>NC_079193.1:291951045-292319170 GCF_029499605.1 Hyla sarda
ATACTCACAAGGTGCCCATGATTGGAGGCAATCATTGCAGGAAGGAAAGCTTTATAAGTCTGTAAGTAAAAGGAACATCAATAGATTTATATCCAGAAATGTATAGGAAGATTATTTAGAAATCTAATTCTTTATGCAGACAAAAGTGCCCTTCTTTATCAAAGTAGAGCAGACAAAGAAATTATTTCAGGATGAAGGCAAGGTATATACCGTACATTATTGCCATCATCTATTATTGTGTATTATAGAAATGTTAATACACAAATAGTGCAAAGCCACAGAGGAAAAAATAAATTAGAAAGAATAGAACGTGGAGTGACGTATATTGTCTGTATAATGCTGCTGACTAATAAAATGTGTTGACTTGATCATTCCCAATGGATGTTTCCATGGAACACTGCACAGAAAGTAATTTGAAAATCCTGTAAATCTGAGCTGTTTTATTAAAAACAAAAGACACAATGAAAAAATAAAATAAAAGGTTTTCGGTAGAAGACAAAACAATAACGTTTTTAAAGGCACACCAAGCCCCAAAATCTGTTCTCTAATGTGAACAAATTTCAACAACCTTTTAGTTCAACAACCTTCTTGAGTTGAGTGATAGTTTGTCATTGTTAATCCTTTCGGCATACATATTAATGTTGACCAAACCAGACAATTTTGGCGGGATCAATTGCTGCAGTGTTTTGGAGATGCACTGTATGGAAAACACTGATCTAGTGTATATGGGGAGGGGGGGGGGGGGGGGGGTCTCCTGTTACTATCCTCTCCAGTGTGAAAAACACATGCACATTAGAAAACCCCTCCCAAATAGTAATTTCGACAAAATTTCAACTACATTTTTTAGGTTGTGCAACTGGTCTTACTGCATATTGTATTTTGTCTATTCTGGTCTTCTGTATATCACTGAGGTTACTCAAAGGGGTATTCCAGGCAAAAATATTTTATCCCCTATCCAAAGGATAGGGCATAAGGTTTCTGATCGTGGTGGGCCCGATGCTGAGACCCCCCCGCAATCTCCCTGTAGTACCCGTATTCTATGGGGGTGCTGAATCTCCAGTTTCGGAAACCTCCAGGTCGTCATGCCCCCTCCCATTGACATGAATGGAGGGGGCATGACGTCACATCCCCAGTCCTGGAAACCTGGAGGTTTCCAAAACTGGAGATTCAGCACCCGCATAGAATGTGGGTGCTACAGGGAGATCGCGGGGCGGGGGGGGGGGGGGGGGGGGGCGGTCTCAGCAGCGGGCCCCCCCGCCATCAGACACCTTATCCCCTAGGGGATAAAATATTTTTTGCCCGGAATACCCCTTTAAGATATGCTTTCCCTTTTGTCAGTCTGAACCATTATGCCCTGGCTCTTGCTGAGTCTTGAGTTTTCATATTGGACAACCCCTTTAAACAAAAGTCTAGAAATACATAAAGAAAAAGCTGTAAACACGAAAAAAAACAACAACGTTAAGTTGACACCCAAATCCCCCCCACGTTACCGTTACTGATCATTAACATGCTAAAAATAAGGTTACCCAAAAATGCGCCATGGTGTTCACTTGCATGGTCTTCTCTAAAAGGGAATCAGGAGAATCGATGAATTTCTTTCCAGTCACAATGCCTGCGTTGTTTATTAACATGGTGATATCTCCAACTTCTTTTTTCACCTGTTGGATTATGAAATTAAATATATCATAGGGTACACAGGACATAATATATACTACTCAGGGTACATGTGTTACATCTGCAGCTTCAAAACCTGAGAAAGGTCACACGGAGAGCACCCGCAGCATATTTCACACTGCGGATGTGCCAATGGTAGTCACAAGAGAAAGCTCCCTGCTGCAGGTGGGTAGCTCTTTAAGTCTACTCGTAGGGGCGGATTTCCCGCTGCGCATCTGCCACAGCAGGCACTGTGTCTACAGAGATCTGCCGCTACAAGTGGACACAGAGGTAACCACCTGCAGCAGGGACCTCGCTCTTGTGGCTGCTAGCAGCGAATCCACAATGTAAAATACGCTGCGGGTGCTCTCTGTATGACCCTACTCTTAAGGGGTATTCCCATCTCAAGAAGTTATCCTTTATCCACAGGGTAGGGGAAAACAAACTGATTGGTGGTGGCCTGACCTCTAGAACTCTCACAAATCCTAAAAACTGGGAGAAAATAGTCTGTGCACTCTCCTTTCATTTTTCATGGGGCTTCTGAGTTTAGAAACCCCCTGGAGAATAAATGGAACACTGGTTCTGCATATGCAGTGTGCATAGGGAGGCATTTCAGCTCTATTCCTGTGCGCGCGGGGGGGGGGGGGGGGGGGGAGGGTTTAAGATCGGTCGGGGGGGTACCAGCAGTCGAATCCCCCACTGATCAGCTTGTTATTCCCTATCCTGTGGGCAAAAGGATAACTCTTTAAGATAGGAATACCCTCCTTTAAATTCAATTCCATGGCATTTATACATAAACATAGTTTTAAATGAAATTTCTCTTCTAAAACTGAAAAAACAAAAAAACTAGAAAAAAAAAAAATGATGCAAGGAATAACTGGCCAACACAAATATTCCACCCTTAAAAATACAGAAATGATCTGTACATGCTAATTGAACAATGATACTTATTTTCCCATGTCATAGCCTGGAAAAAAAAAAAAAGTTCTATTATGAGTTTTACGCAGATTGGTCTTTCTAGGAATCTGTCAGTTGTGCAGTCAACAACATCAAAGAGGAAAAAAAAAAAGGCCTAAGCCAAATCTGTCAGGCTCGCCAATTTTCTGTGCGTCTCTGTAGAGCTACAGCTGAAGAACTCTGCCAGAGATCTAAATTGGGTTTCTGTCTGAAAATTACACACGTAACAGAACTGCAGTTATGTAAGACACTTTTGGAAAATTCCAATTAAATCCAAGTATCAAGCCAAGGACGGCGTTAAAACCTCAGTTGCAAACCAGGCAGGGCAAAGAGGGGACATTGCTGAAACCAGACTCCTGTGTTTGCCACAGTCTGTGCAGCCCACAGTGCAGTGTTTTCCCAAACGGGGCATCTCTAGTTGTTGCAAAACTAAAACTAGTAGTTTTGCAACAGCTGGAGGCACACCCTCTCTAAATGATGAGGAGGTTTGCGGGTAGTTTAACATATGCTTAGGGATCTAGCACATGCACCCCTCACTGGTTTAATAGTGCAGATACAGTCCTTTAGAATGCAAATCGTGAAATACATTACTCAATATTCCCAATACTTGGCTGCTCTTAGACCAAGGCATATATTAAATAAAAGGGAACCCATCACACTGAAAATGCAGTCATTTTTGCCGGCAGCATGTCACAGTAGGAAGGGCTTCAATGGTTGGCAATGTGCAGACTGATAGTTAAAATGGTCACGATCATTAAAAACAAATTTTTGCTATTGCACTCCTATGGTAAATAAAAACTTTCCAATGTACTCTGCCCATAGCATATTTCACCCCCCCCCCCCTCCCATCTCTAGCACAGACTTTGGACTCCTGCTGGCCTGGCAGAAGTCCAAAATCAGGAAATGCAGGTCTGGGGTGCTGGGAGGGGGGGGGGGGGGGGGGGTGTACAGCCTTAGCCAATTATAGCTCATCTCACACACTGGACTGCTCTGGGCTGTGTGTAGCAGAGTGAGGGAGGAAGTTCTCCCCTGTATGGCTTCAGATGTCATGCCTGCTGGGTAATGCCCCTTCCCAGTCTGTGAATCTGACTGAGAAGAAAATACAGAGCAATATCAAGAATAAGAATGAAAACTAAAAAAAAAATTATAAAAATAAAGGCAGGGGGTGGTTTATCATGATGGGGCAGTAAACTGGGAGGGAGGATTATAAAATGTAACAAGATCATGAGAGGTACTCTTAAAGAGGGAAAGGTTGTGGTACAACGTGTCATTTTATTCATGTAAATCTCTGGTCATTCTGGGATTAAAGGGGTACTCCGCCTCTGGGAGGTCTTATGCTCTATTCAAAGAATAGGTAAAAAGAGGTCTGATAGTAAATTCATTCAGAATGCTGGGTGGCTGTGGCGTCATGCCACACCCCCTCCATTCAAGTCTATAGGAGGGGGTGTGAGGGCTCCCCTCCAATAGACCTGAAGGGGCATGATGTCACGACCATGGCCGCCCGAACGCTAGGGTGTCGGCCCAGAGAAAACGGGGGGCGGGGGGTTGGGTTGGGGTCCGGACGCTGGGATAAGATTCAAGAGACTGTGTACCCCTTTAAGTAGTCAAGTGGGAAGACTTACTTAATGATCGACAGCTATCTGTCTACATGTATGAATGTAGAGACCAGTCAGTTACTGAGTAGCTGTGCCCACATGACTACTTAGTCTAGAACTAGTAGTCAAGTGGGTGGTCCTACTCATGATTGCATACTTCTAGACACATATAGCTGTCAGTCTCTGAGTAAAGCCATCCACACGACTACTTACCCAGAATAAGAGATTCCCATTAATAAATGAGAAGTTCTTCTGGAAATTTTCCAACAACACTGAATATAAAAGCTGCGTAGCTCCAGCCATCCTATAACATTGTGCATGCAGAATGTACTGCATTATCAATGTGACAGGTTCCCTTTGGCACAGTCCATGGCTTGATACGTGCATTTTATTAGAATTTTCCAAAAAGGGTCTCCCATAACGGCAGTTTTATTATATAGGTCATTTTCAGACAGAACCTCAATTCAACCTCTTCCCCTGGCATGTCTTTGGGGTCTTAAAGGAGTACTCCGGTGGAATTTTTTTAATTTTTTTTTTTTTTTTTTATAAATGATCTGGTGCCAGAAAGTTAAACAGATTTGAAAATTACTTCTATTAAAAAATCTTAATCCTTCCAGTACTTGTTAGCAGCTGTATGCTACAGAGGAAATTCTTTACTTTTTGAATTTCTTTTTTTCTCTTGCCCACAGTGCTGACACCTGATGCCCATATCAGGAAATGTCCAGAGCAGGAGAAAATTCTCATAGCAAACCTATGCTACCTCTGGACAGTTCCTGATACAGACATCAGGTCTCAGCACAGAGCACTGTGGACAATACAAAAAAGAAAATTAAAAAAGAAAAAAATTTCCTCTGTAGCATACAGCTGCTAATAAGTACTGGAAGGATAAAGATGTTTTTAATAGAAGTAATTTACAAATCTGTTTAACTTTCTGGCACCAGATCATTTATAAAAAAAAAAAAAAAAAAAAAGTTTACCACTGGAGGACCCCTTTAAAAGGAGAACTCCAGTGAACATTTTTCTATTAACCCTATACCGCCGGGATGTTGGAATAAAAAAAAAAAAAAAACTTTAAAATGTGCTTCTGCCGCTCCCCCAATACTATTGGAATCTGTCTCCAGTCCTCTGGTGTACCCCGTTAAAGGCCCCAAAGACATGCCTGGGGAAGAAGTTGAATTAAGGTTCTATCTGAAAATTAACTTCTCCGGCTTTTCACGTGATATAACAGACCTGGGCCCTTTACCCGACACTGCTGCTCGGCCTATCACTGGGCGAGGTGCCAGAAAATTACTTCTATAAAAAAAATCTTAATCTTTCCAGTACTTATTAGCTGCTGAATACTACAGAGGAAATTATTTTCTTTTTGGAACACAGAGCTCTCTGCTGACATCTCTGTCCATTTTAAGAACTGTCCAGAGTAGGAGAAAATCCCCATAGCAAACATATGCTTCTTTGGACAGTTCCTAAAATGGACAGAGATGTCAGCAGAGAGCACTGTGTTCCAAAATGAAAATAATTTCCTCTGTAGTATTCAGCAGCTAATAAGTACTGGAAGGATTAAGATTATTTTATAGAAGTAATTTACAAAAAAATTTAACTTTCTGGCACCATTTAAAAAATAAATAAATAAAGTTTTCCACTGGAGTACCCCTTTAACATGTTCTTAGGATCCTTATGTAACATAACCTGAGACTATTTATATGGATGTGCTGCAGTGACTTTCCTTTGCCCACATGTGCCCTACAACTCCTTGCACACAGCTCCTTCTTCCCCAACCCCTAGCTCTTCTATGGGCACAGAGCAGCCACCTGACACCTCTCCACATCTGGGTACTCACACACTACTCACCAGCACCACCTACAACCCCTCACAGGCGGCAGACACCACTGCAGCTTCAGCCAGGAATTATCCACAATACAGCCCTGGAACCTAGTAAGTCAAGGATTCAGTGCCCCTTTACCGGCTGCAACCCCGTTTGCCATGCTAATGGTAAGTTCCATCCCTATACTGCTGTCATCCCACAGCGGCTCCCAAACCTTACAGGTGATCTGGGAGTCAGGCAGTCGGTATTGTGATGAGGAGATGGAGCTGAGCGGATCAGCAATGCCAGGATAAGCGATGTGCAGTGGGATGTAGCACTTCAGAGGGGTGGATAGGGGAGGGGTTTAGTTTTATCGGTACATCCCTATTTGGTTAGGGGAAGAAGCAATCCTAAAGCTGCTATGAGCGGTGAACAGCAGTTCAGAGACGTTTGCTTTAGCAGTCACATGAAAATAGTCAATGGAGCAGATCTATTTATATTGCTCAAGAGAAACCCTGTCTTTCTTGCCTATAGCAACCAATCACAGCACATCAGTGTAAAATATGAAACTAAAAGCTGTGTTGCGATAGGTTTCTGCAGGCAACAAAGAAAGTTAATTTAGACAGTGTCCTAATTCTCCCTGATTTTCCATGGAAAAGTTTTCTAGGCATGCTTTGTGACCTCTGCAGAGGTTACTTTAAAGGGGGGAGCAGTGACCATTACCTAATCTATGCTAGATTCTGTGTTATGAACCTCCAGCTTTAAACAGAGTCTTCACCTTTGATCCTATGATGATAATGAAATTATGTTGAAGTGTTAGCCTATTATGAGGGTAAGAAAAAAACAACAACTCTTGGCCACTAGGTGCTTCCCTTCCTTGCAAACTGCTGTTCACTCTGCCTGTTAATGGGAATTCTGTCTCTAGCAGCAGAGAGACCATCCACCAGGCTGGAACACATGAAGTGGGGGAGGGACTTAGCTAGTGCTATGTGCAGGAGGGAGCCTGGAATGCCAAAATGCAAGCTCGGCTGCTACTTTCTTTTGCGGGGGGGGGGGGGGGGGGGGGGGGGGGGGAGAGGGTTTCATATATTATTAGATCGTTTTTTTTTTTTTTGCAGCCTTGTGCTGCCTTATTGTTCCTGGGCAGTGTCTCTGGTGCTGCCCAGGCCTCTTGCTGCTGCCTTAGCTAGAGATAGATACAGTGGTGACTACTCCTGCACGAGGTTGCTGAATTCGTAAAAGATAGGATTCTACGGATCCAGTCCGAGATTGAGAGTAACGTTGCCAGGGAAGATATCCTGGATAGCTTTAACACCCTGTTGCTAGTAGTGGACTTTCTCTGCGAGTCATCTCAACAAAATCTCAAGCTTGCGGCTAAGTCTATGGGGCTCTCCTCTGCTAGTAGACGCCCCTTATGGTTACGCCCCTGGGTGGCGGATAATACCTCCAAATTAAATTTGTGTGGTATGCCCTTTGAGCCCAATTGGCTTTTTGGGTCCAAATTAGACCGTATCATGGGATTTGCTGACAAAAAGGGCAAATCCTTACCTGTCCAGTCCTTTTGCGGCAAGGGCAGAGCCAGGGGGTGGGGGGGGGGGGTGGGGTTAGTACCAGGGCCCTTCCAGATCCCAAAGACGTCAGACCAACCAGAAACGGGGGGGGGGGGGGGTGGAGGGGGAAAGAGGTCATGGCCGTGGGAGGGATCGTAGAGCAGAGCTACGACTCTGCTCTAGAATCCACCAACGCTTTCCCTCTCCCTTCTAAGTTGTCAGGTAGAGAAGTTACCTACCGATCCCCCTCCCGTAGGAGGTCGTTTAAGTTTATTTCTGTCAACTTGGATGAAAGAAATCCAAGATCTATTGGGTACTGGACGTTATCCAGTCAGGATACAAAATAGAGTTCGTGTCCCCTCCTCCAAGAAAATTTGTGTTGACAAAATTACTTCCTCAGCCAAAACAGGCTATTCTAGAAGACTCTGTACTCCAGTACATAGGGAAGCATGCTATGGAGGAAGTTCCCCCCCGATCAAAGGAGTTCAGGGGTATATTACCCGATCTTTCTGGTGCCGAAACCATCGGGAGACTGGCGTATGATCATAGATCTGCGCTATCTAAACCGTTTTATAAGAAAAAAGCGGTTCAGGATGGAGACCATCCGCTCGGTCATCAGCATTCTGGACCCTCAAGATTTTATGGTCACCATCGACCTGAAGGATGCTTACCTTCATGTTCCTATATTTCCTGCCCACAGGAAATGCTTGAGGGTTGCTGTCTCCATAAAAAGTATGGTGAGGCATCTTCAGTTTGCCGTTCTGCCCTTCGGCATCCCTTCCGCTCCCCACACCTTTACGAAGGTGGTGGCTCTGGTAGTCTCCGCCCTCAGACTAAGTCTAGAGATCATGGCTTACCTAGATGACTGGCTTCTAAAAGCCGCTACTCTAGACGTGTTACAGTCAATCTTCATCTGGCTTTAGATTTTCTCCAGCACTTGGGCTGGATTATAAATTGGGAAAAATCCGAAATCATCCCTTCCACCTCCAGAAAGTTTCTGGGCTTCGTTCTCAACTCTTCTCAGATGACTTTGTTCCTCACTACAGAAAGAAGAGAACGGGTCATAAGAGCAACTGAGTTTCTGATGGTCCCTCGCAGGATATCCATCAGAACTCTGATGAAGATGTTGGGTCACATGTCAGCGTCTGCAGAGGCAGTTCCCTGGGCCCTATGGCATCTACGACCACTTCAAGATCAGGTCTTGACTGTCTGGAACCGCAACCTCAAGGGGTTGGACAGAAAGTGCACCCTGTCTCCAGAGGTCCGAGCATCCCTCAAATGGTGGAGGGATCTGACAGATGGAAAGTCCTTGATTCAACCTTGTTGGATCACTTTGACCACGGACACACCCCTTCTGGGCTGGGGAGCCCATCTGGACGAGTATCCAGTACAGGGTACTTGGACCCCTCAGGAGAGACTTCTCTCCTCCAACATGAGAGAATTGAGAGCAGTTCGTCTTGCTCTTCTCCATTTTGCACCCCTTATTCTAGGGAAAGCGATAAGGGTTCGGTCAGACAACACCACTGTGGTGGCCTAAATCAACAGACAGGGTGGCACAAAGTCCCAAAGTGTTCCTCAAGGAGACCGGGCTAATTCTATCTTGGGCAGAACTCAATCTAACCCACCTTTCTGCAGTCCACATCAAGGGGGGATCTCAACATAGTAGCAGATTGTCTAAGTCGCGGGCTTCCAGTCCAAGGAGAATGGTCCCTGAACGAAGACATCTTCAAGAAGATAACCCTAAAGGTGGGGTATGGCAGAGATAGATCTCATGGCAACTCGTCTGAACGCCAAGGTGAACAAGTTTTGCTCTCTTTACAAAGAGGACAATCCAGTGGCGATAGATGCTCTGTCCATTCCATGGAGGTTCAGGCTGGCCTACATATTCCCTCCACTTTCCATGATACTGAAGGTATTGATGAAAGTCAGGCAAGACAAAAGCTCAGTTATTGCCACCATACCATTCTGGGATTTGTCTACCGTTCTTAAGGGGTTATGCTCACCCCCCTTTGAACCTCTGGAAGAAGTCGACTTTAGGCATTTGTCCCTTAAAAAGTCACCTTCTTATTGGCCATAACCTCAGCCAAAAGGATTGGCGAGCTTCAGGCCCTCTCGGCTTTTGAGCCTTATATGCTTTTTCTCCAGCACAGAGTCCTGTTGAGATATTTACCCACCTTTGTTCCTAAGGTCCCGACGTTCTCCAACATCAATCAAGTTATATCCCTCCCAGTTCTGTGTCCTAATCCATCCTCTCCTGAGGAAGTTGCTGACCATACTCTGGACATTTCAAGAATCCTCAGAATATACATCTCAAGAACTGGAAAATTTAGAAGACCGGAGAACCTTCTTGTTTCCTTTTCAGGGAAGAACAAAGGTCTTAAAGCCGATAAACCCTCTCTGAGTAGATGGATTAAAGAGGCAATCCGGGAGGCTTTTGTAGCCCAGGAACTAACTCCTCCTGCCTTGGTCACTGTCCATTCCACTAGGGCAGTCTCTACTTCTTTTGCTGAAAGAAAGACTGTTCCTCTAGAAAAAATCTGTGTTGCTGCCTCCTGGGGCACGCATAATACGTTTATTAGTCATTACAGGGTTAATGCTAAACAATCGGAAGAGTTGCCCTTTGGGCAATCAATCCTAAGTGCCACTCTGCCGTAGTCCCTCCCTATTTGTGTTGTTACTTGCTAAGTACTCACTTGTGCTGCTGGTTAGGACGTAAGGGAAGCGTTAATTTTTAACGCAAATTTGTTTTCCCTCAGTCCTAACAGCAGCACACAAATTTCCCGCCCGTCATTTTTTGTTATTTTACTTGTTATAAAGCAATGTGGCCTAAGGGAGGAGGCCTTATATGGGGGGGGGGCTAATTAATTGTTTAATTACTTGGGCGGAATTAAAAATTCCACCGTCCTGCCAGCTTCACAGGGGCAGAACACCCCACTTGTGCTGCTGTTAGGACTAAGGGAAAACAAATTTATATTAAAAATTAACGCTTCCTTCTCTCTTACCACTTACAATAAGGCTTTAAACAACTGTCTCTCTGTGTAAATACTTGTGTTACTACTATGTGCAGAGTGCTGTAACTCCATCTCCACTCTTTTTAGCTTGTCATCGTCAGTTTACTGCTTAGACCAGGGCTGCCTACATCATGCAACGCCTTCCTTGTTGTGATCCTGCTGATTTGTGTTAAGCCATTTAGTGCATCAATGCCCAAATCATTTCCCAACACACTGCTAGACTGTTACATCCAGTGCACTTTTATTAGCACCATGTCATGGCAGAGTGAGCACTGTTCTGCAGTTGATCAGACAAAAAAAAAGAGAAAGTCCAGGTATAAGTATTGATGGCAAGTAGTCTAACTCTAGTCCTGTACCCTGAAGTGGAAAAAAATGAAGAAATAGTTGAGCAGCATAGATTGGACTCCCATGGGCTTAACCCCTTAACGACAATTGACGTAAATGTGCGTCATTGTGCCTTGGTACTTAATTCATCATGACGTACATTTACGCTCCACCATGACCGAGAGCACCGGACTTGAGCTCGTGTCATGCGCGGCAGGTCCCGGCTATTGTCAGCAGCCAGGGACCCACCGGTAATGGCAGACACCCGCGATCGCGCGGATGTCCGTCATTAACCCCTCAGATGTTGTGATAACTACAGATTATGGCATCTGCTGTACTTTAAATGGATGATCGGATGGCCCGCAGCACTATCGCGGGCATCCGATCATCCATAATGGCGGACGGAGGTCCTCTCCCCTGCCTCCGTCCATCTCCAGGGGTCTTCTGCTCTGGTCTGAGATCGAGCAGACCAGAGCAGAAGATCACCGATAATACTGATCAGTGCTATGCTCTATGCATAGAGCATCCCCTCCCCCAATAAAAATTTAAATCATCCGTTTTTCCCATTTTACCGCCAAAAAAGCGTAAAAAAAAAATAAACATATTTGGTATTGCCGCGTGCCTAAAAGTCTGAACTATCAAAATATATTGTTAACCTCTTAAGGACCCATGACGTATGCAAACGGTGACCCCGCATCATATCGCGGCGGGCCCGGCGTCATAGTGAAGCCGGGACCCACCTCTAATAGCGCGCGGCACTGATCGCTGTGCCGCGCGCTATTAACCCTTTAACCCTATTAACCCGCGCTATTAACCCTAAAAACGAAAGTAAAAGTGCCCGGCTAGCTCAGGGAGCTGTTCGGGATCGCCGCGGTATAATCGCGGCATCCCGAACAGCTGTAGCACAGGAGGAGGTCTTCTTACCTTCTCCTGTGCTGTACGATCGCCGAATGAATGCTTCAAGCCTGAGATCCAGGCTTGAGCATTCAATCGCCGAAAACACTGATTGATCCATCTCCATAGGAATGGATCAATCAGTGTAAAAGATCAGTAAATGCAATGTTATAGCCCCTTATGGGAGCTATAATGTTGCATAAGAAAAGTGTAAAAAAATCATTAACCCTTTCAATTATCCCTTCCCCTAATAAAAGTTTGAATCACCCAGCATTTCCAAAAATAAAAAAACATTATGTAAATAATAATAAAAATAAACATATGTGGTATCGCCGCGTGCAGAAATGTCCGATTTATAAAAATATACTGCTTTTTAAACCGCTCGTTCAATGGCGTACGCGCAAAAAAATTCCAAAGTCCAAAATAGCGCATTTTTGATCACTTTTTATACCACAAAAAAGTGAATAAAAAGTGATCAAAAAGTCTGATCAGAACAAAAATGGTACCGCTAAAAACTTCAGATGACGGCGCAAAAAATGAGTCCTCAAAGCGCCCTGAACACAGAGAAATAAAAAAGTTATAGGGGTCAAAAGATGACCATTTTAAACGTATAAATTTTCCTGCATGTATTCATGATTTTTTTCGGAAGTGATACAAATTCAAACCTATACAAGTAGGGTATCATTTTAACCTTATGGACCTACACAATAAAGATAAGGTATCATTTTTGACAAAAAATGTACTGCGTAAAAATAGAAGCCCCCAAAAACTTACAAAATAGTGTTTTTTCATCAATTTTGTCGCACATTGATTTTTTTTCCCCGTTTCACCGTAGATTTTTGGGTAAAATGACTAATGTCATTACAAAGTAGAATTAGTGACGCAAAAATTAAGCCATTATATATAATTTTAGGTGAAAATTTTTAAGAGTTATGATTTTTTAAAGTTAAGGAGGAGAAATTGAAAATGAAAAAACAGAAAAAGCCCGGGTCCTTAAGGGGTTAATTATCCCATACGGTGAAAATGTAAAAAAATAAAGTCCAAAATTGCTGCTTTTTTGTCACATTTTATGAATTTTTTTTTTTATCATAAATAAAAAAGTCAAACCTAAGAAAACTTTGGACCGATAAAAACTACAGATTACTGCACAAAAAATGAACCCTCATATCACCCTGTATACGGAAAAATGAGAAGGTTATAGGTGGTAAAAATAGGGCAATTTCAAAACATACTAATTTTGTTTAAATGGTTTTAGATTTTTTTTTAAGCTGTACAATTATAGAAAAGCATATAACATGGGTATCATTTTAATCGTATTGACCCATAGAATAAAGAAAACATGTCCTTTTTAACCTAACCTGTACAGCATGAAAACAAAAGCTTCCAAAATTTGCTAAATTGCGATTTTCTCTTCACTTTTCCCACATAAAAATAATATTTTTTTCGTTGCGCCGTACATTTTATGGTAAAATAATCGATGTCATTACAAAGTAAATTGGTGATGCAAAAAACAAGCCCTCATATGGGTCTGTGGATGGAAATATAAAAAAGGAGTTATGATTTTTAGAAGGCGAGGAGGAAAACGAAAATGCTGAAATAAAATTGGCCTGCTCCTTAACCCCTTAAGGACTCAGGGTTTTTCCACTTTCATTTTTTCCTCCTTACCTTTTAAAAATCATAACCCTTTCAATTTTCCACCTAAAAATCCATATTATGGCTTATTTTTTGCGTCGCCAATTCTACTTTGCCGTGACATTAGCCATTTTACCCAAAAATGCACGGCGAAACAGAAAAAAAAAAAAATCATTGTGCGACAAAATCGAAGAAAAATGCCATTTTGTAACTTTTGGTGGCTTCCGTTTCTACGCAGTGCATATTTCGGGTCACTTTCATTTTAGAAGTGGCGGTCAGCGATCGGCGATGTGTGGTATTAGCCGCGGGTCCCGGCCGTTGATGAGCGCCGGGACCGACGCGATATGATGCGGGATCGCGGCGCGATCCCGCTTCATATCGCGGGAGCCGGCGCAGGACGTAAATATACGTCCTGCGTCGTTAAGGGGTTAACCCCTTGGGGACCGAGGGTTTTCCAGTTTTTGCACTTTTGTTTTTCTTCCTCACCTTTTAAAAAACACTAACCCTTTCAATTTTGCAGCTAAAAATCCATATGATGGCTTATTTTTTGCGCAACCAATTCTACTTTGTAATGACATCAGTCATTTTACCCAAATACGGTATCTACGACGAAAATGTCATTTTGCAACTTTTGGGGGCTTCAGTTTCTACGCAGTACACTTCTCTTTATTCTGTAGGTCCATACGGTTAAAATGATACCCTACTTATATAGGTTTGATTTTGTCGCACTTCTGGAAAAAATCATAACTACATGCAGGAAAATGTATGCGTTTAAAATGGTCATCTTCTGACCCCTATAACTTTTTTATTTTTCGGCGTATGGGGCGGTAGGAGGGCTAATTTTTTGCACCATGATCTGAAGTTTTTAGTGGTACCATGTATGTATTGATCAGACTTTTTGATCACTTTTTATAAATTTTTCATGATATAAAAAGTGACCAAAATACGCTATTTTGGACTTTGGAATTTTTTCGCGTGCATGCCATTGACCGTGCGGTTTAATTAACTATATATTTTTATCATTCGGACATTTCCACATATGGCGATACCACATATGTTTATTTACACAGTTTTATTTTTTTTAATTGGGAAAAAGGGGGGGGCGATTCAAACTTTTATTAGGGAAGGGGTTAAATGATCTTTATTCACTTTTTTTTCCCCCACTTTTTTTTTTTTTTTTTGCAATGTTATAGCTCCCATAGGGGGCTATAACACTGCATACACTAATCTTTTACATTGATCAATGGTTTCTCATAGGAAACCATTGATCAATGATTCTGCTGCTTGACTGCTCATGCCTGGATCTCAGGCACTGAGCAGTCATTCGGCGATCAGACAGCATGGAGGAAAGTAGGGACCCTCCTGCTGTCTTTACAGCTGTTTGGGATGCCGCGATTTCATCTCGGCGATCCCGAACAGCCCCCTGATCTAACCAGCAGTGCTTTACTTTCACTTTAGACGCAGCGTTCAACTTTGAATGTCTAAAGGGTTAATAGCACGCGGCACCGCGATCAGTGCAGCGCGCTATTAGCCACGGGTCCCGGCCATTGTTAGAGGCGTGGCCCCGCGTTATAAAAAGGGAGTGGGCTGAGGGCGTATAGGTACGCCCTCCGTCCCCAAGGAGGTAAAGGGGTACTCCGGTGGAAAACTTTTTTTTTTTTTTTTTAAATCAACTGATGCCATTTACAAAAGTTAAACAGATTTGTAAATTACTTCTATTAAAAAAATATTAATCTTTCCAGTACTTATTAGCTGCTGAATACTACAGAGGAAATTCTTTACTTTTTGGATTTCTATTCGGTCTGTCCACAGTGATCTCTACTGACACCTCTGTCCATTTTAGGAATTGTCCAGAGCAGCTTATGTTTGCTATGGGGATTTTCTCCTGCTCTGGAGAGTTCCTGACACGGACAGAGGTGTCAGCAGAGAGCACTGTGGACAGACCGAAAAGAAATCCAAAAAGAAAAGAATTTCCTCTGTAGTATTCAGCAGCTAATAAGTACTGAAAGGATTAATATTTTTTAATAGAAGTAATTTACAAATCTGTTTAACTTTTTGGCATCAGTTGATTAAAAGAAAATAAATAAATAAAAAGTTTTCCACCAGAGTACCCCTTTAATAACAGAAGTGAATGGACTAAATTCACCCTGTCAAAACTATAATGGGTTAATTTAACAAACCCATACAGAGGTTTTTTCTTTTGAAAGTACAGGTATGCAATAAATATACTTAAGTTGTCATCTTTTGTCAAATCTTTTAGTAATTTCTTAGTCATAATCATTTCTGAAAAGCTGGTTTAACAGGTGCTAGTACAACTCAAAAGAATTGCTGAATGGCTTTAAAAAACGCCTGAGCAGCCAGTCTGCCCGGTTGTATAGAGCGATACATCGCCTGCTGCTGAATGGCTACATAAATAGGTAAATTTCATTCAGGGCCTTGTGGGGTTAGAAGCTATACTGATTGTCATTTGGCTTTCCAAAAAAACTATTTTTACAGAAACTTAAAACAATTTGAAAGAGGAGGATATACATATTAAATTTGCTTTACTGAATATTAAAGGGGTACTCCGGTGCTTAGACATCTTATCCCCTATCCAAAGGATAGGAGATAAGATGCCTGATTGCGGGAGTCCCGCCGATGGGGACCCCCGTGATCTTGCACTCGGCACCCCGGTTATAATCAGTCCCCCGAAGCATGTTCGCTCCGGGTCTGATTACCGGCGATCACGGGGCAGACGGCGTGTGACATCACACAGGGGTTGGAGGCGTGACGTCACACGCCGTCGGCCCTGTGGTCGCCGGTAATCAGATCAAGGGGGTCCCCAGCGGCTGGACTCCCGCGATCAGGCATCTTATCTCCTATCCCTTGGATAGGGGATAAGATGTCTAAGCACCGGAGTACCCCTTTAAGGAAAAAATAAAAGCTGGTAAAACAGTAAACACATAGGAGAGGAAAAGTGAAGCAGTTGCCCATAGGAACCAAATTGTTTCTTAAATATTTTAAAAGGCCTCTGAAAAATAATAGAAGCTTTGAATCTCCCCATAAAGAACGTACCTGGTCTG
Source organism: Hyla sarda (assembly GCF_029499605.1). Classification (NCBI taxonomy): domain Eukaryota; kingdom Metazoa; phylum Chordata; class Amphibia; order Anura; family Hylidae; genus Hyla; species Hyla sarda. Next base: position 291,967,525 of record NC_079193.1, read on the forward strand.
CAACCTTGTAAACCTCTTCCCGCTTGCTGCAGTCACATGTGTATGTATGTACCCGAACTGCACCATTTTTCTTTGCCAGTCTGCTTGTTTCCTTAATGCCCTCTTCATTGATATCCCACAACACAAGAGTAGCACCAAGACGGGCAAACTCAAGTGCCATAAGACGTCCTATCCCACTCCCAGCTCCAGTGATAAGAACCAGTTCACCAGCAACATTCTTTCTTCTAGATGGGATAATCCATAAGATAATAGATTCAAAGATCAAATAGATCGTAAGAAGTAAAACTTTCAAGGTCTCCAAGAAAAAGTTCATGGTGGAACGTATTAGTAGTTTTTATGCACAAAAAGAAACCTGTAAAACAAAAAAAATATATATGTTTATTTGGCAAAGAAAAGGCTATATGAAAAGCATACACTACAGCTGACCATAAACATCACATAAACGTTGAATAAACGCTGAATCCAGGAGTTTTTTGGTGCCTGGCTGACCATGAAAGATGTATGGGGGCCTCTTCTCTGCCCCCAGAGCCAGATGAAAGGAAGAGAAGGATTGGGCACGTTGGATTTTAACCCCTTAAAGGATGCAGGGCATACGGGTACGCTCCCGTTCCTGAGTCCTTAAAGGGGTACTCCCGTGGAAAACTTTTTTTTTTTTTTTTTTATTCAACTGGTGCCAGAAAGTTAAACAGATTTGTAAATCACTTCTATTAAAAAAAAATCTTAATCCTTCCAGTACTTTTTTGGGGCTGTATACGAAAGGGAAATCCAAAAAATAAATGCATTTCCTCTGATGTCATGACCACAGTGCTCTCTGCTGACCTCTGCTGTCCATTTTAGGAACTGTCCAGAGCAGGAGAAAATTCCCATAGCAAACATATGCTGCTCTGGACAGTTCCTAAAATGGACAGCATAGAGCACAGTGGTCATGACATCAGAGGAAATGCATTTCCCTTTAGTATACAGCCCCTAAAAAGTACTGGAAGGATTAAGATTTTTTAATAGAAGTGATTTACAAATCTGTTTAACTTTCTGGCACCAGTTGATTAAAAAAAAAAGTTTTCCAAGGGAGTACCCCTTTAAGGACTGAGGGCGTACCTGTACGCCCTAATCCCGCTAACTGGGTTTAAACTGTTCTCAAGAAGGGAGAACGTGTTAAACCCTGTGGGTCCCTGTTGCTACGGGCAGCCAGGACCCATGGCTGATGTCGGGCACCGCCGATCGAGCCGATGCCCGACATTAACCCTTTAGACACCGTGATCAAAGTTGATCGCAGAGTCTAAACTGAAAGTAAAACTATCCTGGCAGCTCAGCGGAGCTGATCGGGACTATCGCGACAGAATCGCGATGTCCCAATCAGCTTACTGGACGATGGGAGGGTCCCCACCTGCCTCCTCATCATCCAATCGGCAATCTACTGTTCCATGCCTGCGCAGAAGGTTTGAATGATAAGAACGAACTTAGTGACTTATTATAATGTTATATATTTTCTCCTTTGTATTTTAATTGCTCGCAGACGGATTATGATTTTCTGTATTTTATTTGTTTTTAACTCACTTTGTTGCACGTTTTTTGGTGTATTTTTTGTATCACTATGGCAACGAGAAACACACAAAACAGGATCTGACGTCAGACGCGACAGGGTCCTGATGAAGTGCTTTGATAGCACGATACGGACCGTGGCCCGCCGCTGTCTGCTGCTCCCCCACTGTAACACCTGCCTCCCGTGGTCTACATATGCACTGGCACTTTATGGAATAAAGAATGTACCTTGTTAACCTCTTGGGTCTCGGGTGAGTTGCTCCCATTTTTTCCCTTCTTCTCATTTGCACTTTATGGACTGTACCGCATTGTGTGAGCACCACCCACAGCACATTACCTCCTAGCGCAGTTTTAGTATAAGACATTGTGACATCTATCTACCAGTATATACTAGTGCCAGGCTCCACTTTTCTTGTTGAATGAAAATAAATAAAAAGCCCCCCCTTAGGAAAAGTCGGGTGATTTAAATTTTTATATTTTTAAAAAATAAAATAATGTAATAAAAAGAAAAAAAAAAATCATACGTGGTACCGCTGTTTGTGTAAATATCCTAACTATTAAAATACCAAAGTCCAAAATTATGAATTTTTTGGTCACTTCATATCAATAAAAATATTAATAAAAAGCGATCAAAAAGTCCCATCAAAACAAATATGGTACCGATAAAAACTACAGACCATGGCGCAAAAAAGGAGCCCTCATATAGCCCCATACACAGAAAAATTAAAAAGTTATAGGGGTCAGAAAATGACAATTTTAAACATACTAATTTTGGTGCATGTAGTTATAATTTTTTTAAGTAGTAAAATAAATAAAACCTACATGAATTGGGTGTCCCTGTAACTGTATGACCCTACAGAATAAAAAGATAATGTGTAATTTTTACCGAAAAGTGCACTGTGTAAAAACGAAAGCCCTAAAAATTTCCCAAATGGCATTTTTTCTTTTCGTTCCACGCCACAAATATTTTTTTTCTCACCGCAGATTAGGTTATAAAATAAGTAATGTCGTTACAAAGTAAAATTGGGGATGCAAAAAACAAGCCCTTATATGGCTCTGTAGGTGCAAAACTGAACGCGTTATTTTTAGAAGATGAGGAGGGGTGCAAAAACGAAAATTGAAGATTGTTTGAGTCCCTAAGGGGAACACTATGTGATTGTTTTGTTCTTAGGCAGATAAGCCTTAGCTAGGATTGTCTGGCATTGGTTTTCTCGCGTCCTGCCATTGAGAATACATATACATGTATTTGATTGAGGCACGGAGAAAATTGTGAGAGACATGCTGAATAAGCATTATTGCCAACACCCATCTTATGTGTATGGTATGTTGGTCAACTTAAGAGGGTACTCCGCTGCTCAGCGTTTGGAACAAAATGTTCCGAATGCTGGAGCCAGCGCCGGGAGCTTGTGACATCATAGCCCCGCCCCTCATGACGTCACACTCCACCCTTTTAATGCAAGTCTATGGGAGGGGGCATGACGGCTGTCATGCCCCCTCCCATAGACTTGCATTGAGGGGGCGGGGCGTGATGTCATAAGGGGGAGGGGGTATGACGTCACAAGCTCCCAGTGACAGAATTCGGAACAGTTTGTTCCAAACACTGAGCAGCAGAGTACCCCTTTAAGAGGTCCCAGAGGTTGGACTTGCATGGGCAGGGCATTTATGGCATATCCTGTGGCTATGCCATAAATGTTGCAGATTTTTTGTTTGGAAGCCTGTGCTAGCATTTCTCCTGCGGTGTTGCTATCAGTGTGTGAAGAGTGGGAGAAGAGGGTTGCATTAACAATCCAACACAATGGGCAGCACATTGAACACATTTTATAAGTGGTCAGAAACTTGTAAATAACTCATGAAAGAATAAAGTTACATTAAAACCAAGCACATCATTGTTTTACTTGTGAAATTCCCAATAAGTTTGATGTATCACATGGCCCTCTTCGTATTGAAAAAACAAATGTGGATTCAAAATGGCCAACTTCAAAATGGCCGCCATGGTCACCACCCATCTTGAAAAGTCCCCCCCCCCCCACACATATATTAATGTGCCACAAACAGGAAGTTAATATCACCAACCATTCCCATTTTATTAAGGTGTATCCATATAAATGGCCCACCCTGTAGTTTAACAAGTGAACAACAGATTCACATGAATTAACATTTCAACACAGTTTTTTTATTTTTATATTTTACTTTTTATTTTGTTATGCAATTTACAAAGTTAATAAACAAATCCTCCTATACATACTTCATCCTTATACATAGAATAAAACCCTCCCCCCCCCCCCCCTACCCAGTCCTACATACAATATATTTTGAGGCCCGGGAGACAGGAGGACAGGTAACAACTATATAACCATCAATTCCCCTTTCCCATATAAATCTTAAATCCCACTCATATACTTAGCTGACTAGCTGTTACCTTTTAATACCTTGTCTTTCGATGTCTCTCTTACAAGCTTCATTGCCCCCTATTCAACCTGTCCTCCTAACTCCCAGACCCTTAAATTAAAAAAAAAACTAAAACAAAACCTCTCTCACACCTCCCCCTCCACCCTTACAATATACCCTTCTATCCTCTTCATATTATTGTACCAGTCAACACAACTCAGACTCCTTGGGGAGATCCAATTCTTAACAATCAACAAACGGGCATAGAATAGCATTCTTAAACATATTTGTTTTTCCCTTTGTCTGGCTTTTAAGCCAGAATCATCTCCCAACACAGCCAGCAGAGGATAAAACTCCATACACACACACACACCGGTTCTCTCCTTAATTCTACAGTATATTTCTCGCCAATACTTAAGCACAGGCCAACTCCATAGCAGATGTAATTGTCCCGCCTTCTCCATATCACCTCTATTACAATTACTTCCTCTTCTAATACCCATCCTTTCGAGAAAGCAAGGTGTATAGTAAAGTCTAATAGTTAATCTATATTTTTCTGTACAGTATCCCATTTTATTATTATACTAAGGCCAATCTCCGCTTGCCATTGTTGAAAGCTCTAATGGGACAATTTATTTTTAGTCAGGCTGACCAAGGCTCTATACACGTACGATATATATTTTTCCCTAATCCTGCCACCCATTATCTTCCTTATAATTTCAGGGTAAGATGAACATATATAACCTCCTTTGTCAATAAATTCAAGAAATGCCTTTTTTAAACCAATGTATTCCAACCATCCCCCCTCCTTTAGATGAAATTCTTCTTTCAACTGTGACCAACTCTTGAATTTACCTCTCTCCCAAATGTCTTTTATCTAATGCACTTCATATTTCTAAATAAACTCATCTTTCCCATCTCTCTCACTTCAGGAATATTTACGTTATCCAGCAGTGGTGCCTCATCCATTAGTTCTATTATATCAGTCTCTCTCCTTAATACTCTACATGTTTTAACTAAGCTTTTAACCATCAACACCTTCCTCCATTCAACTTCTTCTAACTTCCTTTATTCCAACAACTGGAATATATCTATAAATTTCTTGCCACTACTAGATAACAGAAAATCAAAAAAGACAAATCCCTTCCAATTAATCAAGAAATAAATCTGTCCTGCCAAAAAGTACTTATATGTGTCCGGGAAATCTATTCCACCATTTTCCGTCATTTGACAGAAATATTTTAAATTTAATTCTCGTTCTCTTTCTACCCCAAATTAAATGAATTGAAGATTGAAATATTTTTTATTTTTTTTTAAACAGATTTGTCTCGCACCAAAGTGGTGCAGATCCAAATACATACAAAATCTTTGGCATCAAAACTGTTTTAATGAGTTATTTTTTCCCATTTTGATAAATTTTAATCATTCCATATATTAGCCTTTTTAGCTCTTATTAATTTTACAGTATATATCTTGCTATCTCACTAGATATATATATATCACTAAATATTAAAAAGTTTCTATTACTCTTAATCCAAATGTCTGCCCTATATTACCATCCCCTATTGGCACAAGAACAGATTTTAACTAATTTATTGCTAATCCAGAATACCTACCATAGTTATCTATTATTTCTATCACTCTTAAAGATTTCTTTGGGCCCTCAAGAAACAGAATATCATCCGCCTACACTGTAATTTTGTAACAGTAGCAACAGCATTGCCCATTATTACATCAATAACTCTTATTAGCAAAAGAACAAATAAATAATAAAGTAAAAGGAAGTTCATTTTGGAAGAGATTTTACATGAAGCATGTGGATTAAAAGGCCACGTTCCCTTTTACCATTTCATGGTTCACAAACCTTCCAAACTGTTTACTTTTGGGTATTAACAAATTCACCAAAAAAATATTTAGCCAAAACCTAGACATCCATCCACATTCAAAAATGACCCTCATACTGTTCAGCCTTAAAGGGGTACTCCGCCCCTAGACATCTTATCCCCTATCCAAAGTATAAGGGATAAGATGTCTGATCACGGGGGTCTGGCCTCTGTACGCCAAGTGCTGCACAGAGATTGCGGGAAGGGGGGGGGGGGGGGGGGTCGCAGAGACTGGACCCCGCACGATCAGACAGATAAGATGTCTAGGGGCGAAGTATCCCTTTAAGTGACAATGGTATGGTGAAACTCAGTTCAGACCTCAGAAATGGCAACAAGATTTATAACGCAGTGTTATCTTGCAGTATCAATGTAACGCAATATACAATACGTGTTTCACAGACAAAACATGAATTTACAATCTATGAGTAATAAAGGATAGATAGCATGTAGAATTATCTAGTGGCCTTGAATTCCATTTCCATATGGTAATATTGTAGTGTGGTTTAGAGAAAAAAATTTTATGTAAAGTGCTGCAGAATCTGGTGGTGCTAAATATATAATATATTTACATCATAAACTGCAAAATCAGATAGTCACAATAAATGACAACAAAATGAAAAGCATACCTTTAAAGGGCACCCATTTCTTTACAAATCTTCTGACACGACAAGTCAGAAGTTTTGATCAGTGGGGGTTCAGGTGCCGAGACCAAAAACACTGATCACTAAAACAAAGAGACAGAAGCGCTCGGCTGAGCTCTTGTCCCTTCGTTTTTTTTCCTGCTCAGCTCTGCTTGTTAAAGGACAGCAATGAGTATACAGATACAATGAAAGTTATGAGAATTTCTACAATACTGTACACCACATGCTCTGCTTTCACAAGCAGAATAGCAGTGTTACACGTCGCTCAGCTGAGCACTTCTGTCTCTTTGATTTAGCAATCGGTGAGGTCTTGAATCCCACTGATCAAAACTTCTGAATTTTTTTTTTAGTGTATTACAAGTGCCTATTTGTGTAGTTATTATGGATATTTGTTCCAGCCTGACAGTAAGTTTACTGTCCAGCTCTAACAGCATTTTAGAACACATGGATACAGAGGTTAACAGGGGGTTTCCTAAAAGCAAAAAACAGCTGCCTTTGCTGACAGCGGTCACGCCCCCTTCCATAGGCTTGCATTAAGGGCGCGGGCATGACGTCACACAGGGGTGGAGCCGTGACGTCACAGTGCTCCAGCCCTGTGATCGACAGTAATCAGACCCGGAGCGAACACGCTCAAGGGTCTGATTATAACGGGGTGCAGCGTGCAAGATAACGGGGGTCCCCAGCGATCAGGCATCTTATCCCCTATCCTTTGGATAGGGGATAAGATGTCTAAGCGCCGGAGTACCCCTTTAACTTCAGCTTTTTAACAGATGGCATCAAGTTAGCATCCAAAATTTGCAAAAATTTTATTGAATCCATTTTTCCTTCTACTCGTGAGAGGTTCCCTGTGCCACTGGCTGCAATACAACCCCAAAGCATGATTGATCCACCCCCATGCTTAACAGTTAGACAGAGATTCTTTTAATTAAATTCTGTTCCCCTTCTTCTCCAAATGTACCTTTGCTCATTCCGGCCAAAAAGCTAAAGGGTAGCTCCCACCATCACCTTTTTTCTTTTTTCTGTCCCTGCCTATTACCGCTCCGTGCCTTTAATTTTTTTTTTTACATATTAAAAATGCCTTTTTGTCTGCCTGGTAGTGTGCTCACTACCAGGCAGACTTCCCCTGCAGGCACTGATGCCTGCTGGGGCCGACACTTCCGCCCGTAGTTCTCCTATACAGGGTGCCTCCAGCTGTTTCCCCACTGCAACTCCCAGCTTGCCCTGACATCTATTGGCTGTCAGGGCATGCTGGGAGTTGAAGTGGGGAAACAACTGGAGGCAACCTGCATAGGTGAACACCGAATCTGTGATGGCCGCACAACCCCGCCGCGCAGCCCACAACCCCCCGGCCCCGTCGCACCGCTCAACTCACTCCCCCTCCCCCTTAGTTCACCCAGAGTACCCCCTCCCCGCCGCGCAGCCCGCAACCCCCCCCGGCTCCGCTCAACCCCCTCCCAACCCCCCTTAGTTCACCTATTCAGTGCCCCTCCAGCTGTTTCCCCACTACAATTCCCAGCTTGCCCTGACATCTATTGGCTGTCAGGGCATGCTGGGAGTTGTAGTGGGGAAACTGGAAGCATACTGTATAGGTGAACACGCAACCCCCTTCATAATACTTCACCTTGTCCCCGAGAGCCTGCGCGCATCCACTTCCTTCAAAGCGCTCGCTCCCGCCTGTCTGATTGACAGGCGGGAGCGAGCACCGCAGTGACTGAATTTCGACTCATTACCAGGCTTAAACGAGTCGAAATTCAGTAGTGACATCACTACCGAATGCATTCAGCCACTAGGAGGGCGAACCCTAGTGGCCTAATTTAAAAGCGATTTTAAACTGGAGTACTTAAGTACTACAACATATCAATTTTTAGATTTTTTTAATTTTAACCTCATCGGTCCGCAGAACTTGTTTCCAAAATACATCAGGCTAGTCTATATGTTCATTTGGAATGTTCAAACGTTGATTTTTGTGGTGAGGATGTAGAAGAGATTTTCTTCTGATGACTCTTCCATGAAGACCATATTTGTACAAGTATCTCTTTATAGTGGAATAGTGTACCACAACTCCTGTGTCTGCCATATCTTTCTGGAGGGATTGTGCAGTCAAACGTGGGTTTTGATTTGTTTTTCTATCAATCCTGCGAGGTGGTTTTTCTTGGTATTCCAGATCTTGCTTTAACTTCCACTGTTCCTGATGACTGCCATTTCTTAATTAAATTCCGAACAGAGGATATAGACATCTGAAAATGTGTTTTTTTTAATCTTCTTATAGCCTTCTCCAGCTTTGTAAGCGTCAACCATTTTCAGTTTCAGATTTCTAGACAACTGCTTAGAAGAACCCATGGTGCTGATTTTTGGGGCAAGGTCAGATAAGTCTGGGCATTTAAAACCTTTGAGATTGACATCACCTGGTCTTCCCAGATGATGATTGAGAACAATCCATGACACTGACAGCTCTCAGCTTTGCAAAGGGGGCAGTGCATGCTATAAATTCTTCAGGGTGCCCAAACTTTTGCAGACGCCATTTTTTTGTTTTCTGTTATTTTGAAAGTGTAAATGATGGAAATAAAATCTAACTTTTGTTGACATATTATAAGAATGTCGAATCTGTAATTTGATGCCTTTTGGAGATTTTTCCATCTTTCCTTGGCTTCTTTATGCACATTAATACAAATTTTTACCTGGAGTGCCCAAACTTTTGATCCCCACTGTACCACATTTTTTATAAATTTTTTTAGGAATATAATGTGATAAAAAAAGCAGCAATTTTGGACTTTTTTTTTAACGTTTATGCCTTTCACCATACGGGATCATTAACATTATATTTTGATAGGTCGGACATTTAAGCGCGCCGCGATACCAAATATGTTTAATAATTTATTTATTTATTTTTTACACTTTTTATGTCCCAATAGGGGACTATTTATAGCAATCATTTAATTGCTAATACGGTTCAGTGCTATGCATAGGGCATAGCACGGATCAGTGTTATCGGTCATCATCTGCTCTGGTTTGCTCGATCTCAGACCAGAGCAGAAGACCCTTGGAGACAGCCGGAGGCAGGTGAGGGGACCTCCGGCCGCCATTACAGATGATCGGATCCTCGCGGGCGATCCGATCATCCATTTTAAGTGCCGCACTGCCACAGATGCTGTGATCTGTATTGATCACGGCATCTGAGGGGTTAATGGCAGACATCGGCGTGATCACTGATGTTTGCCATTACCAGCGGGTCCCTGCTTGCTGACAGCAGCCAGGACCAGCCCTGCATGACGCGAGCACCAGTCCGGTGCTCGCGGTCATGCTCATGTCATAAATGTAAGTCATGGTGTGTTAAGTACCACCGCACCATGACGTACATTTATGTCCGATGTTGTTATGCATTAATAACAGATGCTTTTACTAATCAATTTGATGGTGAGATATTATTTTTGTGACACGAGGGTGCTCTTTGTTAGAAATCCCCCCATAAATGACCCCATTATAAAAACTGCACCCCTCAAAGTATTCAAAATGAAATTCCGAGAGTATGTTAACCCTTTAGGCGTTTCACCCGTTTTCTGGAGGAGAAAAATCAAAACCTCCATTTTTTACAATAGCATGTCGTTGTTGCCCCAAATTTTCCATTTTTTTTTTTTACAAGGGGTTAACAGAGAAAAAGTACCACAAAATTTGTCACCCAATTTCTCCCGATTCTGGAAAAACCCCATTTGTGGTCGGAAAATGTGTGCGAGCACACAATAAGGCTCAGGAGGGAAGGAGCAACTTTGGGATTTTGGAGAAAGGATTTGACTGGAATTAAAAGGGCCATGTCGCCAAAACAGCGGAAATGCCCCATATGTGACAACATTTTGGAAAATACACCCCTAAAAGGAACATAAGGAGTACAGTGAGTATTAACACTCCCCAGGGGTTTGCCTATTTTTTGTTACAGTGGGTCGTAAAATTGAAACATTAGAATTTGTACACTAAAATGCTGGTGTAACCCCTAATTTTTCATTTTTACAAAGGTTTGAAAAAGCCTCACAAAATTTATGACCCGATTCTGCAAACACTCCATCTGGAATTAAAAGTCAGGTGCCATGTCACCTTTACAAATCCCCCATGGTGCCAGAACAGCGGACCCCCCCCCCCCCCAAATGTGGAAACTACAACTCTCAAAAAAACGTAACAAGGGGTTCAGTGAGCATTTACAATCCACTGGCGTTTGACAGATTTTTGGAACAGTGGACTGTAAATATGAAAAATTTTATTTGCACCCCTTTTTACATTCTGTGAGGGGTGTAGTTTCCAAAATGGGGTCACATGTGGGTGTTTTTTGCAGATGCTTATGCAAAAATATAAGAATCACATACCTTCCCCTTCATATAACCATACCCCTTTTCCTTCAATTCAACTTAATGGACGTATGTGTTTTTAACCATACTGTGTCAGAACCGCTGCAAGTATCAGCCACCCCTGTGCAAACCACAAATTTAGGACTCAAATGTACATGGTGCTCTCGCACTCCTGAGCCATGCTGCGCGCCCACAAAGCACTTCACGTCCACATATGGGGTATTTCTGTACTTGAGAGAAACAGCGTTACAAATTTTGGGGGTCTTTTTCTCCTTTTACCTTTTTTTATTACACTAATATGAAAGAGAAAAGTTGGAGGCTACACCAGCATAAGGGGTAAAAGGCGCAAAAGCCCACAAAATTTGTATCAATTTCCCCTGAGTATGGAAATACCCCATATGTGGCACTAAACTGTTGCCTTGAAATACATGGCGATTGCCTCCTCCACCAAAATACCCTATGGTAGTGTTTCCCAACCAGGCTGCCTCCAGCTGTTGCATAACTACAATGCCCATCATGCCTTTTGACTGTGCATGCTGGGAGTTGTAGTTATGCATCAGCTGGAGGCACTTTTTTTTCTATCAAAAAGTCTGCCTCCAGCTGTTGCATGACTCCGCGCATGCACGGATTGGTGAATGGCATGCTGGGAATTGTAGTTATGCAACAGCTGGAGGCACACAACTATAACTCAAAGCATGCCCTTTGGCTGTGGGTGCATGCTGGGAGTTGTAGTTATGCAACAGCAAGAGGAAACAAGGTGCCACTGGCTGTTACATAACTGCAACTCCCTGCAAGCACAGACAGCCAAAGGACATGCTGGAAGTTGTAGTTGTGTGCCTCCATCTGTTGCATAACTACAACTCCCAGCATGCCCTTTCGCAGTGCATTCTGGGAGTTTTACTATGTAACAGCAGGAGGCATACAGGCCACACCTCCTGCTGCCGCCGCTGCATCCTGCTGCCGCTGGATCCAGCCACTGTCAAGACGCCATCGAGAAGGTGCCCCCATCACACTGGCAGGCTCCTGCTTTCGCCCTCCCAACTAGGGGCAGAGCGGGGGCTGTCAAGAACACCTCCCAGCAGGAGCCCTGAGTGGTCAGCCTGTCCTAGTTGACCAATCAGGGCGATCGTGAGGTGGCACTCCTGCTGGGGAAGGGCAATTGGTGCTGTCTCAGACAGCACCAATCACCCTTTTTTACGGGTCACCAGAGACCAGATTGGCCCGGAAAAGCAGTGATTTGCTGGTCAGAATTGACCGGCAAGTCAAAGCGATCGCTGACAAGGGTGGGTCTCAGGACCCCCCTGGGCGATATGCTGAGGTGGCTGCTGTTACGCTGGACATGGTGATTTCAGTACACTGCGCCATAAATGTACGGCACTGTGCACTAAATTAACAAAGCAGTACATTTACGGCGCATGTCCTTAACCCCTTCCCGCTATAGGATGTATGCATACATCCAAGCATCCGACACGTTCGCGCAACTGAACGTATGCATATGTCCTAGCGATCTCCGGCACTGCCGTGGGCAGCGCAGGAGATCGGCGACGGGACCCGGCTGTCAATCACAGCCCGGGTCCCGCCGCAGCCACAATCCCGGCAGCATTAACCACCTAGATGCCGTGATCAATCCTGATTACGGCATCTATGATGTTGAAAGGGGGAGCGCTCTCCCCCTGTTAACCAACGGCAGTGCCGCTATACGATCGCGGGTCGCCGTTGGTTGCTATGGCAGCAGGAGGTCAGATCATGACCTCCTGTATGCCTGCTACGGAAGCCTGTGAGATCCAGCCAGATCTCACGGTTGTTGGAAAATGTATGTCAGAAAAAGAATTTTGCTCAGAAAAGGAAAAAGAACATAGAAAGCTATATAAAACCTCTCCTGCTCTGGACAGTTCCTGACATGGACAGGGGTGTCAGCAGAGAGCACTGTGGACAGACAAAAAAGAAATTCAAAAAGAAATGAACTTCCTCTGTATTATACAGCAGCTGATAAGTACTGGATTAAATAGAAGTAATTTACAAATCTGTTTAACTTTCTGGCACCAGTTGCTTTAAAAAAAAATGTTTTCTACCAGAGTACCCATTTAAGGGGTTAAAATAGCCTCAGGCTGGGTCTCCTATGTGCAAATTAAGTAACGGATCAATACACATTTGCAGCTGCTGTCTAACTTGGACAGTTTACCAACTAGACTTAAAAATAAAAAAGTCAGAAAGTACAGCTTCTCCTTTTCTAACACCAACTTCAGCCTCAAGGGCTCATACAGAAACAAATAGAATCACATTCACAGGAATAGGAAGAGGAAGCAAAAGAAAGATTAACCATTTCCTAACAGTAGGATAACAACTGTGCATTTCCCAGATCTGTGGGATGGTCACAAAAGGTTTTGCTTATTTTAGAGGAATATAATAGAACTGGGGGCATATATTCTCACATATCTAGTACTTTATGAGCAAAAGCGACCCCTGGCACAATCCAACAGCAGTTCTACTTTAGGGGATCTGTCAGCACGGAGTGGAGTCATACCTGTGGTCTTATATAAGCTCCTGCCTCTGCAAGAGTGCTCTCTCGATTAAAGGGGTACTCCGGCCCTGAGACATCTTATCCCGTATCCAAAGGATAGGGGATGTCTCACCGCGGGGGTCCCGCCACTGGGGACCCCCGCAATCTTGTATTCGCCACCCACCTGTTTGAGCTGCACGTCGCGGTGCCAGCTCACAAACAGAGGGGTGGCAACCACAGGGCCGGAGTATCGTGACGTCACCACTCTGCCCCCATGTGACGTCACCCCCCGCCCCCGCTATGCACGTCTATGGGCGGAGTCATGACATCACGATACTCCGGCCCCATGGTCGCCATCCGGCTGTTTGTGAGCTGGCACAGCGGTGTGTAGCACAAACAGGTGGGTGGTGAATACAAGACTGCGGGGGTCCCCAGTGGCGGGACCCCCGCAGTGAGACATCTTATCCCCTATACTTTGGCTAGGGGATAAGATGTCTCAGGGCCGGAGTACACCTTTAAAGAGTACTCCCAGCCCCTCCTCTCACCTCTGAGTGATAGCTGTAGAAGTCTCCTGATTGGACGCTAGAGCTATCAGTAATAGCTGAGAAGAGGGTCTGGGAACATTCTCAATAAAAAGTTCTGATCAGACCTCCTGGGCACCTGTAGCGGCTGGGAGCTTAGACAACATTCCTCGCAGTCCTGCATGAGACGCTCAGAGTTAGGGCCAATTCACACCGCAGAATTTCCAAGCAGAGAAATCCTGGGCGAAGATTCCGATGCAGCAGCCTTATATTGTTTTCAATGCAATGGAAACATGACCCCATGTGACTGCCTTATACGATTATCCATATAGTTTGTAAAGGGAGTTATTCCAGTGAGGAAAGTGCATTGGGTTTGTGACTTCTCATATTTTTCTTTCAGTTAGTATAACGTGAACAAGGGCTGCACGATTTGGGGAAAATGTGCAATTGCGATTACGGAGGTAAATACTGTGATTTTGATATGGGATATAATCCCCAATCCCCCCCATTTCATGTTCATTTAATGAACTTAAAATGGGGGGGGGGAGAGGAATGGATATGAAATTGGGAGAGACTAGCTTAATGCCTCCTCCCTATTTCATATGCCTTGCCTGGTATAGTCTGCATACTCTCCGGCATTGTTGCGCTGCTCCCTCGCCACGCGGCCCATGCTGGGAGGAAGAGACTTCCCTTAAGAACCAGGGGTGTTTCGTTTTTATCCCCTCACCCTCTAATAGCCACTGTGTCCTTAATAGATGGTCGCGTGTTCTTACCATATAGTTTGTAAGCTTTTTGTGTAATGTGATCAAGCCATACTTTTTTTTTTTAAGTATAGCCACTTACTCAATAGATGTTCATATCTCTAATATTTATCAAATTCATGATATTGACTGGGGATTTATCATTTATGCCTCCACAACTTACATATATATATATATATATATATATATATATATATATATATATATATACACACACACACGTATATTTTGCTCCATAAGACGCGCTTTTTCTCCCCCAAAAGTGGGAAGGAAATGTCGTTGCGTCTTATGGAGCGAATGTGCCCCCTGCCGGCTGCTCAGTAGGGGGGGCCCATATGTCTGACCCCTACCGCGCATCTATATATGCAGGTGCCAGCTCACCGCTATGAATGACAAGTAAAGCAGTGCAGGGAGCGGAGGCTCGCGCTGCTGCTGCCGCCAATAGCTTACTTGTCATTCATAGCGGTGAGCCAGCATTTGTATATGTATGATGTGAGGGTCAGACATATATCCATATGTCTGACCCCCACAGCATGATATGCAGTTGCTGCCCGCTATGAATGACAAACACTTAGCAGCGAGAGCGGGCAGCAGCCCTCCGCTCCCCCGCTAATAGAGTTTTCATTCATTGGCAGCCAGGGGAGGGAGAAGATGAAGATTAATATGCGCAGCTTGGGGAGGCAGTATATATATATATATATATATATATATATATATAAATATGCGCAGCGGGGGTCAGTATAGATATATAATAGCGCTGGAGGGCAGTACATTTATTCAAGCGCAGCGGGCACTAAGTTTGATATAGCACAGCAGGGGGAAAGATATATAGAAACACTGGAGGGGCCAGATATATACCCCCCCCCAGCGATTCTATACATCTTTGCCCATCACAGCGCTTCTATATTAAAACTCTGCCAGGAGCCCTGATTGGCTCCTCGGTCCCGGCCATTCAGGGCTTCTGGTGGGAAATTTAAAAATGAAAGTTTACAGTACATTGCAGGGGATCGGAACATGCCACCCGCTCCCCTGCTTAATAACATCGGATCGGGTCTCAGAAGTGAGACCCGGTGCGATCAATCCCTCATCCCCTGTACTACTACCCCCAACATGTAACAGACCCTGTTCCATGCTGGGGGTAGCAGGATTCACTCCGTTTTGAGGAATTTACCGACAGCTCGGAGCTGTCTGCTTTCTGTGAAGCAAAACTCACAGGTTTTCCTGTGAGTTTTCTTCACACTCGGAGTGTTTTTTCTGTTTGTCGGGTTCACGCCCCTTTTCGAGTAAAACACGCCCATTTTGTAGGTTAAAAAAAAAAATCTGAGTGTTTAACCCCTTAAGGACTCAGGGTTTTTCCGTTTTTTGCACTTTCGTTTTTTCCTCCTTACCTTTTAAAAGTCATAACCCTTTCAATTTTCCACCTAAAAATCCATATTATGGCTTATTTTTTGCGTCGACAATTCTACTTTGCAGTGACATTAGTCATTTTACCCAAAAATGCACGGCGAAACGGGAAAAAAAAATCATTGTGCGACAAAAATCGAAAAAAAATTGCCATTTTGTAACTTTTGGGGGCTTCCGTTTCTACGCAGTGCATATTTCGGTAAAAATTACACCTTATAATTATTCTGTAGGTCCATACGGTTAAAATTATACCCTACTTATATAGGTTGGATTTTGTCGCACTTCTGGAAAAAATCATAACTACATGCAGGAAAATGTATACGTTTAAAAATGTAATCTTCTGACCCCTATAACTTTTTTATTTTCTACGTACAGGGCGGTATGAGGACTCATTTTTTGCGCCGTGATCTGAAGTTTTTATCAGTATGATTTTTGTTTTGATCGGACTTTTTGATCACTTTTTATTCATTTTTTAATGGTATAAAAAGTGACCAAAATACGCTTTTTTGGACTTTGGAACTTTTTTGCGCGTACGCCATTGACCGTGTGGTTTAATTAATGATATATTTTTATAGTTTGGACATTTACGCACGCGGCGATACCACATGTTTTTTTTTTTTTTTTACACAGTTTAATTTTTTTTGATGGGAAAAGGGGGGTGATTCAAACTTTTATTAGGGAAGGGGTTAAATGACCTTTATTAACACTTTTTTTTTACATTTTTTTTTGCAGTGTTATAGGTCCCATAGGGACCTATAACACTCCACACACTGATCTCTCATCCTGATCACAGGCGTGTATTAACACGCCTGTGATCAGTGTTATTGGCGCTTGACTGCTCCTGCCAGGATCTCAGGCACGGAGCAGTCATTCGCCGATCGAACACCGAGGAGGCAGGTAAGGGCCCTCCCGGTGTCCTGTCAGCTGTTCGGGACGCCGCGATTTCACCGCGGCGGTCCCGAACAGCTCGACTGAGCAGCCGGGTCACTTTCACTTTAGAAGCTTTGACCGCCGCTTCTAAAGGGCTAATACCGCACATCGCCGCGATCGGCGATGTGTGGTATTAGCCGCGGGTCACGGCTGTTGATGAGCGCCGGGACCGACGCGATATGATGCGGGATCGTGGCGCGATCCCGCTTCATATCGCGGGAGCCGGCGCAGGACGTAAATATACGTCCTGCGTCGTTAAGGGGTTAAGAAAATGTAGGTTGTGCGCCTAAATTTAAGTCGCAGATTTGGTCGCAAGCGGGATGCGACCAAATTTTAGGCGCAATAACCGAGAAAAAGCGTTGGTTATCCTTTAGTAAATGAGGGCCACTAGGTATGACTGCACTGGACCTCAGCAGGAAGCAAGAGCTCTAAGCTCCAAGAGAGAGAAACTAGCTTATATGGGGGAGACAAGCAGGGAGCCCATCTTGGGATCACCTGGTCACTGGTACCTCCTGGGTTACAATCACATGACATAACTCTAAGGAGATATCCAGTGGTGAAAAATGTATCCCTTATACTAAGGATAGGGGATAAGTTTCAGATCGCGCGATCTCCTGTATGGGGCCCTGACAGCCCAAAAGAAGGGGGCATGTTGACCAGGGCTGTGGAGTCTGAGTTGGACCAAATTTTGGGTACCTGGAGTCGGCAAACAATGCACCGACTCCGACTCTTACTAAATTTAGATTGGAATAAAAAAAAAAAAAAGCAAGCTTAAATGTCCCAATTCACAAAAAGTTATAAATAATGACTTCTCTATTGTAAGAATAAAGACCAATGCATGCAGCGCCTCACGTAACAGCAAAACGAACACGTTAAGTGACCGTGAAGAAGCATGCTTTTCATGGGCTTCACTATATGGCACGCAACGCACAATTAGGAGCGGCAATACTTATACTTTCCATAGTGTTGTGTCCTGCTGTTACAGGGAACCCATGGGTAACCTAGCCTCTCAATGATAAGGGATTAAGTAAATATGTTTTTTGCAGGACTAGAGACACTTGTATAAGTGAAGGGAATGGAGGGTCAATAGTTCAAGACTGAAGCTGTAAACCATTGGAAAAACTGCTGCCATTCAGCTAAGGCTATAAAACTTGTAAACTCCGATTGTTAGCTTAAACTTTAAACATGACTATGGGATTCTACTAGGGAAATCATGTTTTATAATAAATGCCCTTTCCTGGATCCTCCCACTGCCCTATCTTCAGCAGCAGATCAGCACACAAAAAGGAGAAGGCAGTAGCTTCTGCCCAACTACCTCTCTCTGCTAGAAGAGCTTAGAAGAACTTGGTGGAACAGCTTCTTGGACTCAACTGTAAGTGTTTATAAATACATTCGCATATTAATACAGAGTAGTCGGAAGTACAAAAAACTGTGGAGTCGGAGTATTTATCTACCGAATCCACAGCCCTGGTTTTGACCACCGCACGAAGCGGCGGGTGACACACACCCTCAATACAACTCTATGGCAGAGCCGGACCACTGTCTTCGGCAATCTCCGCCTTTGCCATAGAGTTGCATTGAGGGGGCGTGTCAGCCGCCGCTTCGTGCGGTGGTCAACACGTGCTATCTGGCCAGCAAGCCGGGGCCTCGTACAGAGAGATCGCGGGGAGCCCCAGCGGTCGGACCCCCGCGATCTGAAACATATCCCCTATGCTTAGCATAGGGGATACGTTTTTCACCACTGGGCTACCCCTTTAAAGATACAGCACATTTTATAATACAATACACTGCAGAACATATGTACAAGGGGGGGGGGGGGGGGAAGACAGGTGCAAGGGGCCCTTTGGACACTGAAGGAGGCTGCCTGACTGGGCAGCAGGGGTACGGGGTAACACCTCCCGTACTGGGCAACCACAATCATTTTTTGTACTTTTTTTTCTGCTATATGAAGTGACCAAAATCAGCAATTCTGGACAATTTTTTGTTACCTTTGTTTCACGTTTACGCCATTGACAGTATGGTTTCATTGTTATATTTTAATATTTCAGACTATACCACATGTTTATTTTTGTTTACTTAAAAAAATGGGGGGGGGGAAAAGGGTAGTGATTTTTATTAAGGGAGGGCTTTTTTCACAATTATTGCCTTTTCTTTTTTTTTTCCCCACAATTTTTTTAGTCCCCATTGGGCAGAGTTTTCACACAGAGTGTCTCCAGTTGTTGCAAAACTACAACTCCCAGCATGCCCAGACAGCCACAGGCTGTTCAGGCATGCTGGGAGTTGTAGTTTTGCAACAGCTGGAGGCACACAGATGTAATCTTGTGATTGCAGACACTGATCAATGCCGTGCCACAGGGCCTATAGCACAGATTAGTGTTATCGATGCTCCATTACTACGTGCTACTGAGGCTGCCTGCATTTTTTGGAGCGCCGATCGGACAGGAGGAAGGAAGGAAGAGACCCTCCGCCCATCCTCTTAGCTGATCAGGACCCTGCATTTTGCTGCGGGTGTTCCGATCAGCTCCACTGAGTTATCGATACTTGTTTTAGGTATTTTAGATGCCGCGATCAACTTTGATCGCAGCGTCTAGAGGGTTAATGCTGGACATCACCCGAATCAGTGATGTTCAGCATTAGCCAGTATGATGCGAGATCAGCTCCTGGTGCTCGCTTCATAGACCTGCCGCACGGCTGCGCCATGTACATACAATGGCCAGTTGTGGAGGGGTGAAGCCATCTCCTCCCAGTGCTAGTCACTGCTGGGAGAAGAAACATTGGGCCACATAATAGAGGGGCCAGGCGGCACTGCCAGAGCACAGCTCTGCTGCCATGTTTTACCTGCTTCCATGCGCTCATACCCCAAGTCCAGAGAGGAGAATTAAAGAAAACACATGCCTGCAATTTCTTACACCAGTAGGAGTAGTAGTATTACTATAGGTCATACCAAAGAGATCAGTTACACATGGCATGGACACAGGTTGCCCCAAGTCAGTTTATGGGAGGGGGGTGTATTGGGTAATCTAAAGGAACACGTGGCAGTGCAGGCTTCTCAGTGATCGGCAGAGGTCTGAACTCTCACCAAAACTTTGACATGTCGCCAGGACATATCAGAAATTTTTCTTGTGACAGATACTTTTTAAAGGAGAAGTATCATGTGCAAAAACGTATCCCCAATCTGCAGGATAGGGGATACATTTTAGATCACAGGGGTTCTGACCAGCGTTTTCCAACCAGGGAGCCTCCAGCTGTTTTAAATCTACAACAACCAGCATTCCAAGACAGCTGGGAGTTGTAGTTTTGCAACAGCTGGAGGTACCCTGATTGGAAAACAGTGGTTTATATGTTAACATATGGTTGCTTTAGGTCTGATAATGTGACCACACTGCTCCTTCGCTAATATTTGGAGATGAAAGCAAATACCAATGTACACAACGTGATGCAGTGTAAAAAGTGATCAGTTACTGAGGGAAATTGTGCAACAACTTTCTTCATCCTACAAGTAACAGTCGTCTGCAGAAAATGTAAGACAGGAGTGAGGAAATACAAACTGTGAACAAGAGAATGACGATTCTATATCCATATATATATATATATAATAATATTTACAGAGCAGCCACAAATTATGCATCTAGCCATACTGGGCCGTGTTCCCCAATCTGTGGCTCTTGCAAAACTACAACTCCCATCATGCTCTGACTGCCGAAGGGATTGCTGCTTTATATGTAATTCTGTGTTCCCATCAAACATAAGCAGCACCTTGATGGCAGCCACTTACCTACAGCAACCTATAGGAAGAATATTCATAGGGGTTACCCAGGAATAGAAATACCCCACCCCTGTCCTAATGTTGTGTGTGATATTACAACTTTGCTCAGTTCACTTCAATGGAACTGAGCTGCAATACCACACCCAACCTGAGGACAGTTTTTCTAATCCCAGATAACCTCTTAAAAGGGGTACTCCGCATTTGGAACAAACTGTACCAAACGCTGGAGGCAACGTGACACCATAGCCCTGCCCCCTCATGATGCCACACCCTGCCCCTCAATGCAAGTCTATGGGAGGGGGCGTGAAAGTCATACCCCCTCCCATTGACTTGCATTGAGGGGGTGGGACATGATGTCATGAGGGGGCGGGGCTATGATGTCATGAGCTCCCAACGCCGACTTGGTACAGTTTGTTCCGAACGCTGAGCAGCAGAGTACCCCTTTAAATCCTCACTTTACCCACTCTAACTATAGACCAATGTTCCCTAACCTGTGGCTCTCCACCTGCTGGAAAACTACAACTCCTATCATGTCCTACGGCTATAGATTAGTATTCTTCAGTTGTTAAAAAACTACATGTTGTAGATCTTGATTTTTCCAAAGCATTTGATACGGTTCCACATAAAAGGTTGGTGCATAAAATGAGAAGGATTGGGCTGGGGGAGAATGTGTGTAAGTGGGTAAGTAACTGGCTCAGTGATAGGAAACAGAGGGTGGTTATTAATGGTACTTATTCTGATTGGGTGACTGTTACTAGTGGGGTACCACAGGGGTCAGTCTTGGATCCTGTTATATTTAATATATTCATGAATGACCTTGCAGAGGGGTTGAATAGTAAAGTAGCAATCTTTGCAGATGATACTAAACTCTGTAAAGCGGTAAACACTATAGAGGACAGTGCACTGTTACAAATGGCAGGGATCGACCGATTATCGGTTTGGCCAATAATCACGATTTTGGACATTATCGGTATCGGCAATTACCTTGCCAATATGCTGATAATGCCCGCCCCCCGCTGCCCCATTTCCTCCCCATCCTCTGGCCACATAACACCGCCGCTGCCCCATTGCCTCCCCCCATCCTCTGCCCACATACCGCCGCATCGCCCCCCCCTTCCTCTGCCCACATACCGCCGCTGCCCCATTGCCTCCCCCCCCATCCTCTGCCCACATACCACCGTGCCGCCCCATCGCCTCCACCCCTCCCCGGTGTTCTAATTACCTGTTCCCGGGGTCCGCAATACTTCTGGCTCCTGCGCTGTTACTGTGTGCAGCGCAATGACGAGTGACGTCCCCAACGCGACGTCACCGTCAGTGCGCACAGTGACAGCGCAGGACGCCGACGGAGCCAGAAGTATCGCGGACCCCAGGAACAGGTAATTATAACACCGGGGATGGGGGGGAAGACGATGGGGCGGCAGCAGTATGTGGGCAGAGGATTGGGGGGGGGGAGGCGATGGGGCAGCGGTATGTGGGCAGAGGATGTGGGGGCGGCGGCGATACGTGGGCAGAGGATGGGGGGGGGGGGGGAGGCGATGGGGCAGCTGTGGTGGTTAGACTCAAGACCCCAGGGAAAGCAGGGGGAGAGAAGCGGGCGGCGGTGGCGGTCTCTGGCCCGCCAAAAGCCGCAGCAGTTCATTGATCTAAAGCGCACGCTTTAAATCACTGATCTGCAACGGCTTGGGGGTTTGAAATAGCCGATAACTTATACCGATATTCCGGTATAAGTTATCGGCTATCGGCCTGAAAGGTGACAGTTTATCGGTATCGGCCCTAAAAAAAAAAAAAAAAAAATAGATATCGGTCGATCCTAACAAATGGATCTGGATAGGTTGGAGGTAGAGATGAGCGAACTTACAGTAAATTCGATTCGTCATGAACTTCTCGGCTCGGCAGTTGATGACTTTTCCTGTGTAAATTAGTTCAGCTTTCAGGTGCTCCGGTGGGCTGGAAAAGGTGGATACAGTCCTAGGAAAGAGTCTCCTAGGACTGTATCCACCTTTTCCAGCCCACCGGAGCACCAGAAAGCTGAACTAATTTATGCAGGAAAGGCATCAACTGCCGAGCGGAGAAGTTCGTGACGAATCGAATTTACTGTAAGTTCGCTCATCTCTAGTTTCTACACCAGCACAGACAGGGGTTCTTTACCGTAAGAGCAGTGAGACTGTGGAATTCTCTCCCGAAGGAGGTGATCATGGTGAACTCTGTAAAAGAATTAAAAAATGGGCTGGATGCATTTTTGTAGAGTAAGAACATTACAGGTTAAGGATACTAGATTTATAGGGACAGAACGTTGATCCAGGGATTTATTCTGATGCCATATTTGGAGTCGGGAAGGAATTTTTACCTCTAGTATGAGGGTTCTTTGCCTTCCTCTGGATCAACTCAGTAGGGACTCATTAGGGTTATAGGTTGAACTTGATGGACTCTTTTTTTCAACCTTATGAACTATGTTACATTTCCCATCACGTCCTGATGCCCTTTGCCTATAGATCTGTATTTCCCAACCTGTGGCAAAACTACACCTTTCATCATGCCCTGATGCCCTTTGGCTTTGCGTTTCCCAACCTCTGGCAAAACTACAACTCCCATTGTGCCCTGATTCCCTCAGCTATAAAGTAGCCCCCTGCAACCTGTGGCTCTCCTGCTCTTGCAAAACTACAACTCCCATCATGCCCTAATGCAGTTCGGCTACTGATCAGTGTTCCCCAAGCTGTGGCAAAACTACAATTTCTATCATGCCCTGATTCCCTTCAGCTATAGATCCATATTCCCCCAACTCGTTGCAAAACTACAACTCTCATCATACTCCTGTCTAATTTCCTATGTACTAAAAAGTTGCAAGTGGCCCTGTGTCTTGGAACTCTAACCAGGTCAGCATTATAACCAGTGCGTTATATCTACTGTATTATAGCTAGTGCATATCTTCTGTATTATAGAGAGTACATTATATCTACTGTATTATAACCAGTGCATTATATCTACTGTATTATAGCTAGTGCATTATATCTTCTGTATTATAGAGAGTACATTATATCTACTGTATTATAGAGAGTACATTATATCTACTGTATTATAGCCAGTGCATTATATCTACTGTATTATAGCCAGTGCATTATATCTACTGTATTATAGAGTACATTATATTTTCTGTATTATAGCCAGTACATTATATCTACTGTATTATAGAGAGTACATTATATCTTCTGTATTATAGCCAGTACATTATATTTTCTGTATTCTAGCCAGTGCATTATATCTACTGTATTATAATCAGTGCATTATATCTACTGTATTATAGAGAGTACATTATATCTACTGTATTATAGCCAGTACATTATATCTACTGTATTATAGCCAGTGCATTATATCTACTGTATTATAGAGAGTACATTATATCCACTGTATTATAGCCAGTACATTATATCTACTGTATTATAGCCAGTGCATAATATCTTCTGTATTATAGCCAGTGCATTATATCTTCTGTATTATAGAGAGTACATTATATCTTCTGTATTATAGAGAGTACATTATATCTTCTGTATTATAGCCAGTACATTATATCTTCTGTATTATAGAGAGTACATTATATCTTCTGTATTATAGCCAGTACATTATATCTTCTGTATTATAGAGAGTACATTATATCTTCTGTATTATAGCCAGTACATTATATCCTCTGTATTATAGCCAGTACATTATATCCACTGTATTATAGCCAGTACATTATATCTACTGTATTATAGCCAGTGCATTATATCTACTGTATTATAGAGTACATTATATCTTCTGTATTATAGCCAGTACATTATATCTTCTGTATTATAGAGAGTACATTATATCTTCTGTATTATAGAGAGTACATTATATCTTCTGTATTATAGAGAGTACATTATATCTTCTGTATTATAGAGAGTACATTATATCTTCTGTATTATAGAGAGTACATTATATCTTCTGTATTATAGAGAGTACATTATATCTTCTGTATTAGAGAGTACATTATATCTTCTGTATTATAGAGAGTACATTATATCTTCTGTATTATAGCCAGTACATTATATCTTCTGTATTATAGAGAGTACATTATATCTTCTGTATTATAGCCAGTACATTATATCTTCTGTATTATAGAGAGTACATTATATCTTCTGTATTATAGCCAGTACATTATATCTTCTGTATTATAGAGAGTACATTATATCTTCTGTATTATAGAGAGTACATTATATCTTCTGTATTATAGAGAGTACATTATATCTTCTGTATTATAGAGAGTACATTATATCTTCTGTATTATAGAGAGTACATTATATCTTCTGTATTAGAGAGTACATTATATCTTCTGTATTATAGAGAGTACATTATATCTTCTGTATTATAGAGAGTACATTATATCTTCTGTATTATAGCCAGTACATTATATCTTCTGTATTATAGCCAGTACATTATATCCACTGTATTATAGCCAGTACATTATATCTTCTGTATTATAGAGAGTACATTATATCTTCTGTATTAGAGAGTACATTATATTTTCTGTATTATAGCCAGTACATTATATCTTCTGTATTATAGCCAGTACATTATATCTTCTGTATTATAGAGAGTACATTATATCTTCTGTATTATAGAGAGTACATTATATCTTCTGTATTATAGAGAGTACATTATATCTTCTGTATTAGAGAGTACATTATATCTTCTGTATTATAGAGAGTACATTATATCTTCTGTATTATAGCCAGTACATTATATCTTCTGTATTATAGCCAGTGCATTATATCTTCTGTATTATAGCCAGTGCATTATAGTCCAGATGACATAGTATAAACTTTATAACACGTGCACCCCCACACACCCCCTAACTTTATGCATTCCTGAATACTGTAGAAGCAAAAGGTTATTAAGTACTACAAGGGGTTAAACCAACAGTGCACTCACCAGTCCCAGCACACTGCGGTTTCCGGAGAGCCCAGGACACAGTGGCACTAACACTATTGTGTAATTTTATTTATCCACACAACCTGGCCGCACTGCGCAGGCGCACGGGAGGCATGTACTTCCCTATCCCAGCTGCTGCCAGCCTCCGTCCAATACGGAGCGGGAAGTGATGGCGCCTGAAGGGTCGGGCCTGGGAAAGCGGGGGGCGTAGTGCATGTGACTGGGATTAGGAGGTGACTGTAACGACAACCGGAGGGATGTGCGGGCTACTACGGGATATACGTAGAGGATGACTGGATCACTACAGGGAGTGTGTGACAGGAACAAGTGGGCGGGGCGTGTTATTAAGTAGTGGGCGGGGTCATGCCATCGTGGGCGGGGTCTAGAACGCAGGGCTGGAAGAAATTACACAATGATAGCACAGGGAAGTATTTGGTACAGTGCCTCCAGCTGTTGCAAAACTACAACTCCCAGCATGCGCGGACAGCCGAAGGCATGCTGGGAATTGTAGTTGGTGGCTGGGTTTAGTAAAACTGATCATGTACATATATAAAGTGTACAGGTCATAACTGAACATCTATATCAGGGGTGTCAAACTCAAATTCATCGGGGGCCGCATCAGCAGTTTGGTCACCCTCAAAGGGCCGGTTGTATCTGTAGGACCCCTCCCATACCCCCCCCCCTCCCACATACCGTATATGCCGGCGTATAAGACGACTGGGTGTATAAGACGACCCCCAATTTTTACAGTTAAAATGTAGAGTTTGGGATATACTCGCCATATAAGACTACCCCTCCTACTGCAATGTACAGTACCTTGTAGTTCCCCCCCACATTAGGTAGGCAGCATGTTCCCCCACAGTAGGCAGCATGTTCCCCCACATTAGTTTGGCAGTATAGTTCCCCCCCACATTAGGTAGGCAGCATGTTCACCCACATTAGGTTGGCAGTATAGTTCCCCCCACATTAGGTTGGCAGTATAGTTCCCTCCCCCCCCCACATTAGGTTGGCAGTATAGTTCCCCCCACATTAGGTTGGCAGTATAGTTCCCCCCACATTAGTAGGCAGCATGTTCCCCCACATTAGGTAGGCAGCATGTTCCCCCACATTAGTTGGCAGCAAGTTCCCCCACATTAGGTTGGCAGTATAGTTCCCCCCACATTAGGTAGGCAGCATGTTCCCTCACATTAGTTGGCAGCATGTTCCCCCACATTAGGTTGGCAGTATAGTTTCCCCCACATTAGGTTGGCAGTATAGTCCCCCCCACATTAGGTTGGCAGTATAGTCCCCCCCACATTAGGTAGGCAGTATAGTTCCCCCCACATTAGGTAGGCAGCATGTTCCCCCACATTAGGGTGGCAGTATAGTTCCCCCCACATTAGGTAGACAGTATAGTCCCCCCCACATTAGGTAGGCAGCATGTTCCCCCACATTAGTTGGCAGCATGTTCCCCCACACTAGGTTGGCAGTATAGTTCCCCCCACATTAGGTAGGCAGCATGTTCCCCCACATTAGTTGGCAGCATGTTCCCCCACATTAGTTGGCAGTATAGTTCCCCCCACATTAGGTTGGCAGCACCCCCCCCCTCCCTCCCTCCCTCCCCACAGACATACAGTCTCCAGCCATATACAGTGTATGGCTGGAGGCTCTATGTCTGTGTGTTGCCCCCACTGTGATCCGGTCACCGCTCCTCCTGCCCGGGGTCACAATCTACTGCTATGGCCTATGGACCATAGCAGTAGGTGCCAGGACCGGTCAAGCGGTGACCGGAACGCTGAAGAAGATAAAGCTCCGCCGGTCACTTACCAGGCCCCGGCAGCGCGCGTCCTGCGATGATCCTGCCGTCCTCCTGGTCCTCCTGCGTCTCTATGGTTGTACGCACGGGACGTGACTGACGTCCCGTGCGTACAACCATAGAGGCGGAGGACCGAAGGAGGATCGCTAGAGGGCAGACGTTCTCTGCCTTGTAGGCTGCCGCGCATGCGCTGAAGAGGCGGCTTTCTTGTGTAAAAAAAAAAAAGCGTAAAAAAAAAAATATATAGCGAGAATAAAAGGTGAAGGCTGGCGGCGGCTACGCGGGCCACATGACGAGGTCTGGCGGGCCGAATTAGGCCCGTGGGCCTTGTGTTTGACACCCGTGATCTATATGAATAAGGGAGCCATATTATGTATATACTGCCTGACAGGGCTCAACTCCTGCAGGAACCACAGCAGGAACCCAGTTCCCAATAGCAGGAGTCCTGCAGGACCAGCCCTTAAAGGGGTACTGCCGTGGCAAACTTTTTTTTTTAAATCAACTGGTGCCAGAAAGTTAAACAGATTTTTAAATCACTTCTATTCAAAAAATCTTAATCCTTCCAGTACTTTTTAGGGGCTGTATACTAAAAAGAGAAATCCAAAAAATAAATCCATTTCCTCTGATGTCATGACCACAGTGCTCTCTGCTGACCTCTGCTATCCATTTTAGGAACTGTCCAGAGCAGGAGAAAATCCCCATAGCAAACATATGCTGCTCTGGACAGTTCCTAAAATGGACAGAAGAGGTCATCAGAGAGCACTGTGGTCATGACATCAGAGGAAATGCATTTCTTTTTTGGATTTTTATTTAGTATACAGCCCCTAAAAAGTACTGGAAGGATTAAGATTTTTTAATAGAAGGGATTTACAAATCTGTTTAACTTTCTGGCACCAGTTGATTTAAAAAAAAAACAAAGTTTTCCACGGGAGTACCCCTGTGGTAGATTAACTCATCGTTCTTGTACATAATGTATATAACGAAGCATAGAGAAATAAATCGGACAGAGCCATTGTGCTTTAGCGTTCTGTGTGCTGTCCACTGGCTTTATTTCAAATTGTTCAAGCTTATATTACCTTTGTCATTAAGATAAGTTCCCACCCCCTGCTCTCTGTACCCACCCCCTGCTCGGGCTCTCTTTGTTCAAAATCTTCAGATGATGGGAGGGGTTATATGAGAGAGAGAGCAGATAGGGGAGGAGTGGACAAATAACAGGAATGTGGACCCTAAATGCCCATTTTACATATACAGTATATAAGATTTATATAGATTTATATGTGTGTATATATAAATCTATCACAGTCCCCCCTAAAATGACTATTTTACCTTTCCCTAATTTCCGTCATCCTAACTCATCTGCCTCAATGTGTTTTCTCTAACGTTTCACTTTACTTTAGACGACCCATGGCTTATCCATGGACCCCCTTAGCCTCAGACTTTACACATATGGAGTCAGATGCTGTCCCTATTGGTCACTGGTGTTATAGATGGCATTTAAGCTCTGTAATGGGGTATAGGCTTCATCTGTAATCTCAAAGTCCACATTTGTCATTACTGGCGTGGCATTCTCGAAGGTCGTCTCACACTTCTTCTTTAGGCAAAACACAACACACAACAAAGCAAGATTATTAGAATTATGAGTATGATTATTTTACTGGTCCTATACTAGCTGAGATATACGTGCAACAAGTCTCTCAAACATCTTGTATACCCCCCTTTTTCCTTTTACACCATACATCATATTGCCGTACCATTGTGGAATATTATAGCGGATGTGACTCTTAGTTGTTCGGCCTAACCTTGAAGAGCATTTACAAAGAAATGTATTAATCTTAGTTGGTTATAAAAGATATAATTAATTTTACTCATGGCAATCTGGGATATTATTGACTCAACTCCGTCTTTTTATTTGACCTCTAGCTATAGAACTCATCTGGGACCCCCTTGGGACTCCTTTAATATACACAAAGGGATCAAAACTCCCAGCAGGGGCTGTATGTTTTCCTCTAAAGTGTGGTTTAGATTTCTTTGTAGGTTTGATAATGGAAGTGTGTATGGGCAGACCTGTCTTGACTAATGTGTATTCCCCAGTTTAATTCATTTCTAATTTAACTCTAAACTTCATATCCCCAAGTATCCCATACTTTACGATAGTTACCATTTACTCATCCGGCTAGCTAGGTCTATCCTTTTTATAATCTTACACCAAGTATTCTTTTCCTTTATAACATTATTACTCATTGAAATACTTGTTGCATCCCGCTATTTGTACATGTTCACCTACTGTTTCTCCTCATACAACGTTACATCCTAACAATCCGTTGGGATTATCTTTCCCTTTGGAACAACCATGGTTATGCACAGACATAGATTTAACAGTTGTTAGAGATGCATCTATACGGGATCATCATATGCAATCTTCTCTTTCCTCACTTATTTCCTGCATAGGTTTTGAAGAAATGGGTGACAATTACAGAATCTGAACTAGGTACAGTTTCACAAAAGGTTCTTAATTGTATTCTTTACTGTATCTATGGTTAGGGATCAGTACAATTAGACAAGGAGATACTTATATTGACCTACCCCAAGCAGTTAAATGAAGTCTACTCATATTCTCTGAAACAGGTAAGATGTTTATGGAGCGTGTTGGTCAGGTACCTTTATTGTTTTTTTACCTAGGTCATATGTCAGATGTAAATGATGACGTCTGTACAAACCTTCTTTCTGCATTGTTGAATCCTGAGGCAACCCAATGTACTGATATTACTATGCACATAGCTCCCCTCTGCTTAGTGTATGGGGTCATATATGTTACCATGGGGTACAAGACTGCTGGCACATACATTTTCTTACCAAATCTTTCCGGAAGCCATCTTTGCCCTGTACCACCTCTTTCTTCTTCCGTTGGTCTCTCTCAGCATGCATAGCTGGTTCCTGCAAGAGACCTAACCTGAAAATTCCACAGTGCCCATGCACCTGTACACTTTGCACCATCATTGTGGGGGAACAGGAGCACTGCAGCCTTGGCAGCCTCCTTCATCATTTAATCCCTTTGGCTTCTGGGGCTGTTTCCTTCATGTGTCTCTGATCTTTATGATGGCCACTTTCTCTGGCAGCTCTCGGACTTTGAACACTTGAATTACAAATTTACAGATTGGTTCGCTCAAGGATTCAACAACACTCTTACGTCAATAGGCCCATTTTTGTGGGCAGTAATTAAAGTGTACCGGTACTCATTGTGTCATACCTTCAGATATCTTACACATCTCAGTGAATACCTTCAACTCTACTTCTCTGAACCACCAGCTCAGATCGAGTGGTTTATTGCAGTAGAACTTCATTCTGCGTGTAGTCACCATATATCCTGTCTTATGTATTACATCTTTACATTACTTAGAACAAACTTACATATATGACTCAGCATTAACCATGGATTCTCCGATATCCTATCATGGCTCTTGAAATTATTATTATTTTTTTAATCTTATAAGTTCAAGACAATCAGCATCTTCATATTACATTAAATATCATTATAAAGTTATCCACTTAAAATTGATGTTATTCAAATAAATACAATGTAGAATGTATAAGTATATCACGTTGTGTATGCAGGTACTATTATAACACATCCAAGTTTAAACAGTAGATTTGTAGTTAATTTAATGTGACTGTGTTTCCTTAGACCAAGGCTGTTCTGTCAATCTTCCTATAAGCCCCGCCTTTCTCCTCCCACTCCTCTATGTCACTGGTCACCACCCCTTTGAGTCTGGCTTTTTTCCTCATTTTGGTTTGGTCATTTCTCAAAAAATTCTTGAGCAATCAGTGCCTACATGGAGACATACCATACACATGTAACAATACCAACATTTACAAATACTCAACATATAACACACACAGACAGGGCCCACATTCTCACCAAAAAATAAAATGTAAAAGAATAAAAATATATACAGAGCTCTTTCAAAAATTGGGAAAAAATCATCTTCAATGCGCATTATTTATAATCAATAAACCATTAGCTGATTTTAAATGCTTAAAGTAATATTCATTAATTAAACAGTGATCACTTTTTCATTTATTTTACGTTTTATTTTATTCTCCTTGGCCAAACTTCTCTCGTTACTCCTATAATATAATCAGACAGTTAATTGCATTTCCTTATAAATTTCCCTTTTTTTTTTATCCATCTTGCACTCCTGCGAAAACAAACTTATTAAGAGATTAATAAAATATCATCAAGTAGTTTCAATATGACATAATCATGTACATACACAGTTTCCCCTAAATCCATTCACTGGTCATACTTCTTGTATTTCTAATTTATCATATATGTTTCAATTGACTAGGTGTGTTAAAAATGGCTGCAGGGGAGTGGAAACATGGCTGCCCCCATACGGAGTAAGTATGTGGCAGATTGTATAATACAGACAGTTAAATTTTCACACTTTATCATATCTTCAATTAAGAAGGGGGGGAGGGGCCCCCCCTTCTTAATTGAAGATATGATAATTCTCATCATCCTATCACCAGTTTATAAACAAATGTATGTCTGTACATACGTCGGTGTTAACTTCAATACCTAAATATTTGCATCATACTTTCAGCCCACACCTCATGCCTATCTATTCGCTTCACATTCTTTTGCCCATCTATATCCAGAGAACTTCAACATAACGAAGTCAAATCACAATTGTTCTCAAGAATCACGCTGTTATATATAACTGTGTATTACACTGCTATATATATATATATATATATATATATATATATATATATATATATATATATATACACATACACACACACACACACACACACACCTTCTTATCCCTTCAACCATCAATATATTTCAAACTTGCAACTGCCTTAATATCTACAATTTATCAATTCCATTTAGAACTCACCACATGTTTTCCTTCAAACTGCATTTTCCTTGACTCCATACAACTCTGTGTAATTCCCTTCCTCTACTTCCTCTCCATATGCAATTCTATCAATGAGATCAAATTACTTCTGCTCTTTCCAAAACCCTGCATTTCTCTTCAGCCCCCTCTGTCTCCTACAAACAGCCCAGGGTGTCCCCAGCTGTTGCAAACTAAAACCCCTTACTTTTAGGAGATATCTTTAAAACACTAATACATTAGATCTAGTATTAGAAGGGAAGTTATTTCCCCCTCTTCGTCTGAATTAACTAATTTCCATGGACACATTAAGACAAGACGACACATATCACATATTCAATCAGTTATAATGGGACAAGTTCCAGAAGTCTGCTATTGCCGGGAAAAAAAATCCCTTGTACCCCCAGTCCTAGGCAAGCTCTAATTATGACGTTATACCAGGCGACCAGCACCATATACGTCCTAGATCACTTATCTATTTATGACTCTTCTGTCCTAACCATTCTGATGATGCCTTAACATCCCAATGATTAATTATGACAACGTACTCCGCAACTCAACTCCCCAATGAACACTCCTAATTCCACTTATTCACTCATACACACTTCATACCAACTCGGGTAGTAAGATAGATACATTATGATATCTTATACATGGGTAATTGGCTGGACGAGAATTTATCTGTCTTTCTCTGTTAGATCACATGCAAGTCAGCTAGATCAGCATGACAAAACAAAGGGGAGACATGGGTGCTTTTGGCTAGGTACAAATATGTCCTACCGTACGCCTGGAGTTGATCAAATCCCATCTGCGTGCATCTTTGTTCCATCGTCTGGTCTGGTTACTGCGCACATGAGGCCTATAATCCAGCCCCACGCTAATTGGGCGCCATCTGTGGTAGATTAACTCATCATTCTAGTACATAATGTATATAACGAAGCATAGAGAAATAAATCAGACAGAGCCATTGTGCTTTAGAGTTCTGTGTGCTGTCCATTGGCTTTATTTCAAATCGTTTAAGCTTATATCACCTTTGTCATTAACATAAGTTCCCACCCCCTGCTAGGGGGAAAGGCATGCCACTCCTCAGTCTTTCCCGGGCTCTCTTTGTTCAAAATCTTCAGACGATGGGAGGGGTGATAAGAGAGAGATCAGATAGGGAAGGAGTGGACAAATAACAGGAATGTGGAGTCTTCACCCTAAATGGGATTTTACATATACAGTATATAAGATTTATATATACACACACATATAAATCTATATAAATCTATCACACCCCTTTAAAGAAATGGGGGTACTCTACCCCTAGACATCTTATCCCCTATCCAAAGTATAGGGGATAAGATGTCAGATCGGGGACCCCTGCAGTCTTGGCTGTGGCACCCCAGACATCCGTTGCACGGAGCAACCTTCGCTCTGTGCCGGATGACTTGTGATGCGGGGCGGAGGCTTGTGACATCACAGTAAGGCCACCTCAATGCAAGTTTATGGAAGGGGCCATGACTGATGTCACGAGCCTCCGGCGCTGTACCTTTAGCCTTCTTCCTCTTAGGCTTTTTCTCTTCCTTTTCTCTGACTTTCTGGCTCTTCTCCCTCTTTGTTTATTTTTTTTGTCTTGTGGTTTTTCCCCCCTTGTACCCCTTCCCTCCACCCCCTCCCTTCCCTTCCCCATCATATTTGTATATTTATTGTCAGGTTGCTTTTGTGGTTTTTTCCCCCTCTACTTAATGGATGAACCTTGTTTCATTTTCTTTATCATTATTTCCCTTGAGAGGGATTGGTTCTCTCTTATTCCTGTTGATTGATTTTGTTGTTGCATACCAGGGGTCTCAAACTTGCGGCCCTCCAGATGTTGCTACAATTCAACTCCCAGCATGCCTAGACATGCCCAGACAGCCATTTGCTGCAGCTACTGGCTGTTGGAAATGCTGGGAGTTTTGCAACATCTGGAGGGTCACCAGTTTGAGACTCCTGTTGAATATATAGACACTTGCGACTCTTTCACTTTATTCTGCTATTGTGTATTTTGGTTTACAGTTGAAAAAAAATAAATAGTGTTACAAATTTTGGGGGGCTGTTTCTTCTATTACCCCTTGTGAAAATGAAAAATTTGGGGTAACACCAACATTTTTGTGAAAAAAAATCTAATTTTTACATCCCACTTTAACGAAATTTCGTCAATCACTTGTGGGGTGTTAAGGCTCACTTAACCCCTTGTTATGTTCCTTGAAGGGTGTAGTTTCACAAATAGTGGCCATGGTAGGGGTTTAATGCTGTTCTGGCACCATGGGGGCTTCCTAAATGTGACATGCCCCCCAAAAACCATTTCAGAAAAATTCGATCTCCAAAATCCCATTGCTGCTCCTTCCCTTCTAAGCCCTCTAGTGCACCCACAGAGCGCTTTACATCCACATATGAGGAATTTCCTTACTCAAGAGAAATTGGGTTACAAATTTTGGGGGCTTTTTCTCCTTTTACATCTTGTAAAAATGAAAAAAAAAAAATGGGGCTATAAGAACATGAGATTTTGAATTTCCGCCTCCACTTTGCTGCTATTCTTGTGAAACAACTAAAGTTGACAAGCTTTCTGAAGGTCATTTTAAAAACTTTGAGGGGTACAGTTTCCATAATGGGGTCCGTTATGGGGGATTTCTAACATAAAGACCTTCAGATTCACTTCAAAACTGAATTGGTCCCTGAAAAATTCTGATTTTGAAATTTTCATGAAATATTGCAAAATTGCTGGTAAACTTTGAAGCTCTCTGATGTTTTCAGAAAGTAAAAACATGGCAACGTTATGATGCCAACATAGAGTAGACATATTGTATATGTGAATCAATATATAATTTATTTTGCCTGTCCATTATCCTTACAAGCAGAGAGCTTCAAAGTTAAAAAAAAAATGGTAAATTATGCAAGTATCAATGAAAATTTACCACTATCTTAACCCCTTAAGGACTCAGGATTTTTCAGTTTTTGCACTTTCGTTTTTTCCTCCTTACCTTTTAAAAATCATAACCCTTTCAATTTTCCACCTAAAAATCCATATTATGGCTTATTTTTTGCGTCGCCAATTCTACTTTGCAGTGACATTAGTCATTTTACCCAAAAATGCACGGCAAAATGGAGAAAAAAAATCATTGTGCGACAAAATCGTAGAAAAAACGCCATTTTGTAACTTGTGGGGGCTTCCATTTCTACGCAGTGCAAATTTCGGTAAAAATTACACCTTATTATTCTGTAGGTCCATACGGTTAAAATGATACCCTACTTATATAGGTTTGATTTTGTCGCACTTCTGGAAAAAATCATAACTACATGCAGGAAAATTTATACGTTTAAAAATGTCATCTTCTGACCTCTATAACTTTTTTTATTTTTCCACGTACAGGGCGGTATGAGGACTCATTTTTTGCACCGTGATCTGAAGTTTTATTTTTGTTTTGATCGGACTTTTTGATCACTTTTTATTCATTTTTTAATGGTATAAAAAGTGACCAAAAAAAGCGCTTTTTGGACTTTGGAATTATTTTGCGCGTATGCCATTGACCGTGCGGTTTAATTAATGATATATTTTTATAGTTCAGACATTTACGCACGTGGCGATACTACATATGTTTATTTTATTTTTTATTTACACTTATTTTTTTTATGGGAAAAGGGGGGTGATTCAAACTTTTATTAGGGAAGGGGTTAAATGACCTTTATTAACACTTTTTTTTACTTTTTTTTTGCAGTGTTATAGGTCCCATAGGGACCTATAACACTGCACACACTGATCTTCTACACAGATCACAGGCGTGTATTAACACGCCTGTGATCAGTGTTATCGGCGCTTGACTGCTCCTGCCTGGATCTCAGGCACGGAGCAGTCATTCGCCGATCGGACACCGAGGAGGCAGGTAAGGGCCCTCCCGGTGTCCTGCAAGCTGTTCAGGACCGAACAGCCCGACTGAGCAGCCGGGTCACTTTCACTTTAGAAGCGGCGGTCAGCTTTGACCGCCGCTTCTAAAGGGTTAATAACGCACATCGCTGCGATCGGCGATGTGTGGTATTAGCCGCGGGTCCCGGCTGTTGATGAGCGCCGGGACCGACGCGATATGATGCGGGATCGCGGCGTGATCCCGCTTCATATCACGGGAGCCGGTGCAGGACGTAAATATAATTCCTGCGTTGTTAAGGGGTTAAAGTAGAATATGACATAAAAAAACTATCATGGAATCACATTTATAAGTAAAAGCATCCCAGAGTTATTAAGGCTTAAAGTGACAGTGGTCATATTTGCAAAAAATGTCCTGGTCCTTAAGGTCAAAATGGGCTTGGTCCCCAAGGGGTTAAAAAATCTTAATCCTTCCAGTACTTAGCTGCTGTATGCTCCAGAGGAAGTTCTTTTCTTTTTGCATTTCTTTTTCTGTTTGACCACAGTGCTCTCTGCTGACTCTTCTGTCCATGTCGGGAACTGTTGGGGGCAGGAGCAAATCCCCATAGCAAACCTCTCCTTCTCTGGACAGTTCTTGACATGGACAGAGGTGTCAGCAGAGAGCAAAGTTGTCAGACAGAAAATAAACATACAACTTCCTCTGTAGTACACAGCAGCTGGTAAGTACTGGAAGGATTAAGATTTTTTAATTGAAGTAATTTACAAATCTGTTTAACTTTCTGGCATCAGTTGAACATTTTTTCATGAGAACTGTTCATGACACTACTGTTGTATTCCCGGATTGACCATTCTTATACAGTACATGCATATGGGAATTTCATTATCAGGGACTAGGCATACACTGTGGCCCTGTTATTGCACTAGTGCCACTTTGGTATCACATAAGATGCATTCCTGTTTATTCTGTGTAAATATCATCCCATATGACTCCCATGTGACCTTCCACCTCCTAAATATTTATAGACTCTTCACCCATGTGAGCGCACTGTTGGAGGGCATATGGGAGCAGAGGGGACAGAGGTATGGATGCTCAGTATGCCGCCTCCATTGAGCACAGGAGAAAATGACCATATTAGCAATACAGCCTATGTCTTTGCAACGGGACCACGGATATACATAAGTTATACCTTGTTTTATCAGGTTCGCCTGCACTATAACCATGGGATTTTGGTTTAGCTCTGATAAACCAGCTGTGGAATTTCTTTTAAGGACAGTTAATTACTTTACATTGACAAACCTCTTTTAGGTTAGGGTCACATGTTGTGCATCTGCAGAGTATTTGGCACTACTTAAAATCCGCTGGGGAGCTAGAAAATATACTGCTGATTCTGCTATGAGCAGACACACAGGGCTACCCATCACTGGCCCTGTGTGTGCAATAAGGTTTGGAGGGTGATGTGACTGAGGCTAGGTTCACATCACGTTTTCTCCCATACAGGAGCGCATACGGCAGGGGGGAGCTAAAACCTTGCACTCCCGTATGCCTTCATAAGCGCTCCCGTATGTAATTCATCTCAATGAGCCGGCCGGAGTGAAACGTTGACCACAGTTTTAGGTCCAGGGAAAAAGTGCATACAGCGCAAAAATGAGCCGACCAGACCAAACGTTTCACTCTGGCTGGCTTTCAATTGAAATGAATTACGTACGGGAGCGCATACGAAAGCATACGGGAGCGCGAGGTTTTAGCTCCCCCATGCCGTATGCGCTCCCGTATGGGATAAAACGTGATGTGAACCAGCCCTAAGAGGCGCGGGCCCACCTCCAAACCTCATTGCACAGGGGTGTGGCATGGAAGCCCTGTCTGTCATAGAAGCATATAATGTGTCGGCAGATAAGAACCATTTGGCCCATCTAGTCTGCCCAATAATCTGAATCCTATCAATAGTCTCTGGCCCTATCTTATATGAAGGATAGCCTTATGCTTATCCCTTATGCTGCGTGCGGGCTTCCGTGTTCAGGGCTGCCCCTCGTGACGTCACGCCCTCCCCCTTTGTGACGTCCATCGCGCCCCCTTCCCATAGACTTTCGCTGAGGGGGCGGGCGTGACGTCACGAAGGGGGCGGGCGTGACGTCACGAGGGGCGGCCCTGAACACGGAAGCCCGCACACAGCGTCCGGAACTATAAACTTCCGGACGCTGGGGAGCGGAGCTTCCGACACAGGGCAGCGGAGTACCCCTTTAAACTCCACTGTATTTGCAGTGACCACTTCTGCAGGAAGGGTATTCCATGCATCCACGACTCTCTCAGTAAAGTAATACTTCCTGATATTACTGCATAAACCTTTGTTCCTCTACCTCTTGTGGTAGTTTTTCTTCTTTTAAATATGTTCTCCTCCTTTACCTTGTTGATTCTCTTTATGTATTTAAAAGTTTCTATCATATCCCCTCTGTCTCTTCTTTCTTCCAAGCTATACATGTTAAAATCCTTTAACCTCTCCTGGAAAGTTTTGTGCTGCAATCCATGTACTAGTTTAGTAGCTCTTCTCTGAACTCTCTTTAGAGTATCTATATCCTTCTGGAAATACGGTCTCCAGTTCTGGGCACAATACTCCAAGTGAGGCCTCACCAGTGTTCTGCACAGCGGCATGAGCACTTCTCTCTATCTACTGCTTATACCTCTCCCTATACATCCAAGCATTCTGCTAGCATTTTCTCTTGCACTATTACATTGTCTTCCTACCTTTAAGTCTTCTGAAATAATTACTCCTAAATCCCTTTCCTCAGATACTGAGGTCAGGACTGAGTCAAATATTCTTTATTCTGTCTAAGGGTTTTTACGCTCCAGGTGCATTATCTTACACTTATCCACATTAAATTTCAGTTGCCAGAGTTCTGACCATTCTTCTAGTTTTCCTAAATCCTTTTCCATTTGGCGTATCCCTCCAGGAACATCAACCCTGTTACATATCTTTGTGTCATCAGCAGAAAGACATACCTTACCATCGAGACCTTCTGGAATATCACTAATGAAGATATTGAAAAAAATGGGTTCCAGTACAGATCTGAGGTACCCCACTGGTAACAAGTCCTTGCTCTGAATATACTTTATTGACTACAATCCTCTGTTGTCGGTCATTCAGCCACTGCCTAATTCACTCAACAATATGGGAGTCCAAGATCAATGACTCCAGTTTATTGATAAGTCTTCAATGTGGGACAGTGTCAGAAGCCTTACTAAAATCTAGATATGCGATGTCTACTGCCCCTCCGCCATCTATTATTTTAGTCACCCAGTCAATAAATAAATCAATAAGATTAGTTTGACATGATCTTCCTGAAGTAAACCCATGTTGTTTTTCATCTTGCAATCCATGGGATTTTAGATGTTCCACAATCCTATCCTTTAGTAGGGTTTCCATTCATTTCCCCACTATTGATGTCAGACTTACTGGTCAGTTGCTTGATTTCTCCCTACTACCTTTCTTGTGAATGGGCACGACATTTGCTAATTTCCAATCTTCCGGGACGACTCCTGTTACCAGTGATTGGTTAAATAAATCTGTTAACGGTTTTGTCTGTTCACCTCTAGGCTCTTTTCATAATTTTGGGTGTATCCCATCAGGCCCCTGTGACTTATTTGTCTTCACTTTAGACAGTAAACGTAGATCAAACAATTCATTAGTCTTCCTCCCTAATGGAGGTCCTTTCCCTTCGTTTTCTTTTATAAAAACTGACTGAACAGAAGTATTCATTAAGGCATCTACATACCTTCCTTCCTTTGTTTTTAA
The DNA here is from genome assembly GCF_029499605.1 of Hyla sarda. NCBI lineage: Eukaryota > Metazoa > Chordata > Amphibia > Anura > Hylidae > Hyla > Hyla sarda. The sequence goes on from NC_079193.1 coordinate 292,007,503, forward strand.
TTTAGTTATTCATTGTTTTCATTTCCTTTTTTCATTTATATAGCTGAAGAATGTCTTATCCCCTTTTTTCACAGACTGAGCTAGTTTTTCTTCTGCCTGTGCTTTAGAAGTTCTTATAACTTGCTTTGCCTCTTTCTGCTCAATCTTGTAGATTTCCCTATCTTCATTGCTCTGTTTTTTTTTTCATAATTACTAAATGCTAGTTTTTTTTTTATTATTTTGGCCACTTCTGCTGAGTACCACCGTGGCCTCTTCCTTTTTCTGCTTTTACTGACAAGTCTAATGCAATTATCTGTTGCCTTCAATAATGTATCTTTTAAGCAGTTCAACTTCTATCCATTCCAGTCTGATAGGGATTCGTTTATGACTAATCTAATTTTTGAAAAGTCTTATTTTTCCAAAAATCTAAAACTTTTGTTTTTGTATGGTGTGACTCCTTCACTGTTCTTATATTAAACCACACTGACTGGTGATCAAAGATCCCAAGCTTTCACCAAATCCCCATTTGTGAATACTAAATCTAAAAAGGACTCTATCCGGGTTGGCTCCTTAACTACTTGTGGTAGAGATAATCCCAGTAGGGAATTTAGAATATCTGTACTCCTGGCAGAACTATCCATTTTGGTTTTTCAGTTTATATATGGAAGATTGAAGTCTCCCATAATGATAAATTCTCCTTTCATTGTCATTTTAGCTATTTCCTCAACTGGTAGATCATCTAATTCTTTAACTTGGCCAGTTAAATATATCACACCTAAACGATAGGTAGCAGAATCCGCAGCATATTTCCCTCTGCCTGGTGGATTTCCCACACCATGAAATATGGTGCGGATGTGCTACATATAACCCTAGCCTCAAAATCACTCTGCTACATTTTTTTTGATCAGTAAGGGGTCCATACTTTAGGTAAATACTTCTCTGTCCTATTCTATGTTAAAATCCTTTCTGCTATCATAGAACATTTCCTAATTTCAGTGTATGCTGGTTAAGTCTAAATGCGGCTACAAGTGTTGACTGGCACAAGAAAAATCCTGACTTTCTCATTGCATTCATTCCTATTTTTCAGCTATTATGTTTTTCTTATTTCCTGACTGCACCCTTCAGCCTCCCATCCAATTATATTTCACATAATCTTGCCCTTACTCGTGTCTTCGCCTGAAGTACTTGCTGCACAAAGATCTCTCACATTGTACAGCTAATACAACTCTCCGTCGTGACAATTGACAATGCCTGGTGATGCATTCTAAGGTCTTTCCGCTCAGCCGATCCACACTACATGGAGTTGGTCTTATGAATGGCCTGTTAATTAGGTTCGCGTTTGGACCATCACTTTTATTACAGGAGACTTTCAATTTGACTTTCACATTTGCTCCTTAATGGTCTATTCACACATACAGTGTTCTGCGCAGATTTGATGCGCAGGATTTTCTGCTGCAGATTTCAATGTAAACTAAATGACTGAACACCGCTTGAAATCCTGCGCATCAAATCTGCAAAGAATACTGTACGTGTGAATAGACCCTAAGTCAACGTTTTTTTATGTTCCATTCTTAGTTGATTTTTATGTTTTTTTTGTTTACATAGTTTATGAAAATGGAATCACAATGTATCTGTATTATATTGCGTTTAAATAGATATCTTTTTTCAGAGATGCCAACGGTGTAGCTAACCTAGCCATTTTTAGGCTTTGTCCAAAGGATTGGCTGGCTCGGAAGCATAGATGTGTATGTTAGTTGTACACTATTCTAACCAAGCAGTTAAGCAATCTACATCATGTAGCACAAATCCCAATGGTGCCCAGTGGACCCCATACTTAATTTTTATTTTACTCGAGGAAAATAAAATAACTATTACTTTTATAAATTGCCCAGAGATCCAAGGATATAACGCTTAAAAAAAAAAAAAGAAGTGCTGGTGACTCACTTGACTGGAAAGATTTTCAAGCAACTCAAAACATTCTTATGAACAACGATATCTGAGTGATTTTTTTGTAGCAAGCCCTACCATCACAGTGGTAGCTTTAGTAGCCAAAACCTGTTCCTTGTGTTCTGCCCCTTGTGGTTGACCTGTTGAAGACCGAGGGCTTGCTCTTTGACCACCTGATTCTGTTACTACTTCCACTCATGTGTATGATCTTGACTTTACAATCCATTAAGTGGTCTTATATATACCTGACTGCTCTTTGGTATGCTGTTACAGTATACTGTGTGTTGTAGATCAAACGGGGCGACACAGTTCTTTCCTGTTTCTCCAGGCTACGACTTACTAGCTCTGCATCTCCCCTCTGCCACTCTTCTTTTCCATTTTTGGGATGATCAGGGAAAACCTCCTGCTTAAAGGAGAAATCCAGGCATGATTAACTTATCCCCGATCCACAGGATTAAGGATAAGGAGCAGATCCTAGTGGTCGGACCCACCAAAATCTCCGAAATGGGACCCAGCTCTCAGTGAGGAGCGTGTGCTGCAGACCGCATGTGCTCCATTCATTTTTTTATAGGAGTTCCAAAGAGACCAGAGCACATAACTCGGGCATCATTGGCACTCCCATAGAAATGAATGGAGCACATGTCGTCTACCAGTAGACAGAGAGCCAGGGTCCCGTTCTGGAGATTGCGGAATGGGATTGCTGGGGAGTTCTCCTTTAAATGGGCACTCTCACTAAAACTAATTTTTGCTATTGCACTCCTTATAGTAAATACAAAATATTTCTAATATACTTTGTTTAAAAAAAAAAAATTAAGTTGTCTATGTTTTATTTGTGCTTAGAAAAGCTCAAGAGCACATTTTCCCCACATCTCATGCACAGACTTTGGGCCGAAGCCCAACACAGGAAGTGCAGCCTGGAGTGCTGAGGGGGTGTTTCCAGCCTCATCCAATCATAGCTCCTCTCACACTTAACTCCCATATGCTGACCCCCCCCCCCCCCAAGCACTCCAGGCTGCACTCCCTGTGTTTGGGCTTCAGTCCAAAGTCTGTGTATGATAGGGTAAAATGTGCTCTTGAGCTTTTTTAACCTCTTCAGGACATAGGGCGTATGGATACACCCTGCATTCCGAGTCCTTAAGGACCGAGGGCGTATCCATACGCCCGTGGGAAATCCGGCCCCCACCTCTAGCCGGTTCGGGACTGGAGCCGGATGCCTGCTGAAATCTTTCAGCAGGCATCTCGGCATATCGCCCAGGGGAGTCATCAAGGCCCCCCATGTCGGTGATCGCAGCACATGGCTCATCAATTCAGATGAGCGATGCGCTGCGATTCTGTTCCCCGCCGCTCGCCGGGGCGGGTATCGGAGCCGGATGTCTGCTGATTTCTATCAACAGACATCCCGGCAGTCTTTTTTTTTCTTTTCTTTTACCTCAGTGGGTGTCCGTGGGTCCCCCCTCTGACTTCTGCGCCCCTTGCCGCCACAAGCGCTAATCAGTGCGCACACCACTGATTAGATAAACCCTTTTTTTGGGCGCAGGGCTTTTTTTTTTTTTTTTTTTTTTTTAAAGTCCCCTTTTTTCTTTTTTTCTGTTAGGGCGGGTTAGTTCAGTTAGGTTAGGGAGGGTTAGGGCGGTAATATCGCACCACAACACACGCAGCACACACACCAATAAAGTTTTCCCCCCCACACACACATACCCGTATCCCCATTAGAGTAGGGAAATGGCCCGCAGAGCGTTTTCGGCGGAGGAGGCATATGCCATAATTGCCTCCGACACCGAGAGCGGCTCAGAGGACGATGAAGACCCCACCTTCCTTATTTCATCGTCCTCCTCATCATCTAGTTCTGATGATGAGCCACCAAGGCGGCGGAGACGCCGCCGTGCGGTGCCGCAAACCTCCTCTGCCCTTGACCCTGTGCCCCATGCTAGTATGAGTCCCCCTGGCGCTCATACTAGTGAAGCCCCCCTGCCAAGGTCACTGGTACCTCGTACCGGAGAACTTGACTGGGCTGAGCCAGCGGACCATGAGCCCGTGATTCCTGAGTTTGTTGGTGACTCAGGAATCAACATTAACATCGCCGGGTTCACTGAAAAGGACTTTTTCGGTAATTTTTTCAGTGACGACTTTGTTAATCTAATGGTTGCACAGACGAATCTGTACGCCCAACAGTTCGTCGCCGCTAACCCGGGCTCACTTTTAGCTAGACCCGGCGGCTGGACTCCAGTCGATGCAGCCGAAATTAGGACCTTTTGGAGCCTCGTGCTGCATATGGGTCTAGTTAAAAAACCCAGTGTCAGGCAATATTGGAGTGGGGACGTCTTTTACCAGACACCCCTCTACAGTATGGCCATGGTACGTTCCCGGTTCGAGGCCATTCGGAGATGTTTGCATTATGCTGATAATGCGGCATGTCCCCCCCGAACTGATCCCGCGTATGACCGCCTGTATAAAATAAGGCCGGTCATCAATCACTTCGGGGCCAGATTTTGGGAGGCCTATGTCCCTGGAAGGGAGATCGCTATTGACGAGTCGCTCATCAGCTTTAAGGGGAGACTCAGCTTCCGGCAATACATCCCGACCAAGCGAGCGCGGTATGGCGTGAAGATGTATAAACTTTGTGAGAGTACCTCCGGGTACACTTGCAAGTTTATGGTGTATGAGGGACGAGATTCCCGCATTGAACCCCCACTCTGGGTGTTAGCGGGAAAATCGTTTGGGGCCTTTTGCACCCATTGCTAGATAAAGGTTACCACCTTTACATGGATAACTTTTATACTAGTATCCCTCTCTTCACATCCCTCGCTGCCAGATCCACGCTCGCTTGTGGGACAGTCCGGAAGAATCAAAGGGGCCTTCCTTCCTATCCCCTGCAGACTCCTATCCCCCGGGGTGAGTCCCGTGCCTTTTCCCATGAGAACCTGTTGTTGGTCCGGTATAAGGACAAGAGGGATGTCCTTATGCTCACCAAAATTCATGGGAATGGCAGCACCCCTGTCCCTGTGCGAGGTACCGTGGGACCGGTCCTCAAGCCCGATTGTATTCTGGACTACAATCGGTATATGGGGGGAGTTGATCTTTCTGATCAAGTCCTCAAGCCATATAATGCCATGCGGAAAACAAAGATATGGTACAAAAAAGTTGCGGTCTACATGGTACAGGTTGCCATGTACAACTATTTTGTACTGTACAAGAACGCTGGCAACACAGGGACATACCTGGAGTTCCAAGAGGAAGTTCTAAAGGCCCTCATCTATGGTGACCGCCAAAGAGCGGGTCAGAGCACCTCTGGAACTTCAGGTCCCCGGATCGTCCCCGGCCAACACTTTCCAGGTGTGATCCCCCACACTGGAAAGAAGGGACGATCTCAGAAGAAATGCAGAGTGTGTTGCAAGAGGGGGATTCAGAAGGACACCACCACTCAATGCGACACTTGCCCCGATCATCCGGGCCTCTGCATAGGCTGCTTCAGGGAGTATCACACTTCCATGGAGTACTAAATTTTCCGTCCTTTGCCCTAATTTTCATTCCCCACAATTCAACTCCAATGTACCAGTCCAGGGTACATTGTCTTCCAAATTTTATACCAAAATCCCCCCCCCCCCCCCCAAAACAAAACCAAAAAAAAACCACCTTTTTCTCAATACCCCCAATATCTTTTTTTTTTCTTCCCCCTAAAAAATGGGTCATGGGACACAGAGTCAACAGCATTGGAGGTTTGCAGTTGCCTCAAATGCGCAACGCTCTCTCTCCCCACCTGAGCTGGTTGCGCATTTGAGGTAACAGAATAGGGACGGCCCCACACATCCCCTTCCCAGAATGATGATTCAGAGTATAGGGTTTGGGGCGGGCATCATTTTTACTTTTGGCTGTACTCTGGGTCATTCTGGGAAAATAATTGGCATATCAGTACTAAAATTGCAATTTTCTTCCACCCATAGTACACTTCATCCATTCCTGGAAAATAAATGAAGGGAACACCCGTCTGTTCCAAATCTCCACTTCACCCTATACACCTTCCCTAGGGGGTGTACTGTTTGTAACAATCTCACATATGGGTGTTCCTTTCTTGTATTTTCCTCCGAATGTATGTAACTGTTAGGTCCGTAACAAACATCCGCCTCAAATGCGAAGAGTTCTCGCTGAGCTCTGTCGTATTTCCAGGCGACAACTCGGAGTCACATGTTAGTTGTTCCCAGAAAAATGAAGCAGAGCATAGGTTGAAAATTGCAATTTTCAAAAGCTACCCTTCATCCATTCCTGGAAAATAAATTTAGGAAACACCTGTGCGTTAGAAATGTCCTCTTTACCCCTATACCCATTCCTCAGGGTGGGTACTTTCTGTAATGGTGTCACATTTGGGTGTTTAATTTTTGTATTTTCCTCGGAATGTATGTAACCGTCAGCTACTGATATGCCATAGGCCACAAATACAAAGTGACCTCTATGACTTCTGAGCCTTGTTGTGCGCCAGTCCAGCACGTTACCCCATATGTGGATGTATTTTTATAGTCAGGGGAAAAAGCCCTCCAAAATTTGTAACCCAATTCCTCATATTACCCCTTGTGAAAATGTTAAAAATTGGGTAACCCCAGCATTTTAGTGTAAAAAAAAAAATCAAATTTTTCAATTTAGGCCCACTTTTCAAAAAAACCTGTGAGGTATTATTTCCCATTGTACCCCTTGTTACGTTCATTGAGGGGGTGTAGTTTCTAAAATGGTGTCACAAATGTTTTTTTTTTTTTTTGCTGTTGGGGGCTTTATAATTGCACATGACCCCCAACTTTAATTTCAACAAAATTTTCACTCCTTCCATTCTGAGCATTGCAGTTTGTCCACAGAGCAATTTACATCCACATATGGGGTATTTTTTTTTTCTCAGACGAAGTTTTGGGGGCCTTTTGCCCTATTACCCAATGTGAAAATGAAACATTTGGGGTAAAACTATCAATATAGTGAAAAAAAAAAATCAAATTTTTCACTTTTATGGCCCACTGTTCAAAAAACCTGTGAGGTGTAAGTACTCACTGTAACACTGTTACATTTCCCGAGGGGTCTAGTTTGCAAAATGTAATGCCATGTGTTTTTTTTTTTTTTTGCTGTCCTGGCACCACAGGGGCTTCCTAAATGAGGCATGCCCCCAGAGCAGAATTTGCTTCCAAAAAGCCAAAATGTGACTCCTTCTCTTCTGAGACCTGTAGTGCGCCAGCAGAGCACTTTTTACCCCCATATGGGGTGTTTTCTGAATCGGGAGAAATTGGGCTTCAAATTTAGGGGGGTATTTTCTGCTATTACCCTTTTCAAAAATGTAAAATTTTTGGGAAAACAAGCATTTTTAGGTAAAATTTTTATTTTTATTTTACATTTGCAAAAGTCATGAAACCCCTGTGGGGTATTAAGGTTCACTTTACCCCTTGTTATGTTCCCCAAGGGGTCTAGTTTCCAAAATGGTATGCCATGTGTTTTTCTTTGCTGTTTTGACACCCTAGGGGCTTCCTAAAGGTGACATGCCCCCCAAAAACAATTTCAGAATAATGTTCTCTCCAAAATCCCCTTGTCGCTCCTTTGCTTCTGAGCCCTCTACTGCGCCCGCCAAACAATTAACATAGACATATGAGGTATGTGCTTACTCAAGAGAAATTGAGCTACAAATACCAGTAAAAATTTTCTCCTTTTACCCCTTGCAAAAATTCAAAAATTGGGTCTACAAGAACATGCGAGTGTAAAAAATTAAGATTTTGAATTTTCTCCTTCACTTTGCTGCTATTCCTGTGAAACACCTAAAGGGTTAAAACACTGACTGAATGTCATTTTGAATACTTTGGGGGGTGCAGTTTTTATAATGGGGTATTTCTAATATGAAGACCCTTCCAATCCACTTCAAACCTGAACTGGTCTCTGAAAAATAGCGAGTTTGAAAATTTTGTGAAAAATTGGAAAATTGCTGCTGAACTTTGAAGCCCTCTGGTGTCTTCCAAAAGTAAAAACTCATAAATTTTATGATGCAAACATAAAGTAGACATATTGTATATGTGAATAATAAAAAAAAAATTGGAATATCCATTTTCCTTACAAGCAGAGAGCTTCAAAGTTTGAAAAGTGCAAAATTTTCAATTTTTTCATGAAATTTTGGGATTTTTCACCAAGAAAGGATGCAAGTTACCACAAAATTTTACCACTGTGTTAAAGTAGAATATGTCACAAAAAAAACTATCTCAGAATCAGAATGATAACTAAAAGCATTCCAGAGTTATTAATGTTTAAAGTGACAGTGGTCAGATGTGCAAAAAACGCTCCGGTCCTTAAGGCCAAAATGGGCTTGGTCCTGAAGGGGTTAAGCAAAATTAAAACATAGAAAAGTTCATTTTTTTTTAAACAAAGTATATTAGAAATATTTTTTATTTATCATAAGGAATGCAATAGCAATAATTAGTTTTAATGAGGTTGACCATTTAAAGCAGATCTATCAATTCTCCTTTGTTACCCTACGTACAGCATAGAAAAGAAGCGGAATACTTAAAGGGGCACTCCGTCCCTAGACATCTTATCCCGGGGTTCCTGTCGCCGGGGGCCCCCCGCGATCTCAGCTGCAGCACCCCAGACATCCGGTGCATCCGGTGCATGAACTTCGCTCCTTACCGGATGACTGGCAGTGTGGGGGCGGAGGCTTGTGACATCACGGTCACGCCCTGCTTGTGATGTCATGACCATGCCCCCTCAATGCAAGTCTATGGGAGGGGGCATGGACTCCCATTGCATTGAGGGGCGTGGCCATGATGCCACGAGCCTCCGGTGCTGCACCCGACGCTCTAAACGAATAATGGGTGAAGCAGGGAGATTGCAGGTAGGGGATAAGATGTCTAGGGGCGGAGTACGCCTTTTAGGATAAATAGATTTTCTCGATTTGAGTATTTTTTATTTGAAAAGCTGTTTATTTCCTGCCAGGAATCATGGGAAGGGCTGCTTTTCTCTGTCCACACAGAGTGATTGGCAGCCCTCTTTGCATATACAAGAGAACTGAATTAGAAAAACATGACCCGCATGCCTCTCTCTCCGAGCTATTTATGTTACAATACTTAATCAGATCATAGGAAACTATATATCCTCAAGGTCAGTATCCCATTTTATCCTATGCTGCCGCAGCTAAGGTGGGGGCTTAACATATCTGCTTGAAGTCCTAAAGCTTACCTAACTATGATCCAAACCAAAGACTGCAGGAAAGAAGTGTGCTTTAGTAAGATACACCTGCTACGGAGCCATTTCCTTCACCAGATGGAAGAACACAGAGGACTTTACACAGAGGATTTACTTTGCTACCTCTGGAGTAACAACACATAACAGCAACCAATTACCTTGGGTGTATACTGTATAGTGGCAGGTATAGTAGTATGTCCAAGCCTGCCTCTGAGATCTGTTGTGCTCTTTTATACTGTGAAATGTTACATGGTAAATAAACCTCTCTGGGAGATAAACCCCCAAATAATGGCAAAACAGCAGTCAGAGACAGTGACACAGATGTATAGTTTAAATAAGGCTTTTCCTGTCTTTATTTTTCCAGCACAAATACAGCCTGTAGCTTGAGGCATAAACAAATATAAAATCATGCTTTTCCTGAGCTAACTACACAGAAATCTTCCCTAACTACACATGTGGCTTACTAGTATCCACCCAACAAAACAGTTATCAATAATAAGTCTCTCACACCAGGCAAACATACCTTTACGGCTGCACACCTAAGGACCCCAAATCTTATCAGAGGTTCCTCCCAGCCTTCCTTGCAGACTGACTTACCTTTTAATACAAAGTGACAAGCTGTCTTCAACACCTGTGCTGATCTTGGTTAGTCTGAAAACTTGGAGTGGCTAAGGACGGACCCATTTTTTACCTTAAAGGGGTATTCCAGTGGAAAACTTTTTTTTTTAAATCACCTGATGCCAGAAAGTTAAACAGATTTGTAAATTGTTTCTATTAAAGAATCTTAATCCTTCCAGTACTTATTAGCGGCTGTATACTACAGAGGAAATTCTTTTCTTTTCGAATTTCTTTTCTGTGACGACCAGAGTGCTCTCTACTGACACCTCTGTCCATGTCAGGAACTGTCCAGAGCAGAAGAAAATCCCCATAGCAAACATATGCTGCTCTGGACAGTTCCTAAAATGGACAGAGATGTCAGCAGAGAACACTATGGTCGTGACAGAAAAGAAATTCAAAAAGAAAAGAATTTCCTCTGTAGTATACAGCTGCTAATAAGTACTGGAAGGATTAAGAATTTTTTATAGAAGTAATTTACAAATCTGTTTAACTTTCTGGCACCAGTTGATTAAAAAAAAAAAAGTTTTCCACTGGAGAACTGACCAGGCTCTTTTAACCTCTTCAGGACCCATGACGTATGCATACGTCTTCACACCCTGGGTCTTAAGGACCCATGACGTATGCATACGTCATGTCTTTTCCTGGTCTCCGCCGCTCACCCGGCGGAGATCGGAAGCGGATCCCTGCTGAAATCCTTCAGCAGGGATCCAGGGCAAACGCCGAGGGGGGCCATGTATGCCCCCCATGTTGGCGATCGCCGCAAATCGCAAGGGAAATCGCCCTTGCGATCTGCAGCGATACCGGGCTGATCGGGTCTCTGGGACCCGACCGCCCGGTAATTTCGCATGATCCCGGCTGTCACAGACAGCCAAGACCATGCTGAAGATTAGGAGCGAGGTGGCAAACCTGCCACCTCCTCCTATTCCCTGCGATCTGTCGGTTAGTTAACCGACCAATCGCAGGGGGGGGGGGGGGGGGGGGCGGTTACTTCCTCCCGTCCTGCCCGGCCCATGAAAGTCCGGAGAGGACGGGAGGAAGACCGGAGGACGCGGCGGGGGACGGGGGAGTGCTGGGGACTGGCCCCGGTACTTACCTCGTCCCTGAAGACCCGGATCCCGGCGAGGAAGATGGCGGCGGCGGCGACAGGTGAGTAGATCTTCAGCCGCGGTCGGGCCCTTTACAGCAATGCACGTCGCCGTAAAGCGACATGCATTGCTGTATTGGGACCCTATATACTACAACTCCCAGCATGCCCAGACAGCCCTTGGCGTCTGGGCATGCTGGGAGTTGCAGTTTTGCAACATCTGGAGGTCCACAGTTTGGAGACCACTGTACCCTTTCAGATGTTGCAAAACTACACATTCTCAGCATGCCCTTACTGTCCAGGCATGCTGGGAGTTGTAGTTCTGTAACATCTGGCCCTTCAGATGTTGCAGAACTACAACTCCCAGCATGCCTGGACAGTTTTGGCATACTGGGAGTTGTAGTTTTGCAACATCTGGAAGGGCACAGATTGGGAACCACTGTATTAGTGGTCTGCAAACTGTAGTCCTCCAGATGTTGCAAACTACAACTCCAAGCATGCTGGGAGTTGTAGTTCGGCAACATCTGGCTCTAAAGATGTTGCCGAACTACTACTCCCAGCATGCCTGAGAATGTTTGGGAGTTGTGGTTTTGCAACAACAGGAGGCACACTGGTTGGGAAACATTGTCTGTTTCCTAACTCAGTGTTTCCCAACCCGTGTGCCTCCAGCTGTTGCAAAACTATAACTACCAGCATGCACTGATAGACTGTGCATGCTGGGAGTTGTAGTTTTGCAACAGCTGGAGGTCCCCCCCTTGTGAATGTACAGGGTACATTCACATGGGCAGGGGGCTTACAGTGAGTATCAGGCTGCAGTTTGCGATGCAGCTAATTTTGCCCGGCAGCTCAAACTCGCAGCGGGAAAATCGCTGTAACCCCCCCGCCCGTGTGACCACCCTAAAACACTACACTACACTAACACAAAATAAAATAAAAAGTAAAAAACAGTACATATACACATACCCCTACACAGCCCCCCTCACCTCCCCAATAAAAATGAAAAACGTCTGGTACGCCACTGTTTTCAAAATGGAGCCTCCAGCTGTTGCAAAACAACAACTCCCAGTATTGCCGGACAGCCGTTGACTGTCCAAGCATGCTGGGAGTTTTGAAACAGCTGGAGGCACCCTGTTTGGGAATCACTGGCGTAGAATACCCCTATGTCCACCCCAATGCAAATCCCTAATTCAGGCCTCAAATGCGCATGGCGCTCTCACTTTGGAGCCCTGTCGTATTTCAAGGCAACAGTTTAGGGTCACATATGGGGTATCGCCGTACTCGGGAGAAATTGCCTGACAAATTTTGGGGGGCTTTTTCTCCTTTCACCCCTTATGAAAAGGTGAAATTGTGGTCTACACCAGCATGTTAGTGTAAAAAAATACATTTTTTACACTAACATGCTGGTGTTGTCCTATACTTTTCATTTTGACAAGAGGTAAAAGGGAAAAAAGCCCCCCAAAATTTGTAATGCAACTTCTCCCGACTACGGAGATACCCCATATGTGGGCGCAAAGTGCTCTGGGGGCGCACAACAAGGCTCAGAAGGGAGAGTGCACCATGTACATTTGAGGTGATTTGCACAGGGGTGGCTGATTGTTACAGCGGTTTTGACAAACGCCAAAAAAAAAAAAAAACACATGTGACCCCATTTCGGAAACTACACCCCTCATGGAATGTAATGAGGGGTGCAGTGAGAATTTACACCCCACTGGTGTCTGACAGATCTTTGGAACAGTGGGCTGCGCAAATTAAAAATTTTGTACAGCCCACTGTTCCAAAGATCTGACAGACACCAGTGGGGGGTAAATGCTCACTGTACCCCTTGTTACATTCCTCAAGGGGTCTAGTTTCCAAAATGGTATGCCATGTGGGTGTTATTTTGCTGTCCTGGCACCATAGGGGCTTCCTAAATGCGACATGCCCCCCGAGCAAAATTTGCTCTCAAAAAGCCAAATATGACTCCTTCTCTTCTGAGCATTGTAGTTCGCCCGTAGTGCGCTTCAGGTCAACTTATGGGGTACCTCCATACTCGGAAGAGATGGGGTTACAAATTTTGGTGGGTATTTTCTGCTATTAACCCTTGCAAAAATGTGAAATTTGGGGGGGAAACACACATTTTAGTGAAATTTTTTTTTTTTTTTACGTATGCAAAAGTCGTGAAACACCTGTGGGTATTAAGGCTCACTTTATTCCTTGTTACGTTCCTCAAGGGGTCTAGTTTCCAAAATGGTATGGCATGTGGGTATTTTTTGTTGTCCTGGCACCATAGGGGCTTCCTAAATGCGACATGCCCACCAGCAAAATTTGCTCTCAAAAAGCCAAATATGACTCCTTCTCTTCTGAGCATTGTAGTTCGCCCATAGTGCACTTCATGTCAACTTATGGGGTACCTCCATACTCAGAAGAGATGGGGTTACAAATTTTGGGGGCTATTTTCTGCTATTAACCCTTGCAAAAATTTGAAATTTGGGGGGAAGCACACATTTTATTGAAATTTTTTTTAAATTTTTTTACATATGCAAAAGTCGTGAAACACCTGTGGGGTATTAAGGCTCACTTTATTCCTTGTTATGTTCCTCAAGGGGTCTAGTTTCCAAAATGGTATGCCATGTGTTTTTTTTTGCTGTTCTGGCACCATAGGGGCTTTCTAAATGCAACATGCCCCCCAAAAACCATTTCAGAAAAACGTACGCTCCAAAATCCCCTTGTCGCTCCTTCCCTTCTGAGCCCTCTACTGCGCCCGCCGAACACTTTACATAGACATATGAGGTATGTGCTTAGTCGAGAGAAATTGGGCTACAAAAAGAAGTATACATTTTCTCCTTTTACCCCTTGTAAAAATTCAAAAATTGGGTCTACAAGAACATGCGAGTGTAAAAAATGGAAATTGTGAATTTTCTCCTTCACTTTGCTGCTATTCCTGTGAAACACCTAAAGGGTTAAAATGCTGTCTGAATGTCATTTTGAATATTTTGGGGGGTGCAGTTTTTATAATGGGGTCATTTATGGGGTATTTCTAAGATGAAGACCCTTCAAATCCACTTCAAACCTGAACTGGTCCCTGAAAAATTGTGATTTTGGAAATTTTGGGAAAAATTGGAAAATTGCTGCTGAACTTTGAAGCCCTCTGATGTCTTCCAAAAGTAAAAACTCGTCAATTTTATGATGCAAATATAAAGTAGACATATTGTATATGTGAATAAAATAAAATAATATTTGGAATATCCATTTTCATTACAAGCAGAGAGCTTCAAAGTTAGAAAAATGCTAAATTTTCAAATTTTTCCATCAAATTTTGGGATTTTTCACCAAGAAAGGATGCAAGTTACCAAAAACTTTTACCACTAAGTTAAAGTAGAATATGTCACGAAAAAACAATCTCGGAATCAGAATGATAACTAAAAGCATTCAAGAGTTATTAATGTTTAAAATGACAGTGGTCAGATGTGCAAAAAATGGCCGGGTCCTAAGGTGTAAAATGGCTGGGTCCTTAAGGGGTTAAAAAAATTTGACATGTGTCTCTTTAAATGGTAATAATTTTAGAACGCTTTTTCTGAGCGGAGCGATTGTGATTTTTTTCATGAAATATTGTAATTTATATAAGTGGAGCATTTTTGTTGACACATGCAACATTTTGAAAAACTCCAAAATATTGTGAAAAACTGGAAAATGTCTGGCGTTTTTTATTATAATTTTTTTATGGTGTTCACTGTGCGATAAAAGTGTATTTATTCATTTATGGTACAATTATGGCAATACACATTTTTTTTATAGCTTTCTATGTTCTTTTTCTGAGCAAAATAATTTTTTTCCCCTTTTTTGTGTTATCATGTTCCGACAGCCGTCACTTTTTTATTTTTCATCTCACGCCATTGAGTGAGGGCTAATTATTTGCGGGACAAGCTGTATTGGTATTATTATTGCGACACATGCTACCTTTTGATCTTTTTTATTCTGCTATTTGTACCAAATTTTGCAAATTTTGTGCTTTTTTTGCTGTTGTTTTTTACGGCGTTCACCATGCGGGATAATTTACATTATGGCTTTATAGTACACGTAAATACGGATGGGGCAATACCTAGTATGTATATGTTTTTTTATTTTTTATGATAATACAGGACTTTTATTGGGAAAGGGGCATTTTCATTTTTATTTACACTTCATACGTTTATTGAACAACCATTTATTATTTTATTTTTCACTTTTTACAGGTTATACTATGCTGCAATACATTTGTACTATAGCACAGTATGACCTGATGAGCTGCACACACTACAGCCTGTGGCTGGATCTCGCAGGCTTCCATAGCAGGCAGGCAGGAGGCCATGATCTGGCATCCTGCTTCCATAGCAACCAACAGTGAACCGCGATCGTATTGCGGCACCACCATTAGTGAACAGGAGGTGCACCCTCCCCCTGTCAACACCATAGATGCCGTGATCAGGATTGATCACGGCATCTATGGAGTTAATGCTGCCAGGACCGGCGTGATTGCGGCCCTGGCAACTGTGATTGACAGCCAGGTCCCGCTGCCGATCTCCTGAGCTGCGTGCAGCTGAGCAGGAGATCAGCGGGACGTATTCATACGTCCCAGCGCACAAACATTTTGGGTGCTGGGACGTATGCATACGTCCTGTTGCGGGAAGGGGAATAAAATCCAGGCTTAATAAAAGGACTTATCAAGGTCCCAAGCAAGCTATGTCTTGCCAGGGATTTAAATACGCAAAAGCAAAAACTTTTTATATTGTACACATAATGACAAAACATCAATATTTAAAATATGTTTCATTTAAAAGAATTAAAGAAAACAAAAACAAAACGAAAAAACATACCTCCTTAGCATAAAAATCAGGCTCTGGAGGTTCTTGTTCTGGCCTAAATACAGTCTTGTCTAGCGACAGTGTCATCTTTGTCTCGGCCGCAGCCCAGAATGTAGAGGTGTGAGTAGCAGTCCTCTGTGCATGCAGAGAGCAAGTGCGAGCAGTATGCACTGTGCGGCTCGGAGCCTCTTGACTGAAGACTGATATGTGAGGGCAAGAATAGGGCTTGCCCTAGGGGACACCCCTTTCTTCACAGTGGACGCCAGGCAGACTGAGCAAGATAATGGACTGCTTTTGGTGGCATAAACTGATGCTAATCCCCATGAATAGACATGAAAATGATCAGAAAGAAACAATAAGTAAAATGTAAGGTTGTTTTTTGGGGTTTTATGAGCAGCCATTAACCAAAGCAGGAGAGGTTTGCTATGGGGATATGTTCCTGGTCTGGACAGTTCCTGAGAGGGACAGAGGTGTCAACAGAGAGCACTGTGATCAGAGAAATTCAAAAAGAAAAGAACTTTCTCTCTAGTATACAGAAGCTGATAAGTACTGGATGGATTAAGATTTTATAATAAAAGTAATTTACAAATCAGTATAACTTTCTGGCACCAGTTGATTTAGAATAAATTGTTTTTAACTGGAGTACCCCTTTAAGAACAACAGATGCAGTGCTATGGAAACTGCCTTTACTGAGGTTAGGATAGATGTTGCAATGCAGATCAGAACAGGGAAAATGCAGAGTAACCCTATGGATCCTTTTGCTGGGACTTGTAGTAATTTTCACTTGACTGAATTTTAGTTATGGTAGACTTTAGACTTTTACGCCTTAGACTTGTGAGAGGGATAGTGAGGCCAGAGATGATTCCCCTCCCCTCCCTGTCATCTGCCAACTAAGGCTTCATTCACACTACGATTGAGAGGCTTCTTTCACACTGCTGTTAGTACACGGGAGAGCCGGGCAGAATAGCGGGAGAAAAATGACTGCTTGTGCCGTCTTTTTCTCCCGCTATTCATAACAGTGCCCTGCGGCCCCCATAATAGTGAATGGGAGTTGTCGGGACCCATTGTTGGCCATTTCTCCCCATCACGAGAACAGCCATTTAAGTCACACACACACACAAAAAGAGACTTTACTGCCCGTTCTTGACAGGGAGCAATGACAGTGTGAAAGGGGCCTAACAGAGCGCATGTCAGGAGATAAGGAGAGCTCCTTACACCATGGCCCAGACAACAGACACGGTGACAGTGATGAATGTGAGTAGTAAAACCTTTCACCGACACTGCTGTCCTGCTGTATGGGGAGGGGAGTTGTAGTTGTGTGCCTCCAGCTTTTGCATAACTACAACTCCCAGCATGTCAGTCAGCTGTCAGGACATGCTGGGAGTTGTTGGGGAAACTGAGTTAGTCTGTTACCTAACTTGGTGTTTCCCACCAATGTGCCTCCAGCTGTTGCAAAACGACATATCCCATCATGCACTTTCTGTCAGTGCAGGGGTTTACAGTGAGTTTCCCGATATGAGTTTGAGCTGTGGCAAATTTTCCACCACAGCTCAAACTCCTAGCGGGAAACTCGCTGTAAACCCCTGCCTATGTGAATGTACCCTAAAAACACTACACTACACAAAATAAAGAGTAAAACACTACATATACACACACCCTTACACAGTTACCCCCCCCCCCTCATAAAAATGAAAAACGTCTTGTACGGCAGTGCTTCCTGAACGGTGCCTCCAGCTGTTGCATTGACTGTCCAGGCATGCTGGGAGTTTTGCAACAGCTGAAGGCACCCTATTTGGGAAACACTGCCATAGGGTATTTTTGGTGGAGGAGACAAGACCTGACTGTACTGAGTGTACATGTGTCTCTTACTGAGCATACCTGACTGTACTGAGCGTGCGTCCCTTACTGTACTACGTGTACATGTGTACCTGTCGGCACTGAACATGCATGTGTGTGCCTCAGTACATTCATGTACACACAGTACAGAGTCTGCAGGGGTCTCTGTACTGAGTGTGCGTGTGTCCCTGACTAAGTCTGTCTCTTACTGGGTCACTGAAGACTGACTATAGGGGGAGATGTTTACACTAGACTATGAACCATGGAATAGATCTGTTAAAATGTCATCCACTGGTATTGTAATATGCTGCTATTTTTTTTTTACCTGGAAAATATGCAGCAGATTTTTCCTATGCGAATATACCATTAGTCTGTAGCAGCTGTACTTTACCACTCTCCAGTCACCAACAAGATGGTGGGGCACAGTGGAATTCCTCCCCGTCCTCTTGCACAGACACAAAAGGAAGGGAGGTGTGAGGTCATCAGCAGGGAGAGGGGTGGGTCAACTTTGCAGCAGCCAAGTTTCAAGTTACTTTCTCTTCACATTCTCATTTTAGCTCCCTCTACTGGTCAACAGTGGGATATAAGAAAACTTTAATAATTATTTTTCATATTTTCTGACAGATGACATTTTTTTTTAAGATTTCCAAAAATATTTAAAACATGTAAACAAATGTATTTAACCTCTAACAATAAAACACATTCCCTTTAAGGCCTAGAATACGGAGCATCCCATTGGGCATAAGGATCACATGGTTTTTCTGCATTGCCCCAGCCTAAAGGCACAATAACATTTAATACAGGTAACATAACACTTACATTAGAAATTCTAGCAGAGTAAACTAGAGCACAATACAAAACAGCACCCTGAGCAGTGGGGCCCAGCACAGACACCCGAGACAGCATTTACTGGACAGGGCCCTATCCTGTACTGGTACACCACAGAGTTATACTTCTGAAAATGTGTGATCCTGGCCCCCCGTCGTCTTACTGGTGCCACTCAGACCAGTTACTGGCCGAGGTTGTCAATCACTGAATAGGACCGAACTGCCCGCAGGATGTAAAAACCCAGAATGAGCAGGGATCTACATGAATGACTAGTTCTACAATATCATTTTCAACAAATATGTATACCCATTTACTTACCTCCTCCTGCTCTATGACATGCAGGCCACAGACTGGACTGCATTTTCAACTTGGTTCCCTTTAAGACAGATTGTTTCCACTAAATTGGAATTAAGAAGACTACGAAATATTAAGGGCAGGGTCACATGGGGTGCATCTGCAGCATATTTCATGCTGCGGATGCACCGATGGCAGTCATAAAAGGGACTGCAAAGCAAGCTCCCGGCTGTGGCCGCATAGGTCTGTGTGTCTGTTCGTAGCGGGAAATCTGCCACTACGAGTAGACACACAGAGCTACCCACAGCCGGGAGCTCGCTCTGCAGTGTAATCCTGCCCTTAAAGGGGTACTCCGCCCCTGGCATCTTATCCCCTATCCAAAGGATAGGGGATAAGATGTTAGATCGCCGCAGTCCCGCTGCTGGGGACCCCGTGGATCACCGCTGCGGCACCCCGCCATCATTACTGCGCAGAGCGAGTTTGCTCTGTGCGTAATGACGGGCGATACAGGGGCCGGAGCAGCGTGACGTCATGGCTCCGCCCCTCATGACATCACGGCCCGTCCCCTTAATGCAAGTCTATGGCAGGGGGCGTGACGACCGCCACGCCCCCTCCCATAGACTTGTATTGACGAGGGGCGGAGCCGTGACGTAACAATGCTCCGGCCCCTGTATTGCCCGTCATTACGTGCAGAGCGATCTTGCTCTGCGCAGTAATGATAGAGGGGTGCTACAGCAGCGAACCCCGGGGTCCCCAGGAGCGGGACCCCGGCGATCTGACATCTTATCCCCTATCCTTTGGATAGGGGATAAGATGTCTAGAGGCGGAGTACCCCTTTAAAGGGGTACTCTGGTGGAAAACTTTTTTTTTAAATCAACTGGTGCCAGAAAATCTAACAGATTTGTAAATTACTTCTATTACATTTTTTTTATCCTTCCAGTACTTATTAGCTGCTGAATACTACAGAGGAAATTCTTTACTTTTTGGAACCCAGTGCTCTCTGCAGAATCATGAGCACAGTGCTCTCTGCTGACATCTCTGTCCATTCTAGGAACTGTCCAGAGCATCATATGTTTGCTATGGGGATTTACTCCTACTCCTCCTACTGAGATTTCAGCAGAGAGCACTGTGCTCGTGATGTCAACAGAGAGCTCTGTGTTCCAAAAAGAAAATAAATTCCTCTGTAGTATTCAGCAGCTAATACGTACTGGAAGGATTAAGATTTTTTAATAGAGGTTATTTACAAATCTGTTTAACTTTCTGGCACCAGTTGATTTAAAAAAAAATTTTTTTTTCCACCGGAGTACCCCTTTAACCCCTTAAGGACCAGGCCATTTTACACCTTAGGACCAGAGCTTTTTTGAACATCTGACCACTGTCACTTTAAACATTAATAACTCTGGAATGCTTTTAGTTATCATTCTGATTCCGAGAATGTTTTTTCGAGACATATTCTACTTTAACATGGTGGTAAAGTTTTGTGGTAACTTGCATCCTTTCTTGGTGAAAAATCCCAAAATTTGATGAAAAAATAGAAAATTTTGCATTTTTCTAACTTTGAAGCTCTTTGCTTGTAAGGAAAATGGATATTCCAAATAATATTTTTTTTATTCCCATATACAATATGTCTACTTTATGTTTGCATCATAAAATTGACAAGTTTTTACTTTTGGAAGACACCAGAGGGCTTCAAAGTTCAGCAGCAATTTTCCAATTTTTCACAAAATTTTCAAGCTCACTATTTTTCAGGGACCAGTTCAGGTTTGAAGTGGATTTGAAGGGTCTTCATATTAGAAATACCCCATAAAAGACCCCATTATAAAAACTGCACCCCCAAAGTATCCAAAATGACATTCAGTCAGCATTTTAACCCTTTAGGTGTTTCACAGGCATAGCAGCAAAGTGAAGGAGAAAATTCACAATCTTCATTTTTTTTACACTTGCATGTTCTTGTAGACCCAATTTTTTTATTTTTACAAGGGGTAAAAGGAGAAAATGTGTGTTTCACCCCAAATTTCACATTTCTGCAAGGTTTGATAGCAGAAAATACCCCCCAAAATTTGTAACCCCATTTCTTCTGAGTATGGAAATACCCCGTGTGTGGACGTCAAGTGCCCTGCGGTCGAACTACAATGCTCAGAAGAGGAGGAGCGCCATTGAGCTTTTGAAGGGTGAATTTGTTTGGAATGGTAGTCAGGGGCCATGTGCGTTTACAAAGCCCCCCGTGGTGCCAGAACAGTGGACCCCCCCACATGTGACCCCATTTTGGAAACTACACCCCTCACAGAATTTAATAAGGGGTGCAGTGAGTATTTACACCCCACTGGCATTTGACAGATCTTTGGAACAGTAGGCTGAGCAAATGAAAAATTAAATTTTTCATTTTCACGGACCACTGTTCCAAAAATCTGTCAGACACCTGTGGGGTGTAAATGCTCACTGTATCCCTTATTACATTACGTGAGGGGTGTAGTTTCCAAAATGGGGTCACATGTTGGGGGGTCTATTGTTCTGGCACTATGGGGGCTTTATAAACACACGTGGCCTTAAATTCCGGACACATTTTCTCTTCAAAATCCCAATGGCGCTCCCTCTCTTCTGAGCATTGTAGTTCGCCCGCCGAGCACTTTACATCCACATTTGGGGTATTTTCTTACTCAGAAGACATGGGGTTATAAATTTTGGGGGGCTTTTTTCCTATTTTCCCTTGTGAAAATGAAAAATTTAGGGTAACACCAGCATTTTAGTGAAAAATTTTTTTTTTTTCATTTTCCCATCCAACTTTAACGAAAATGTGTCCAACACCTGTGGAGTGTTAAGGCTCACTATACCCCTTGTTACATTCCGAGAGGGGTGTAGTTTTCAAAATGGGGTCACATGTCGGTATTTATTTTTTTGCGTTCATGTCAGAACCGCTGTAAAATTATCCACCCCTGTGCAAATCACCAATTTAGGCTTCAAATGTACATAGTGCGCTCTCACTCTTGAGCCTTGTTATGCGCCCGCAGATCATTTTACGCCCACATCTGGGGTATTTCCATACTCAGGAGAAATTGCGTTACAAATTTTGGGGGTCTTTTTTTCCTTTTACCTCTTGTGAAAATAAAAAGTAAAGGGCAACCCCAGCATGTTAGTGTAAAAAAAATTTTTTTTTACACTAACAGGCTGGTGTAGACCCCAACTTTTCCTTTTCATAAGGGGTAAAAAGAGAAAAAGCCCCCCAAAATTTGTAGTGTAATTTCTCCCGAGTACGGAGATACCCCATATGTGGCCCTAAACTGTTTCCTTGAAATATGACAGGGCTCTGAAGTGAGAGAGCTCCATGCGCATTTGAGGACTAAATTAGGGATTGCATAGGAGATACCCCATATGTGGCCCTAAACTGTTTCCTTGAAATATGACAGGGCTCTGAAGTGAGAGAGCTCCATGCGCATTTGAGGACTAAATTAGGGATTGCATAGGAGTGGACATAGGGGTATTCTACGCCAGTGATTCCCAAACAGGGTGCCTCCAGCTGTTGCTAAACTCCCAGCATGCCTGGACAGTCAGTGGCTGTCCAGAAATGCTGAGAGTTGTTGTTTTGCAACAGTTGGAGGCTCCGTTTTGGAAGCACTGCCGTACAATACGTTTTAAATTTTTATTGGGGGGGACAGTGTAAGGGGGTGTATATGCAGTGTTTTACCCTTTATTATGTGTTAGTGTAGTGTAGTGTAGTGTTTTTAGGGTACATTCACGCTGACGGAGGTTTACAGTGAGTTCCCTGCTAGGAGTTTGCGCTGCGGCCTGGAGTATTTGCCGCAGCTCATACTTGAAGCAGAAAACTTACTGTAAGCATGCCCGTGTGAATATACCCTGTACGTTCACATGGGGGGGGGGGCAAACCTCCAGCTGTTTCAAAACTACAACTACCAGCATGTACTGATCACCGAAGGGCATGCTGGGAGATGTAGTTATGTAACAGCTGGAGGGATCGCAACTACAACTCCCAGCATGCTGGGATTTGCAGTTTTGCAACATCTGGAGAGCTACAGTATAGAGACCACTGCAAACTGTGGCCCTCCAGATGCTGCAAAACTACAAATCCCAGCTCGCCCAGACAGCAAACAGTTGTGTGGGCATACTAGGAGTTGTAGTTTTGCAAGATCTGGAGGGCTATAGTTCAGAGACTACCATATAGTGGTCTCAAACTGTAGCCCTCCAGCTGTTGCAGAACTACAAATCCCAGCTTGCCCAGACAGCGAACAGCTGTCTGGGCATGCTGGGAGTTGTAGCTTTGCAACATCTGGAGTGTTACAGTATAGAGACCACTATATAGTGGTCTCGGACTGCAGCCCTCCAGATGTTGCTAGGCAACTTACCGTCTTCCGTCGGATCCAGGGACCCTGCTGCATGACATCGCCGCCCGCCGATCTCCGACACCGATCGTCGCCCGCAGTCTCCGCAGATCGGTAAGTGGACTCCGGCGCCGTTCCCCGTCATTTCCCTGTTCTGCCCGCCTATTGTGGGTGGGCAGGACGGGGAAAACGAAAGTTAACCCTCCCCGCCCACGATCTGCTATTGGGCGTCGCGTCTAGACCACCAATAGCAGGGATAGGAGGGGTGGCACCCCTGCCACCTCACTCATATCTCTTCAGGGGGATTGTGGGTGTCTTAGACACCCGCCATCCCCCTTATATTCCTGGTCACCATAGACCCGTAATGACCCAGAATTGCGCAAATCGCAAGTGTCAGTTCACTTGCGATTTGTGCCGATCGCCGACATGGGGGGATCTGATGATCCCCCTGGGCATTTGCACGGGGTGACTGCTGATCGATATCAGCAGTCACCCCGGTCCGGTCCCCACCCGGCTCGCGGCGGGATGCGAAATTCCCACGGACGTATGAGTACGTGCCTGGTCCTTGAGACCCGGGGTGCAGGGACGTACTCATACGTGCCTGGTCCTTAAGGGGTTAAAGAGAAATTGAGAACTGAGAAGAGGGCCACCATAATCTGAACTCTTGCCTATTGCCATGGCTCTGGTGGAGGTAGAGAAAATTAGCTAGAAAGTAAGATGCAAGAAGAGAGGAAGGACAATGGTATAGCACATGAGGAATGCCAGTAATGTGGAACATAAAATGAGAGAGGAAAGTACTTAAAATAAGTTAACAAATTCAGTGGTATGGCACCTGAAAAAGGACTATGCTGGGGTTTGAGAATAATAGAGGGATCTAGTCGGGAGTCTGATATTAATAAATGGATCTGAAATTAAAGAAGGGGCCCAGTCTGATGTAAATATATGGGGTAATGAGTATTTTAAAGGAGTACTCCGGTGGAAATCATTTTTTTTTTTAAATCAGCTGGTGCCAGAAATTTAAACAGATTTGTAAATTACTTATATTAAAAATCTTAATCCTTTCAGTACTTATCAGCTGCTGTATGCTCCACATTAAGTTTTTTCTTTTTGAATTTCTTTTCAGTCTGACCACAGTGCTCTCTGCTGACACCTCTGTCCATGTCAGGAACTGTCCAGAGCATTAATACAGGTTCTAGCATATATCGTGTGTGATCACCCCTTGCCTTTGTGGCATATATTCGGGGGTACACTAATTCCTGCATAGATACAAGAGAACTCATAATACCATGTATACAAAAAGAAAATCGAGTTCAAACAACTCCTTAATTAAAATCCTGATTTTATTGAAGCAATTTAAAAAAACAATGTAAACAGACGCCAATGATTGGAGATGGGATTAAGGTTCGATTCCAGTACAACAGAATAGGGCTACTGCCAGCTACAATAGGCTTGCATATAATATGGTATAAAAAGTAATCAGTATGGTTTCTCAGTCTCTAAGAGAACTGCACTACACATAAATCATTGCTGCTAAAGTGCTCTGTACTCGGTATACACTGACCACAATTGTGGGTTTTACTAAATAGAAATTAGTGCAAAAAAGTGCCAGAGTATGTTACAACACAAGTGTGCATATACATACAATATATTAAGATAATAATATTGCGCAATAATAATATGACAACATAATAGTAACTCAAGCACTATCTATGGATACATGCAGACTGCAGAGAGACACATAAACTAATCAAATAAAGTGCATATAGTGACCTTACCCATATTGAGCTGCAGAGCCCTAACCCCTACGATCGTTTCGGTTTCCCTTTATCAAGAGGTACTGCTAAACAACACCGCACCGCGATCTTTATAGTGCTCGCTATTGCTTACAATTAATTACAGCTGTGAATGATTCTTTAGGCGCATGCGATAGTAGTCTTCTGGATGTAAACAACCGCCCCACTTCCGGCGTCCACACCGCTATGCGCATGCCTGAAAGCAGTAGGCTTCCGGACATGCGCACCACGGCCACGGTCGCGTCGGAGGGCGGTATCTCGGATATCAACATGCCGCGCATGTGCACTGAACCAACACAGCCGTGCGAACTACTAAGTGCAGACATCTGCATGAATCCATGAGACAGACTTGACAGTAGTATACAAGTAAGGACATATATGGAGTGAATAAAGATAACAAATAACAAGAAGAAAAAAGTATATATATATATATATATATATATATATATATATATATATATATATATATATATAGCATATTACAACAGAGCAGGAGAGGTTTTCTATGAAGATTTGCTCCTGCTCTGGACAGTTCCTAACATGGACAGAGGGGTCAGCAGAGAGCACCGTGTCCAGACAGAAAAGAAAAACTCAACTTTAAAAATTTTAAAATCTGTTTAACTTTCTGGCACCCGTTGATAAAAAAAACGTTTTCCACTGGAGTACCCCTTTAAGACCTGTGTTTTCTAAACAGTGCCTTTGGCTGTCCGGGCATGCTGGGAGTTGTAGTTTAGCAATAGTTGGAGTCACACTTTTTGGAAAACAGTGATTTAGACTCTAGTGTCTAGTTCTTTTATTCAGTTATATTCAATACATAAGATCATAGGATGAAACTCTACATGTTACCACTAGGTGGTAGACAAGTACAGAGTTGGGAATTTCTGAAAACATAATTCCTTACAAGTAGAGGTAGAGGGTAACATCAGGTTCAAATCTGTCATCTGTTTTTCAGGAAGTTTTAGTGTTAATTTGTAATCATTGCTACAATATGATCATGTGATGTCCCAGTACGGGATGATGTGGCCCTGTACTGTCCTCCTGCCCTGTCAGGCAGAGTCCCTGCATGTCCCCAGGGTGTACTGTTGCTTTAATGTTTGTACCCCATGATTGTTACCCAGAGGGCTCCAGTGACCAGGTGACCCCCCAAGTGACCTATGGGCTCCTTGCACAGCCCCCCTATATAACCAGGGGAGGGGCTGTAATATCTCTTTTAGCACATTGCTACTTCTGCTGAGGTCAAGTGCAGTCAAGTTGTTCCAGTGTCTGTGTCCAGAACATTGGAGGCCTTCAGCCTAAAGTCCTGCAGCCACAAATCGGTCATCAGTAAGTCAAGTCATCTTATTGTCAGTCACCATCTCTGTCAAGTCAAGTCCATCTGTAGTCACTGTGGCCTGCACTAAAGTCAGACTATATAACCTGTCTTGCCTCAGTAAAGCTGCCCTTATCCTAAATCTGGCGTTAGTGTCTTCATTGCCCCTGCCTAACCCAGGATCAGCGGTATTACCTTCGGGTGGTTAAGGCTAAACCACGCCCTGGTGTCACGACAAGAAAGGTTTAATACCATCTGCCCCTTGGGCCAGAACATCTGCCCTGCATCTTCCCTGCATTGCACCCCGACTCCACAATCATAAGGGTATTTTCACAGGCTGCATATTTTTTGGGACTGAAATCAGTTCTATTCATCTGAATGGAGCTGTTTTAGCAGCAAGTACATGTTTTTCTGTAGACCCTATTCAGATAAATGGGACACTCGCACACGTCTGCAAAAAATCTGAATGTGAATTCATTCTATGGGGGAGTGTTTTGTATGTCTCTATTTTGGTGTCATTTGTGCAATTTTCTTCATGCCCATCTTCCCTTCTGCCTATGTATTACTTTAGTGCGCCACTATAAAGCACATATGCTCCTTGCCTGTCAGTTTTGCTTCCTGATTGATTTTGGGGACATGACTTGTTTAGATGTACTTTTTATTTGTGACTTGTTAAGAAATTTTTTGTACCCTCTTACTTCATTTGTAAAATGCACCAAATTTAGCATACATAACATGACTATGTTAGAATATCAGTGTTAAGGAAAAGGGGCATTTTATAAGTGGAGTAAAAAAATGTAAGTTTCCTCTGTGGTCACTGGTTCATGTCTACACTCCAAAAACATACTAAAAGATTTTTCTTCCTATGAAATTTGCCCTAATGTGTGTGTCAGTAAAACTGACAGGCTGTTCACCCGCACTAAAGCCGATATACTGGGTTACAGCGTGGGTTAACAGCATTAAAATTAGGGGTCACTTACTTGAATTAATGAAGTACTTCCAGAGTTATAAGTCTTTAGTCTTCTAGTTGTTTTACGTAGCTCTGCGCAATGGAGACGGGGAGCCGCCTCACCGCGCTCCTCTGCTTCCTCAATATTTCCCAGTTTTCCCACCCCTGTAATGTATACTGAAAAGTATTCACTCTCATATCACTGGGACATGCCCTAGCGAATAAATACTTTGGAATATTCATGAATACTTTTGAATATTCATGAGAGCGGGGAATATTAAGGAGGCAGAGGAGGGCGATGATTGTGCAATACAATAGAAGACTGAAGACCTATAAC
Source organism: Hyla sarda (assembly GCF_029499605.1). Lineage (NCBI taxonomy): Eukaryota > Metazoa > Chordata > Amphibia > Anura > Hylidae > Hyla > Hyla sarda. The sequence goes on from NC_079193.1 coordinate 292,034,825, forward strand.
TCTGCAAATATTTAATTCATTCACATAAGTTACCACTCATTTTAATGCTGTTCCAGTATATTGGGTTAAGTGCGGGTGAACAGCCTGTCAGTTTCCCTTTAAGGCTAAGTTTCCACTGCAGTTTTTGGAATACTGTTACTGCAGTTTTTGAGCCAAAGCCAGAAATGTATTCAAAAGGAATAGGACAAATAAAAGAAGGATTTACACTTCTCCTCCCTTATGGATCCACTTCTGACTTTGGCTCAAGAACTGCAGTGGCAGTATTCCAAAAACTGCCAGAAAAAAAACCAAGTGGAAACTTATCCTAAAGGGAACCTGTCCGAAATGTTATGCTACCCAAACTATGACAAGCTCCTGTGTTACAACAAACTATGATCTACACTAAAAGATTTTAGAGAAATTAAAGCTTTAAAACTGACCAGAAATGGGGCTTCAAGTCGCCACTTCTCCTAGACCCACAAGGAGAGACCTGTCAATCACGTCTTGTGGTGCATAAAGAAGCCTATTTGAAGCCTAGTCTCAGCCGGTTTTAAAAATATGATCTCTCTGAAAAGTTACAGCATTACAGAGTGAATCATAGTTAGTTGAAGCAAAAAAAGTCTGTCTCTGATTCATGTTGCCAGGCGCTCGGGCAGCATGAAGCTCTTCATGTTGCTTTAACCCCTTAAGGACACATGACGTTCTCATACGTCTCCATTTCCGAGTCCTTAAGGACACATGACGTATGAGAACGTCATGTGTTTTACCGGCCCCCCGCAACCATCTGGAGCGGAGCCGGTCCCCGATGCCTGCTGAAATCGTTCAGCAGGCATCGGGGCATATCGCCCAGGGGGGTCATTATGACCCCCCATGTCGGCGATGGCCGCAGATCGCTGGACAATTCAGTCCAGCGATCTGCGGCGGATTCCGGGTCAATCGGGTCTCCAGTGACCCGGTGACCCGGAATTACAGGCTGTTCGGGGCCGTCTCCGACGGCCCCGAACAGCCAGAGCCAGCAGGGGTGAGGTGGCACTGGTGCCACCTCACGATCGCCCTGATTTGTCGGCCGGATTACCGGCCGACCAATCAGGGCGCCTGCTGCGGGTGTCACTCCCGCAACCCGCTCCGCCCCTCTTCCGGAGGACGTGAGCGGGTGCGGGACGTGCACCCCGGGTGCTGGGGACCCCGATCCCCGGCGCCCCTGTTGGGATCGGGGCCCCAGGAGCAGCGGCGGCGGCGGCGGAGGAGACGACGAGGGACTGACCTGGTGCAGCGAGGATCGTTGGAGGTGAGTGACAGCCTCCTGCTGTTGCTTAGCAACAGCTCCCAGCATGCAAAAAGGGCATGCTGGGAGCTGTAGTTATGCAACAGCAGGAGGCAGACCACCACAACTCCCAGCATTCCCTTATGGGCATGCTGGGACTTGTAGTTTTGCAACAGCTGGAGGCACATTCTTTCTATGGAAAAGTGTACCTTCAGCTGTTGTGTAACTACAACTCCCAGCTTGCACAATCAGCTAAAGTGCATGCTGGGAGTTGTAGTGGTGCATCTGGTGGTTGCATAACTACAACTCCCAGCATGCCCGTTGGCTGTCGGTGACTGCTGAGAGTTGTAGTTTTGCAACAGCTGAAGGCACACTGAGTTAAGTAGCAAACCAGTGTGTCTCCAGCTGTTGCATAACTACAATCCCCAGCATCCCCAGCCAAAGTAGTATGCCTCCAGCTGTTGCATAACTACAACACCCAGCATGCCCTTCCGCTGTCCGTACATGCTGGGGGTTGTAGCTTTTGCAACAGCTGAAGGCACACTGGTTGCAAAACACTGAGTTTGTTACCAAACTCTGTGTTTCACAACCAGTGTGCCTCCAGCTGTTGCAAAACTACAACTCCCAGCATGCACTGATAGACCGTACATGCTGGGAGTTGTAGTTTTGCAACAGCTGGATGTTCCCCCCCCCAATGTGAACGTACAGGGTACACTCACATGGGCGGAGGATTACAGTAAGTATCCGGCTGCAAGTTTGAGGTGCGGCAAAATTTCTGCCGCAGCTCAAACTGCCAGCGAGAAACTACTGTGAACCCCCCGCCCATGCGACTGTACCCTAAAAACACTACACTACACTAACGCAAAATAAAATAAAAAGTAAAAAACACTACATATACACATACCCCTACATAGCCCCCCTCCCCTCCCCAATAAAAATGAAAAACGTCTGGTACGCCACTGTTTCCAAAACGGAGCCTCCAGCGGTTGCAAAACTACAACTCCCAGCATGCACTGATAGACCGTTCATGCTGGGAGTTGTAGTTTTGCACTGATTCCCCCCCCCCCCAATGTGAACGTACAGGGTACACTCACATGGGCGGAGGATTACAGTAAGTATCCGGCTGCAAGTTTGAGCTGCGTCAAATTTTCTGCCGTAGCTCAAACTGCCAGCGAGAAACTACTGTGAACCCCCCGCCCTTGCGACTGTACCCTAAAAACACTACACTACACTAACACAAAATAAAATAAAAAGTAAAAAACACTACATATACACATACCCCTATACAACCCCCCTCCCCAATAAAAATTAAAAACGTCTGGTACGCCACTGTTTCCAAAACGGAGCCTCCAGCTGTTGCAAAACAACTACTCCCAGTATTGCCAGATAGCCGTTGACTGTCCAGGCATGCTGGGAGTTTTACAACAGCTGGAGGCACCCTGTTTGGGAATCACTGGCGTAGAATACCCCTATGTCCACCCCTATGCAAGTCCCTAATTTAGGCCTCAAATGCGCATGGCGCTCTCACTTTGGAGCCCTGTCGTATTTCAAGGCAACAGTTTAGGGCCACATATGGGGTATCGCCGTACTCTGGAGAAATTGGGCTTCAAATTTTGGGGGGTATTTTCTGCTATTACCCTTTTAAAAAATGTAAAATTTTTGGGAAAACAAGCATTTTAGGTAAAAAAAATATATATTTTTTTACATATGCAAAAGTCGTGAAACACCTGTAGGGTATTAAGGTTCAAATTACCCCTTGTTACGTTCCCCGAGGGGTCTAGTTTCCAAAATAGTATGCCATGTGTTTTTTTTTTTGCTGTCCTGGCACCATAGGGGCTTCCTAAATGCGGCATGCCCCCAGAGCAAAATTCGCTTTCAAAAAGCCAAATGTGACTCCTTCTCTTCTGAGACCTGTAGTGCGCCAGCAGAGCACTTTTCACACCCATATGGGGTGTTTTCTGAATCGGGAGAAATTGGGCTTCAAATTTTGGGGGGTATTTTCTGCTATTACCCTTTTTAAAATTGTAAAAATTTTGGGAAACCAAGCATTTTAGGTAAAAAAAATATATATTTTTTTACATATGCAAAAGTCGTGAAACACCTGTAGGGTATTAAGGTTCACATTACCCCTTGTTACGTTCCCCGAGGGGTCTAGTTTCCAAAATGGTATGCCATGTGTTTTTTTTTTGCTGTTCTGGCACCATAGGGGCTTCCTAAATGCGGCATGCCCCCAGAGCAAAATTTGCTTTCAAAAAGCCAAATGTTACTCCTTCTCTTCTGAGACCTGTAGTGCGCCAGCAGAGCACTTTTCACCCCCATATGGGGTGTTTTCTGAATCGGGAGAAATTGGGCTTCAAATTTTGGGGGGTATTTTCCGCTATTACCCTTTTTAAAAATGTAAACATTTTGGGAAAACAAGCATTTTAGGTAAAAAAAAATATTTTTTTTTACATATGCAAAAGTCGTGAAACACCTGTAGGGCATTAAGGTTCACGTTACCCCTTGTTACGTTCCCCGAGGGGTCTAGTTTCCAAAATGGTATGCCATGTGTTTTTTTTTTGCTGTTCTGGCACCATAGGGGCTTCCTAAATGCGGCATGCCCCCAGAGCAAAATTTGCTTTCAAAAAGCCAAATGTGACTCCTTCTCTTCTGAGACCTGTAGTGCGCCAGCAGAGCACTTTTCACCCCCATGCGAGGTGTTTTCTGTATCGGGAGAAATTGGGCTTCAAATTTTGGGGGGTATTTTCTGCTATTACCCTTTTTAAAAATGTTAAATTTTTGGGAAACCAAGCATTTTAGGTAAAAAAAATATATATTTTTTTTACATATGCAAAAGTCGTGAATCACCTGTAGGGTATTAAGGTTCACTTTACCCCTTGTTACGTTCCCTGAGGGGTCTAGTTTCCAAAATGGTATGCCATGTGTTTTTTTTTGCTGTTCTGGCACCATAGGGGCTTCCTAAATGCGGCATGCCCCCCAAAAACCATTTGTCGCTCCTTCCCTTCTGAGCCCTCTACTGCGCCCACCGAACAATTAACATAGACATATGAGGTATGTGCTTACTCGAGAGAAATTGGGTTTCAAATACAAGTAAAAATTTTCTCCTTTTTATCCCTTGCAAAAATTCAAAAATTGGGTCTACAAGAACATGCGAGTGTAAAAAATGAAGATTTTGAATTTTCTCCTTCACTTTGCTGCTATTCCTGTGAAACACCTAAAGGGTTAATACACTTACTGAATGTTTTTTTGAATACTTTAGGGGGTGTAGTTTTTATAATGGGGTCTTTTATGGGGTATTTCTAATATGAAGACCCTTCAAATCCACTTCAAAACTGAACTGGTCCCTGAAAAATAGTGAGTTTGAAAATTTTGTGAAAAATTTCAAAATTGCTACTGAACTTTGAAGCCCTATGGTGTCTTCCAAAAGTAAAAACTCATAAATTTTATGATGCAAACATAAAGTGGACATATTGTATATGTGAACCCAAAAAAAATATATTTTGAATATCCATTTTCCTTACAAGCAGAGAGCTTCAAAGTTAGAAAAATGCAAAATTTTCATTTTTTTCATCAAATTTTGGGATTTTTCACCAAGAAAGGATGCAAGTTACCATAAAATTTTACCACTAAGTTAAAGTAGAATATGTCACGAAAAAACAATCTCGGAATCAGAATGATAACTAAAAGCATTCCAGAGTTATTAATGTTTAAAGTGACAGTGGTCAGAATTGCAAAAAACGCTCCGGTCCTTAAGGTATAAAATGGCCTGGTCCTTAAGGGGTTAAAAGAAACCATACTATCACAATTTATTTACTATGGCTGCAATTTATTTAATGGATCTTGTTAATCTTAGTAAGTTAGATAAATCTCTGCTTAAAGGGGTACTCCGCCCCTAGACATCTTATCCCCTGTATGGCCCGTCATCAGGCACGGAGCAAAGTTCGTTCCTTGCAGCAGATGACACAGGGTGCTGCAGGAGAGATTGCGGGGGTCCCCAGCAGCAGTACCCCTGCGATCAGACATCTTATCCCCTATCCTTTGGATAGCAGATAAGATGTCTAGGGGTGGAGTACCCCTTTAAGACTGCTGAAAATGTGTTCCCTAAAAATGATGTACAACCTAGGCCTTACACTGGCACATAGTTACATAGTTAGTACGGTCGAAAAAAGACATATGTCCATCAAGTTCAACCAGGGAATTAAGGGGTAGGGGTGTGGCGCGATATTGGGGAAGGGATGAGATTTTATATTTCTTCATAAGCATTAATCTTATTTTGTTCCAGGAATGTATCTAATCCTGTTTTAAAGCTGTTAATTGTTCCTGCTGTGACCAGTTCCTGAGGTAGACCGTTCCATAAATTCACAGTCCTCACGGTAAAGAAGGCGTGTCGCCCCTTGAGACTAAACTTTTTTTTCTCCAGACGGAGGGAGTGCCCCCTCGTCCTTTGGGGGGGTTTAACCTGGAACAGTTTTTCTCCATATTTTTTGTATGGGCCATTAATATACTTATATACGTTTATCATATCCCCCCTTAAACGTCTCTTCTCAAGACTAAACAATTGTAACTCCTTTAATCGCTCCTCATAGCTAAGATGTTCCATCAGCAGAATCTGTGAGATCCCATTGTAAGGCTGCACAGGGCTGTCCTTTTTGTGACGGATCGAATGCAGTAACACAATTTACAATCATAACACAAGACCACAATGCAGATGTGAACAAAGCCTACATCTTTGAATAAGAACACTGTGACAAATACCACACTGAAATTCTATTAAAATATAAATTTTTAAAATGGAGCTTAAAGGAAAACAGTGGAGTCCAGTACAGAGCGGGGAGGGGAGGAACAGTCAGAGGGAGGGGGTGAATATTCATAAGCCAGGTGGTGCGGCAGATGAGCGGCACTGACATCAGAGTGCCAGAAGGAGCCTTCTAACCCCGCCCGAGCCAGTTAGCAGCTCATTTGCATATCCAGAAGAATTAAGATAATGGTTGAACGGCAGGGCGGATCCGGGCATGGTAGGCAGCATATTGATGCAGCGTCTGACTGATCACATTGATGTAAATCACATACATTTGTGTTGGGGGCTTCTGTCTATAATACAAGCTACAGCACACGATGGACATCAGCGGCCCCCAACAGACCCCAATGACTTACAATGCAAATGTGTAAAAGGACTGGAATCGCAATGGAAGCACCAACACAAATGTGAACATGGGGGGAGATTTATCAAAATCTTTGCAGAGGGAAAGGGGAGCAGTTACCCATGGCAACCAATCAGATTGCTTCTTTTATTTCTCAGAGGCCTTTTTTAAAAATGAAAGAAGCAGTATGATTGGTAACTATGGGCAACTTCATTACAGGTTTTGATAAATCTTCCCCATTGTCTTAGCTTAACAGGTTTTTTCATTTTTGCACTTTCGTTTTTTCCTCCTTGCCTTCTAAAAATCATAACACTTAAAATTTTCCACCTACAGACCCATATTGCGCCACCAATTTTACTTTGTAATAACATCAGTCATATAACCACAGAATCTACGGCAAAACCAGTAAAAAATATTTATTGGGCAAAATTGAAACAACAAAACAAAAACCCTGATCGTTGATGTCTGGTATTATCCACGGGTGCCGGCGGCTAAGAGCTATCGGGACTACCCTGCTATGACGTGGGGTCAGCTCCTGAGCCCACCTCATAGCAGGAGAGCAGGACAAGGGCGTACAGGTATGCCCTTCATCCTTAAGGTGCTAAAAGGGCATTGTCAGATTCAAAAACTTTTTATATGTTGTACATCTTGGCAAAACATTAACCCCTTAAGGACCCTTGACGTACGCGTACGTCATGACACCCTGGTACTTACGGAATACAAGGGTCTGGAACATGTCAAGGCAACACAGAAAACACTTTCACTTGGCACTAGGGCAACAAAGATCTGTCAGGGAGTGATGGTAAGTGCAGATATTTATAAACACAGTGCAGGTGCATGTACTTAATTAATGACGTACTGGCCCTTTAAATTTTAGAGCGCCGGCACACATGCTAGGAGTCGGGGCACGCACGCTGGAGCTGCACGAAGGCAGAAGGAATGGAGGAGGTGAGTGACGGGCTGGGATTCGCATACGGCCGTGTACCGCAATGCGAATTCCAGCCCCGCCGGCAGTTGCAGGAGGGGAGCGCTCATGGCTAGGATGACTGGCCGGATCGCGGACCGTAACACTTATTAAGTTACTGAACTTTGTCCATGCCTGTGCTTCAGCTTTGACAAAGCCATGAATTCTATAAAAAGGAAATAAAATTTTCCAGGATGACCATTGTATGTTGAAACCATTGTATGTTGAGACCATATCTCTATGGAAACCTGGTAATTGGTTCTGAAGCCACAAAAATGTCATCCAAAAAATATGAAAAAGTCAAGATTAAACAAAAATAAGTAGATAGCTAATACAGATAAAGCAAGTCCTTACATATAAAAGTAAGAAAGTTCAGCTGGGAGCTGTAAATCACTATCCATGTGTGAGATGGGAAACAGCTCTCATTGTCTGAACACTGTTGGTTTAAATTAAGTTAAATGTCTGGACTGACATTCTTCTGTAGCCAGTAAAAGGTGGGGAGCAGCCATCTTAGAGAGAGCTGAGACTGAGAAACTGTGAGAGGATCCTACTGTATTCAGGTGTGGGAGCATACTTCAGTGACCAGAACTAAGTGAAGCTGCTTGTGTCTGAGACCCTGATCCTGTCCAAAGGAACGATGATTGCTCCCAGGAACACGGATGAGAGCTGAGGAGCAAAACAACATAGACTGTGGGACCGCACGTTTGTTGGAGAGGCATTTGTTCTGTTCAGAGTCACCAGCGGATGCAGAGCAGACCCAGGTCAGTAAGATCGTGCACGCACCTCATTACTTTGTTGGCGCCTAGAGACTAGACCAGACCTGTAGATACTAAATTAGGGTCTCTGTTCGTGTCAGGCCACAAGTATTGCTACTGTTCATTGCAAGGACTCCATAACATAAAGTGACAATTCACAATTGGAGAGCTGATAAACTCCCCACAAATTCAAGCCAGGCTGGCGTTTTATGTTCAGGAGGAATACTCAGGCACAGGCTACAACTCCGGTTAGGGGAGGGGGAACAAGGTAGATGCTTGTAAGATTGTAAGCTGTTGTGCTGCACCACAGGCTAGCCCAAACCACACACCTATACAGTTATTCTTGTGTTTTTAGGGTAATAACAGGTAAGGTGTGGCAGACCAGTTGTGCCCACCAGTAGGTAAATTAACACTCCTTCCTTGGGCACTGCACTTTTCAGCACAAGAGTCTCAGCCTTAAGCTGGGTGTATGTAAGTTTATCGTATGTTCCAGAATTTGTGTTTAGGTTCATTACCACGTTTAAGTAAAATTCGGTTCTGAAAAAAGCTGCTGGTGAAGTTATTTTCCTTGTTCATGACTTCGCTGTATCCTGGGGAGCCCATCCCGGTACATGGTTTACATTTTGGCGTAGTCGTCAGGATGCAGCGACTGTTATGGACAGGAACACCCAGTCCAAGACCCAGCTCAGGGTGCATCAGTGCAAGGCCAACTTGCACCAACACCGCTGATCCAGCTTGCCCCTGCCATGCCCGCCCCAGTAGGGTATATCCTCCCTGAATGGGTACAAAGTGCAGTATAACCTGACCCCTGAGCTATGGGCAGAGGTTGTGTTGAGTGCTCTAGAGGGTGAAGTCAGATGGAAAGTGATGGTAAGGCCCAAATCCGAGAGAGACACCCTAGAGAAAATATTCTCCCTTCTGGAGGGAGCCCAAGGGGGTGTACCAAAGTAGTGCAGTTGCCAACCGATCACAGCGAGAGGGCGAGACCCTGATGCAGTACTCCAATGCCCTACAGGAGTTGTTAAATTAAATACAGCGGCGAGACCCAGAGGCCATAGGAGCCTTTTGGGAGGTTGACCGGCTACTACGAGACCAGTTCATAATGGGGCTCTCCAACAAGTTCTTACAATACAAATTGCAGGAGATGACCCGGACGATGCCCAACATGACATTCTACAGCATTTACCTAGCTGCTGTAGAGAGAGAAGAAGAGCACATGCCTGTTGGCGAGAGAGTAGTGAGTAGCACCCATGCTACAAGAGGGCATTCTGCATCTGAAGACTCAGAGTCCTTAAAGGATGTGGTCCAGAGCCTGTGGACGGAGTTGAGAGAACTTTGGCCGGAAGAGTCCCATATGAAGACAGGATCACCCTGGCCTCTGGAAATGACCCCAGTATTGGCAACGGGCTGCCACACACCGGCCAACCCAAAAGGTTCTACAGCAGATGATGAGGAGCTGCAATCGGCAAAAGAGCAACATGTCCGGTCGGCCCATTGGACACATAAAGGTGCCACAGAGGAATTCGGTGAATATCCCACCTCGACAAGAACAAATATTGATGCTGCCGATGGGAGCTAGACGTCAACTGAATGGACTGGAGGTCCTGATTGAGCCCGCTTACCAAGAGGAAACACAGACTTGCCTATTGGTAGCACGGGCCCTGGCAATTGTGAAGGATGGATGTGTGCCTGTACGCTGCCTTAATGTTGAAGATGGCGAGTTAACCATCCCTGGGAATACCCTGCTGGCCAAAGTTTATGTGTCCGAAGAGGATATCCCTTGACGCGCTACAGCCAGATGGGAGATCAGCCTGGACCTATGCTGTTGAGGTCCATCAAAGGGAGAACCCAACAGCAGAGTGGAATGGTCGAGTGATCATTGCTCGGATGGGGGTTGACTGCAAGACCCTGATTCCAGGACATCAGAAGTTGCTGGAAGACACCCCATGAGAATTTCAGAAGGCATTCTCAAGACATGAAGAAGACTTCGGGTGTGCTTCCGCCATAGAATACGAAATCCCCACAGGCGATGCTGCACTGATCAGGGAACGTTACCGGCAAATCCCACCTAAAATGCACCAGGAGGTGAAGGATATGGTGGCCAGCATGTTGGAAAACTGGGTGATCCAGGATAACCAAAGTCCTTGGGCTGCTCCAGTAGTCTTGGTGCGAAAGAAAGATGGGAGTCTCTGGTTCTGCGTGGAGTATCAGAAGCTGAATGCCTGGATCGTCCGGGATGCCTACCCCCTTCCGCGGGTTGAGGAGTCGTTGTCCACCCTGAGTCATGCAAAGACTCTTGACCTGGCCAGTGGGTATTGGCAGGTACCGGTGGCCAAGAAAGACAAGGCGAAGACAGCCTTCCTCCTACCTATGGGACTCTACAAGTTCAACAGGATGCCGTTTGGCCTGTCCAAAGCCCCGGGAACATTCCAGCAATTGATGGAGCACTGTCTGGGGGATCTCAACTTCGAGTCGGTATTGATATACTTGGATGACGTAGTAGTGTTTGGGGCCTCCTTTGAAGATCACTTCCAGAAGCTGCGAAAGGTCCTAGGACGGGTGCGAGGCAGTGAGATAAGCTGACTATTAGCAAGGGCATCCTGTGTTGGACCATATGCTAATAGTCAGAGCTGCAGTACCGGCAACAGATTAACATCCCCATGTCATTGGGACCGGAGGCTGTCCAGGAGAGCGAGAAAACGTTCTAGTGGCTCCAACGACTGGTATACTGTCCAGATCTGGCAGACATGGTGGATGAGGCATGCCTCAAGTGTCGACTCTGTGGGCTGGATAAAAGTACTGAACAGTGGGCTTCTGTCCATGCCATCCGGACCTCAGCACCCCTAGAGCTTCTTATGATCGATTATGTACAGATTGGGTACTCTACCATGGGACATGCGTACTGCCTAGTCATGACAAATCATTTAATCAAGTATGCAGTGGTTGTACCTACCAGAGGTCAGACGGCAGAGTCGGCTGCTGGAGCGGTCTGCAAACACTTTATACAGGTGTTTGGGTGTCCACGGAGGATACATTCGGATCAGGGGGCATGCTTTCAGGGTACTCTAATTAATGAGCTGGACCAACTGTATGGCATCGAACGTCCCCGCACCACCCTGTATCACCCCCAGGGAAACGAGGCATGCGAGCGGTTCAACCACGCATTGCTCCAGATGATACGGACTCTGGAGGACAGCCAAAATGCTCGGTGGCCCAAGTACCTGCCTAAACTTATGTGGGCCTATAACAACAGGGTACACAGTACCACAGGTTACTCCCCACACATGCCCGACCCAATGGAGCCACCACCGAGAAATACCACCGCATGAATGCAAGACCACTGCCGCTGGATGAGGTTGTGGAGGAGAGCCTGGGACAAGTGAAGAGGAGGGTAGACCCTGCCATCCCAGTCTATGAAGTAGAGCCAAATTGGACTGGGGGGCCCTCACGAAAATTGCACTTTAACATGTTGAGGCGTTGTAATTTTGATGAGCTTATGTGTGTGGAGGAGACGCCTCCTCCTGCTCAGAGTACAGAGAAATCCCCTTAGAGGAAGAAGAAGAGGAATGGGGGGGTTTTCCCTGTCCCAGTACCCACAGGGGCGCCGACTGTGGCAAGTTTACCACCCAGGGAAAGTGTTGAGCAGTCAGCAGCTCCTTCCCCATTAGATGTGTATGATGTCCCCAATGCTTCTGAGCCTATCCCTCTGCGAAGGTCAACCAGGCCCAATGCTGGTGTGCCCCCACAGGGCTATGCCCATGATGAGTTTGTATGGGAAGGGTTGCCAAGGGTGACAACCTCTAGTGGGATGGCATGTGAGATGGGAAACAGCTCTCATTGTCTGAACACTGTTTGTTTAAATTAAGTTAAATGTCTGGACTGACATTCTGCTGTTTGGCCACAAGATACCGCTGTTTCCTAACACAACTAACAGACTCCATGTTTTCCATATTCATGAGAGGGGAGAGTGACCAGTAAAAAAGCCAGTAAAAGGTGGTGAGCAGCCATCTTAGAGAGAGCTGAGACTGAGAAACTGTGAGAGGATCCTACTGTATTCAGGTGTGGGAGCATACTTCAGTGACCAGAACTAAGTGAAGCTGCTTGTGTCTGAGACCCTGATCCTGTCCAGAGGAACGAGGATTGCTTCCAGGAACACGGATGAGAGCTGAGGAGCAAAACAACATAGACTGGGGGACCACACGTTTGTTGAAGAAGCATTTGTTCTGTTCAGAGTCACCAGCGGATGCAGGGCAGACCCAGGTCAGTAAGATCGTGCACGCACCTCATTACTTTGTTGGCGCCTAGAGACTACACTAGGCCTTTAGATAGTTAGGGTCTCTGTTCGTGTCAGGCCACAAGTATTGCTACTGTTCATTGCAAGGACTCCATAATGTTGTCTCCCGGTACCAGATCCTATACGGTACCTATGTATGTGTGGGTCCCCATAGCCAGAGTCCCTAGGACGTAGGGATCCCTGTCATTTAATTAAGCCCTTGTCGCCTCTATTTCTACTAATAGACCAGTGGTCTATATAAGGTTAATGTAAATATAATGATATATCTGTAAATAAATGATTAATTACCTGTGCCGTAGCGTTGCAGGACCTGCGGGTCATGTGACTGGGTGAACTCTATGATATTAAGCTTAAGGACCTTTGGAGGCCCTGTGACGTAAGCAATCCCATTACTCTCTGTAATGGTGAATGGCAGATGTTCGGACCAATCGGATTTGCCCCGCCCCCCTGCCCATATAAGGGAGAGGCGGCCATGTTTCGCTCTCTTACCTCGTGGGCTGTCATGAGAGAAGGATCTGCGCAGCAACTAACGCAGTGAGTTAGGCCCGAGCCTTGCGGCAACAGTTGAACAATTCTAGGTCTAGAGTGTATCAATCCCCAGACACTCTGCAGCATCACCGGACCTAATAATACCCCTAAATCCGGACGGATCTGCAAATATCTAGCCTAGATTCAGAGACTGTATGACTAGCTCAAGGTCCGTAACAGCTGCCAGTCACTAAGCAATATAAGGACTGTTTATATGAGACTGTTACTGTGCCTTGGATACTGAAAGCACTTAAGTAAAGTTGTTCAAGTTCAATCTCTTTGTGGACCTTCAGTCATTTCATGCACCTATTGTTACTGGGAAGGGCGGCGATAGGCCGGAGCCTTGACTTAGCATACCAGCCCTCAGCCTGGTGTCACGAACTATAGGGTTAACATTAACCCCTCCTATACCGATATCATACCACCACTACCATACACCCCCTAAGGGCTACCACAAAGCATTTTTGGCGTCACGAACAGGATTCAGGTGTGTGCCTACTAAAGCCACTAGTGAAAGTGTACTCCCACCAGAAAGCGAACTTTATTCATGTGTTGCTGTGTACAAGAACGGTGCTTGTGATGCACCATACAAGGGGGCCAAGAGAAAAGTAAGGGGGGAGGCGAAGATTTGTCTACAGTTGAAATGTGTAAACTGCGCAATGAGTTCATGCTGCGATCCTCTGGTCCGGTCAGCACAGGCGGAGCCGAACTGCTGCCGCGAAGAAAGCCCGCGCTGCGCCCCGCCCCTGGGTGTGGATGCCAAGTGGCTGTATCCCAGCTGTAAGGGAACTCAGAGATGCAGGAGCCGTTTCTGGAGGGACCGGAAGTCGGGGCTGCACCGATAGCGTCCTTCCTGCCCAGCCCCATTTTGGAGAAGCCTACTATAAAAGACGCCACGCAGAACAACCTCTTCAGTCTGCAGAGAGAGACGGAGAGTACAGACATGGCGGAGAGCAGCGTTCCACATGGTCAAGTTGGCAAAATGGCGCCGGAAACATGGAAAGTAGTGGCAGTCGCAGCCCAACTTTTTCAAGAGCTTGCTGACCGTCTGCAGCGGTTGTCATTAGACGAAGAGGGGGCCCGCAATCTTCCCCCACTGCCTGATGATGAAGACGATTGGCCAGAGACACCTCCAGTGAACAGTGCAGAGACACCTGGAGGTGCGTCATCGGTGAGATTGTCCCCTCACCACAGGACCTGGGGCTCGTGGGCCGAGATACCGTCGGAGGAGACTGCTGTGAGTACCCCGCCAGAGGTGGCCTATTCTTCCTCCTTCAGCCCTGAGGTCATTCCTCGATCAAGTTTGCCAAGTGCACGACCGTGCTCACCAAAATTGCCTCAATGGGTGTTTGGAGATGAGCCGGAGCTGATCGAGTACATGCACAGAGTACTTCAACCGTTGCCTGGGAAGACACTCCCACCAATCCCAACTGCAGAAAGGGAAAGGGCCCGTCAAGAAGCCGAGCTGGCCGAATTGATGGAAAAGTTAAAGGCCCGACACAAAGAACTCTATGCTCCAAAGCACATACATTTGCCTTATGATGAAAGAGTGCGGTATCAAGAAAATACCAAAGAAATGGAGACATTGTACATCCGTAAATGGGATCACCCCCGAGAAGGGGAGGAGCCATTGGAAAGGAGAAGAGCAACTGTGACCAAGTTCGACAAGGTCAGAGGTTATGGGACACTCCTTGACTGCCACACTGGGCAGACCATCCTCGTAAACCGGCGAGCAGTGCAAAGGCCATATCTCCATAAGAAATTCTACACCTTGGAGGTGGGTGCAATTGTGGAGTACACCCCCGTCCAGAGCCTTCGTGGAGACTGGGCTGCGGCGGTCACAAGACAAACAGCCCCAACACAGCTTCCTTTCAAATATTTCCTGTCAACGGATTGGGAGTCCGATCCCTTCAACTTGAGGCCGAAAAGGTCTGCTCCTAAAGCCTCCACCAGCGTACCCAAGGAGGAGGAGCTTAAAGAGTCATGTTCTTCATCTTCTATGTACAGCAAAGAGTCAAGTTCTTCATCTTCTTCATACCGTCGAGAGTCAAGTTGTTACGCCGAGCGCTCCGGGTCCCCGCTCCTCCCCGGAGCGCTCGCAACATCCTCGCAATTGCAGCGCCCCGGTCAGACCTGCTGACCGGGTGCGCTGCGATACCTCTCCCAGCCGGGATGCGATTCGCGATGCGGGAGGCGCCCGCTCGCGATGCGCACCCCGGCTCCCGTACCTGACTCGCTCTCCGTCGGTCTTGTCCCGACGCGCACGGCCCCGCTCCTTAGGGCGCGCGCGCGCCGGGTCTCTGCGATTTAAAGGGCCACTGCGCCACTGATTGGCGCAGTTGGCTTAATTAGTGTGTTCACCTGTGCACTCCCTATTTATACCTCACTTCCCCTGCACTCCCTCGCCGGATCTTGTTGCCATTGTGCCAGTGAAAGCGTTTCCTTGTGTGTTCCTAGCCTGTGTTCCAGACCTCCTGCCGTTGCCCCTGACTACGATCCTTGCTGCCTGCCCCGACCTTCTGCTACGTCCGACCTTGCTCTTGTCTACTCCCTTGTATCGCGCCTATCTTCAGCAGTCAGAGAGGTTGAGCCATTGCTGGTGGATACGACCTGGTTGCTACCGCCGCTGCAAGACCATCCCGCTTTGCGGCGGGCTCTGGTGAATACCAGTAGCAACTTAGAACCGGTCCACCAGCACGGTCCACGCCAATCCCTCTCTGGCACAGAGGATCCACCTCCTGCCAGCCGAATCGTGACAGTAGATCCGGCCATGGATCCCGCTGAAGTTCCACTGCCAGTTGTCGCCGACCTCACCACGGTGGTCGCCCAGCAGTCGCAACAGATAGCGCAACAAGGCCACCAGCTGTCTCAACTGACCGTGATGCTACAGCAGCTACTACCACAGCTTCAGCAATCATCTCCTCCGCCAGCTCCTGCACCTCCTCCGCAGCGAGTGGCCGCTTCCGGCCTACGACTATCCTTGCCGGATAAATTTGATGGGGACTCTAAGTTTTGCCGTGGCTTTCTTTCACAATGTTCCCTGCACTTGGAGATGATGTCGGACCAGTTTCCTACTGAAAGGTCTAAGGTGGCTTTCGTAGTCAGCATTCTGTCTGGGAAAGCCCTGTCATGGGCCACACCGCTCTGGGACCGCAATGACCCCGTCACTGCCTCTGTACACTCCTTCTTCACGGAGATTCGAAGTGTCTTTGAGGAACCTGCCCGAGCCTCTTCTGCTGAGACTGCCCTGCTGAACCTGGTCCAGGGTAATTCTTCTGTTGGCGAGTACGCCATCCAATTCCGTACTCTTGCCTCCGAATTATCCTGGAATAATGAGGCCCTCTGCGCGACCTCCAGCATCCAGCAACATTAAAGATGTTCTGGCCGCACGAGAAATTCCTGCTAACCTGCATGAACTTATTCATCTGGCCACCCGCATTGACATGCGTTTTTCCGAAAGGCGTCAGGAGCTCCGCCAGGATATGGACTTTGTTCGCACGAGGCGTTTTTTCTCCCCGGCTCCTCTCTCCTCTGGTCCTCTGCAATCCGTTCCTGTGCCTCCCGCCGTGGAGGCTATGCAAGTTGACCGGTCTCGCTTGACACCTCAAGAGAGGACACGACGCCGCATGGAGAATCTGTGCCTGTACTGTGCCGGTACCGAACACTTCCTGAAGGATTGTCCTATCCGTCCTCCCCGCCTGGAAAGACGTACGCTGACTCCGCACAAAGGTGAGACAGTTCTTGATGTCAACTCTGCTTCTCCACGCCTTACTGTGCCTGTGCGGATATCTTCCTCTACCTTCTCCTTCTCTACTATGGCCTTCTTGGATTCCGGATCTGCAGGAAATTTTATTTTGGCCTCTCTCATCAACAGGTTCAACATCCCGGTGACCAGTCTCGCCAGACCCCTCTACATCAATTGTGTTAACAATGAAAGATTGGACTGTACCGTGCGTTACCGCACGGAACCTCTCCTAATGTGCATCGGACCTCATCACGAAAAAATTGAGTTTTTGGTCCTCTCCAATTGCACTTCCGAAATTCTTCTTGGATTACCGTGGCTTCAACGCCATTCCCCAACCCTTGATTGGTCCACAGGAGAAATCAAGAGCTGGGGTACTTCTTGTTTCAAGGACTGTCTTAAACCGGTTCCCAGTACTCCCTGCCGTGACCCTGTGGTCCCCCCTGTAACCGGTCTTCCTAAGGCTTATATGGACTATGCTGACGTGTTTTGCAAAAAGCAAGCTGAGACTTTACCTCCTCACAGGCCTTATGACTGTCCTATTGACCTCCTCCCGGGTACTACTCCACCCCGGGGCAGAATTTATCCTCTGTCCGCTCCAGAGACTCTTGCTATGTCTGAATACATCCAGGAAAATTTAAAAAAGGGGTTTATCCGCAAATCCTCCTCTCCTGCCGGAGCTGGATTTTTTTTTGTGTCCAAAAAAGATGGCTCCCTACGTCCTTGCATTGATTACCGCGGACTTAATAAAATCACGGTAAAGAACCGCTACCCCCTACCTCTTATCTCAGAACTCTTTGATCGCCTTCAAGGTGCCCACATCTTTACCAAACTGGACTTAAGAGGTGCTTATAATCTCATCCGCATCAGGGAGGGGGACGAATGGAAGACTGCATTTAACACCAGAGATGGACACTTTGAGTATCTGGTCATGCCCTTTGGCCTGTGCAACGCCCCTGCCGTCTGTCAAGACTTTGTTAATGAAATTTTTCGTGATCTCTTATATTCCTGTGTTGTGGTTTATCTGGACGATATTCTGATTTTTCTGCCAACTTAGAAGAACACCGCCAGCATGTCCGCATGGTTCTTCAGAGACTTCGAGACAATCAACTTTATGCCAAAATGGAGAAATGTCTGTTTGAATGTCAATCTCTTCTTTTCCTAGGATACTTGGTCTCTGGCCAGGGACTACAAATGGACCCAGATAAACTCTCTGCCGTCTTAGATTGGCCACGCCCCTCCGGACTCCGTGCTATCCAACGTTTTTTGGGGTTCGCCAATTATTACAGACAATTTATTCCACACTTTTCCACTATTGTGGCTCCTATCGTGGCTTTAACCAAGAAAAATGCCAATCCCAAGTCCTGGTCTCCCCAAGCGGAAGACGCATTTAAACGTCTCAAGTCTGCCTTTTCTTCTGCTCCCGTGCTCTCCAGACCTGACCCATCTAAACCCTTCCTATTGGAGGTAGATGCCTCCTCAGTGGGAGCTGGAGCTGTCCTTCTACAAAAAAATTCTTCCGGGCATGCTGTTACTTGTGGTTTTTTTTCTAGGACCTTCTCTCCGGCGGAGAGAAACTACTCCATCGGGGATCGAGAACTACTGGCCATTAAATTGGCGCTTGAGGAATGGAGGCATCTGCTGGAGGGATCAAAATTTCCAGTTATCATTTACACCGATCACAAGAATCTCTCCTATCTCCAGTCTGCCCAATGGCTGAACCCTCGCCAGGCCAGGTGGTCGTTGTTCTTTGCCCGTTTTAACTTTGAAATTCATTTTCGCCCTGCCGACAAGAACATTAGGGCCGATGCCCTCTCTCGTTCCTCGGATGCCTCGGAAGTAGAGGTCTCTCCGCAACACATCATTCCTCCTGACTGTCTGATCTCCACTTCTCCAGCCTCCATCAGGCAAACTCCTCCAGGGAAGACCTTCGTTTCTCCACGCCAACGTCTCGGGATTCTCAAATGGGGACACTCCTCCCACCTCGCAGGCCATGCGGGCATCAAAAAGTCCTTGCGACTCTGGAGACGGATGTTGTTGATTTTGTGCGGGCCTGTACTGTCTGTGCCCGGGATAAGACTCCTCGCCAGAAGCCTGCTGGTCTCCTTCATCCTCTGCCTGTCCCCGAACAGCCTTGGTCACTGATTGGTATGGACTTTATTACAGACTTACCCCCATCCCGTGGCAACACTGTTGTTTGGGTGGTCGTTGATCGATTTTCCAAGATGGCACATTTTATTCCTCTTCCTGGTCTTCCTTCAGCGCCTCAGTTGGCAAAACAATTTTTTGTACACATTTTTCGTCTTCACGGTTTGCCCACGCAGATCGTCTCGGATAGAGGTGTCCAATTCGTGTCTAAATTCTGGAGGGCCCTCTGTAAACAGCTCAAGATTAAATTAAACTTCTCTTCTTCTTATCATCCCCAATCCAATGGGCAAGTAGAAAGAATTAACCAGGTCCTGGGTGACTATTTACGGCATTTTGTTTCCTCCCGCCAGGATGACTGGGCAGATCTTCTACCATGGGCCGAATTCTCATACAACTTCAGAGTCTCTGAATCTTCTGCTAAGTCCCCATTTTTCGTGGTGTACGGCCGTCACCCTCTTCCCCCCCTCCCTACTCCCTTGCCCTCTGGTTTGCCCGCTGTGGATGAAGTGACTCGTGATCTTTCCACCATATGGAAAGAGACCCAAAATTCTCTTTTACAGGCTTCATCCCGCATGAAAAGGTTTGCCGATAAGAAAAGAAGAACTCCCCCCATTTTTGCTCCCGGAGACAAGGTATGGCTCTCCGCTAAATATGTCCGCTTTCGTGTCCCCAGTTACAAACTGGGACCACGCTATCTTGGTCCTTTCAAAGTCTTGTGCCAGATTAATCCTGTCTCTTACAAACTCCTTCTTCCTCCTTCTCTTCGTATTCCCAATGCCTTCCATGTCTCTCTCCTTAAACCACTCATCATCAACCGTTTCTCTCCCAAACTTGTTTCTCCCACTCCTGTTTCCGGTTCTTCTGACGTCTTCTCCGTGAAGGAGATAGTGGCCTCCAAGACGGTCAGAGGAAAAAAAAATTTCTTGGTGGATTGGGAAGGCTGTGGTCCAGAAGAGAGATCCTGGGAACCTGAGGACAACATCCTAGACAAAAGTCTTGTCCTCAGGTTCTCAGGCTCCAAGAAGAGGGGGAGACCCAAGGGGGGGGGTACTGTTACGCCGAGCGCTCCGGGTCCCCGCTCCTCCCCGGAGCGCTCGCAACATCCTCGTAATTGCAGCGCCCCGGTCAGACCTGCTGACCGGGTGCGCTGCGATACCTCTCCCAGCCGGGATGCGATTCGCGATGCGGAAGGCGCCCGCTCGCGATGCGCACCCCGGCTCCCGTACCTGACTCGCTCTCCGTCGGTCTTGTCCCGGCGCGCGGGGCCCCACTCCTTAGGGCGCGCGCGCGCCGGGTCTCTGCGATTTAAAGGGCCACTGCGCCACTGATTGGCGCAGTTGGCTTAATTAGTGTGTTCACCTGTGCACTCCCTATTTATACCTCACTTCCCCTGCACTCCCTCGCCGGATCTTGTTGCCATTGTGCCAGTGAAAGCATTTCCTTGTGTGTTCCTAGCCTGTGTTCCAGACCTCCTGCCATTGCCCCTGACTACGATCCTTGCTGCCTGCCCCGACCTTCTGCTACGTCCGACCTTGCTCTTGTCTACTCCCTTGTACCGCGCCTATCTTCAGCAGTCAGAGAGGTTGAGCCGTTGCTGGTGGATACGACCTGGTTGCTACCGCCGCTGCAAGACCATCCCGCTTTGCGGCGGGCTCTGGTGAATACCAGTAGCAACTTAGAACCGGTCCACCAGCACGGTCCACGCCAATCCCTCTTTGGCACAGAGGATCCACCTCCTGCCAGCCGAATCGTGACACAAGTTCTGCACAGGGTGAAGAAAACAGGCCAAAGTTGCGGCCACCCAAGTCGGTACCTAGACCCTCTCGGAACAGTGAGAGTTTGTCTAACCCTGGGGTACCCACAGATGTACCTAGGCCCTCTCGGAGCAGTGAGAGTTTGCCAGTTTATGAGGTACCAACAAAAGGGTCATGGATTGCTCCTAATTTGGAGATGGTGCTCAAGCCCTATTGCCCCACTGTGATCCCGGCTAGTGAGCCTATAACCCCTTCTCAAGCTGCTTTCCACCACTCTATCCTCACCAATGTGGTGTGGCAAAGCTATGTCAAGTCTGATCCTGCACCTGATGTTGGCAGATATAGAGGAACCAAGAGAGGCACCACAAGAGTAAAGAAGAACATCTTCTTAAGAGACTCTAAAGTAATGTCATATTGTTTTTCTGTCTAACCATTTTGTCTTACAGCAACCAAGTTCAAGAATTGTGCCTAGCAGGACTGTTCTAAGTTGTTCCAGTTTAAAGTTCAGCAACGTTACCACCAAGCGTGTGCCTGACTAATAAGTCAAGAGACTCCTAGCCTGTAGGAGATTCATCAAGGACTGTACCCGGCTGATTTGTGGTAAGGCCGTGTTTACCTTTCCCTTCCTATGAACTCCTAGTGTAGGTGGACTGCTGATCCTTACACGCCAATTTGTATATTTTCTTTGGACTCCTAGTGTAGGTGGATTGCTGATCCTTACACGCCTGCTTCATGTATATACCATCAGCTTCATAAGGACTCTTATGATAAATGTTGCACTTATCGGGTGAATGCACCTGAAACATGTTGGAGTGTTGATAAATGTGTAGTAAATATGTATATGGTTCTTTACACAGAAAGATATCCTTGTATCTGTGTACATAAATAGTAAGTACGGTTTGTACATAGAAAAGATAGTCTAATGTCTATATACCTAAAAAGTAAGTTAGAGTTATACATGGAAAATATTGACGTACTGCACGTGTACACTCAACACTAAAAATATGCATAATTCTTGTACATACAAATGTGTAATAAACTAAAGGTGTTTAGTAGGTAACTCAGCAGGGTACAGACGTCGAGGCCGACTTATCTTTAGTAAGGGGGTTTGTGGTGTCCCGGTACTGCATCCTATACGCTACCTATGTATGTGTGGGTCCCCATAGTCAGAGTCCCTAGGACGTAGGGATCCCTGTAATTTAATTAACCCCTTGTCGCCTCTATTTCTACTAATAGACCAGTGGTCTATATAAGGTTAATGTAAATATAATGATATATTTGTAAATAAATGGTTAATTACCTGTGCCATAGCGTTGCAGGACCTGCGGGTCATGTGACTGGGTGAACTCTATGGTATTAAGCTTAAGGACCTTTGGAGGCCCTGTGATGTAAGCAATCTCATTACTCTCTGTAATGGTGAATGGCAGATGTTCGGACCAATCGGACTTGCCCCGCCCCCTGCCCATATAAGGGAGCGGTGGCCATGTTTCGTTCTCTTACCTCGTGGGCTGTCATGAGAGAAGGATCTGCGCAGCAACTAACGCAGTGAGTTAGGCCCGAGCCTTGCGGCAATGGCTGAATAATTCTAAGTCTAGAGTGTATCAATCCCCAGACACTCTGCAGCATCACCGGACCTAATAATACCCCTAAATCCGGACGGATCTGCAAATATCTACCCTAAATTCAGAGACTGTATGACTAGCTCAAGGTCCGCAACAACTGCCAGTCACTAAGCAAGATAAGGACTGTTTATATGAGACTGTTACTGTGCCTTGGATACTGCAAGCACTTAATTAAAGTTGTTCAAGCTCAATCTCTTCGTGGACCTTCAGTCATTTCATGCACCTATCGTTACTGGGAAGGGCGGCGATAGGCCGGAGCATTGACTCAGCATACCAGCCCTCAGCCTGGCATCACGAACTATAGGGTTAACATTAACCCCTCCTATATCGATACCATACCACCACTACCATACACCCCCCAAGGGCTACCACAAGAACATAAAGTGACATTTCACAATTGGAGAGCTGATAAATTCCCCACAAATTCAAGCCAGGCTGGCGTTTTGTTCAGGAGGAATACTCAGGCACAGGCTACAACTCCGGTTAGGGGAGGGGGAATAAGGTAGACCTTTGTAAGATTGTAAGCTGTTGTGCTGCACCGTAGGCTAGCCCAAACCACACACCTATACAGTTATTCTTGTGTTTTTAGGGTAATAACAGGTAAGGTGGGGCAGACCAGTTGTGCCCGCCAGTAGGCAAATTAACACTCCTTTCTCCTTCATTGGGCACAGCGCTGTGCAGCACAAAGGTCTCAGCCTTAGGCTGGGTGTATGTAAGTTTATTGTATGTTTCTGTTTATTGTATATTTCCAGAATTTGTGTTTGGGTTCATGACCACGTTTAAGTAAAATTTGGTTCTGACAAAAGCTGCTGGTGAAGTTGTTTTCCTTGTTCGTGACTTCGCTGTATCCATGAGAGCCCACCCCGGTACACGGTTTACATACAGTATGTAGAGGGTAGAAGACAGGAGCTTTTTCAGGGTCCTGTACAGTACACACAATGTCCTAAAAAAGTTAAATGGAGCCACCCTTACTTGGTGTCCAAAGGAGCAGCTAACAGTGGCATAGGTAAAGAGTAGTACAGAACATGCAATACCTCCCTGTACTGTAGGGAGGCGCTACCAGACAAGAATTCAGTGCATTCGCTTCAGTAATACAGGAGTTTTACTAGTGAAATGTCCATTCTAATTGGTCATATCTTCCAGCCACTGACATGCTTCACAGATCTAGACTGTCAGTAGCATTGTTTGTTGAGTCTGGTTTCAAGTTACAATGGTCCAGAAAAGACTATTGTGTATTGAGGCCATTGTAAGTAAAGGGATCACTGTACTCCTATTAAGAAAGCTACCAAGGGGATTGTTGTTACCCACTTCTTATACACTGAAGCTGTAAGGAAACTGTATACTGTATTGGTGGGCACAGAGGAATCTTCTTCAAGTAAAGTTTGTTCCCGTTTCATGAGTACAACAGTGTCGGATCCATTTCATTTTATCATTTACATGCAGAATGCCATTAAAAAGTCTGCTGAAACCCCAGGAAGATATTCAGTGTCCAATGTGGCCCTCAAGCTGCCGTGATACAGTATATTAGACTGTAACTGGTGTACTACTCCTGTCTGCCCCTGCACTACTACTCCCTACCTTAACGTGGGCACCACATAATACAAAGTTTTCCAAACAGTGTGTCTCCAGCTGCTGCAAAAGCATGCTGGGAGTTATAGTTTTGCAGCAGCTGGAGGTGCACTGTTTGGAAAACACTGGAATAATAAATCATTATATTTGGGCACTGCAGTTTAGGAGAATTTTATATACTGAGAGTCCAACACAAATCCACCAGTCAAGTCTAGGAAATATTGCTGCCTTTATGTAGCCAATGCAAAACATTGGCCCTGATTTACTAAGAGTGTTGTGTAGGTTTCTTTGTGGGTTTTAATTCCCTACAATTTTTCCCCCCATGGTATTTACTAATGTTTCCCTACATTTAGCACTTTTCCCTACATTTTGCTTTTTTACACATGCTCTGATCTGTCGTATTTTCCTCAGCTCAAATCCACTTCATTTTCTGTGGAAACCTTAGTAACTATGTTGTTTTTTTGTCAAAATGTCAGGAACACGACCCTTTTCCAGATGGCCACGCCCACTTTTTCAGGTTTCTCAGTAAAATGGAGAGTTAGTCTGTTTTTTTTTTAATTTTAAAAAAAAATTTAAAATTAAAAATGGGGCACATTCTGGCGCAGATAGAATTTCTGGCGCAATGCGCCAAAATCTGGCGCACGACCTGATAAAACATGTCGGGTTTACAATAGTAAATGAGGGCCATTATCTTTTCATGTCAAAGATACAATTGCTTTCGGAGTGTCTAAGAAAAACTTCTGTCTTTGATAGATTAGCATTATTTACATTCATTTGCCACAAGATGTTTATCATTTAATGATATTTTTCGCTCAGGGTCTCTCAGTGCCTCTTCTTTTTAATGTATTGATTGTCTGTTTAATAGAGATTTGATATTTTGAGCGTATGAATGACTGCGCTGCGTTCCACTGAAGTATGTATTTTAATTGACAACCCTGTCTTCAGTCATTTGTCTTCCTTCTTACCTTCGGGAATAAAGTAAAAGCGCAGTTATTTAACATGGAAAAATATGAATTTGGTGACAGGTGAAATCTCTTCCTGAAAGGCAAAACTTCATGGATTGAGTCATGATTCACAGGTGGGTTACATTTAATAATAAAAAGAGTTATTTTGTAAACAAAGCAATGCGCCTTTGGATACACAGTAATAAATGTGGATTATGGGAGATAGTTTGGGTTTTTGTCTTGTATGTGTAAACCTCTTCTTGCACCTACCGATACATCTGAATTGCGGTGTTCTTACCACAAATGGACATAGGATTGCTTAATAAGCATTAGATTGCTAAAACTGAATAATGATATAATATTACATGGTGTGAACAGTGATTGGCAGATGGCACTGTTACCCTCATGGAGCAGGTAAGGGGACCTCCAGCGGGCATGTAAACCAGTCGGACCCCCAACATATATGTTGCAGATCAGGTAGCAGATGCATCATTCAGGCTCTAAAATGCTGTGATCACTATTGATCACGGCACTTAAGGTTAAGTATGGAAATTGGCTCCATCGCAGATGTCCATCACAGCTGTCACTCACAGTCTAGGAAGCGAGCCCAGCTCCTGTGCTCACTTCATAGACAGAATTCGGCTTAGGATGTAAATGTACATCAGGGGTATTGCAGGATTTTTTTTTTTATTTGACTATGCTACAGGGGCTGTAAAGTTAGTGTAGTTCATAATAAAGTGTCTGTACCTGTGTTTGATGGATGGTCTTGCAATTCTTATGTGACATTTGCCCCATTGTTTATTTTTAACCTCTTAAGGACGCAGGGCGTACCTGTATGCCCTGTGCCTTGTCCCGGTATTTAAAACGGGGTCCCCTGCATCATACGAGGTCATATGATAGCCGGGACCCTGGGCTAATAGCGTGCAGCACCGACCGTTGTGCCGTACGCTATTAACGCTTTAGACACAGTGATCAAAGTTTAGCACCATGTCAAAAACGAAAGTAAAAGCTTCCTGGCAGCGCAGTCGGGCTGATGGGTCCCCTTACCTTGCTCATTTGCGTCCAATCGGCGTTTGATTGCTCCAAGCCTGAGCTACAGGCTTGAGCAATCAACCCCCATAATGCTGATCCATGCAAAGCTATGGCTTTGCAGGGATCAGTGTAAAAGATCAGTGTGTGCAGTATTATAGCCCCCTATGAGAGCTATAACACTGCAAAAAAAAAGTTAATTAAGGTCATTTAACCTCTTCCCTAATAAAAGTTTGAATCACCCCCCCTTTTCCCATAAAAAACCCAGTGTAAATAAAGATGAACATATGTGGTATCGCCGCATGTTGAAATTTCCGAACTATAAAAATATATTGTTAATTACACCGCACGATCAATGACGTATGCGCAAAAAAATTCCAAAGTCTAAAATAGTGTATTTTTGGTCACTTTTTATATCATGAAAAAATGAATAAAAATCAATCAAAACAAAAAAGATACCAATAAAAACTTCAGAACACGGTGCAAAAAATGAGCCCTCATGCCGGCCTGTACGCGGAAAAATAAAAAAGTTATAGGGGTCAGAAAATGAGAATTTTTAACAGATAAATTTTCCTGCATGTAGTTATGATTTTTTTCAGAAGTACGACAAAATCAAACCTATATAAGTAGGGTATCATTTTAACCGCATGGACCTACAGAATAAAGATAAGGTGCCATTTTTACCAACAAATGCACTGTGTAGAAACGGAAGCCCCCAAAATTTACAAAATTACATTTTTTCTTCAATTTTGTGGCACAATGAATTTTTTTTCCGTTTCGCCGTGGATTTTTTGGTAAAATTACTAATGTCACTGCAAAGTAGATTTGGTGGCACAAATAACAAGTCATCATATGGTATTTTATGTGCAAAATTGAAAGCGTTATGATTTTTAGAAGGTGATGAGGAAAAAATGAAAATGCAAAAACAGAAAAACGCTGAGTCCTTAAGGGGTTAACAGCATACAAATAGAAAGTCGTGTCAGGTTTTCCCAGGTTGCAGTGCCGCCCGAGACATTACATCAATACTCAAGTCTTCCTAGGGAGACTGTCTGCTTCAATGGGTTGAGCGACCGCTGGTTGGTAGTGAAATACCTTCTTCCTGTTGTTCACTTAGTTCATCATTCTGTGCTTTGGAGGGGTGTGTCCTCACACTCACTTCCTCCCAGAGTCTGCTGTGCTGGGTCTCTCCATCCAATCACTGCAGACTGTTTTGTATCTCCCTCCTTTCTGTTTTCAGACAAGACAGGAGTGAGACCACATGAGTGCTAGTCCCACCCTCACTTTCTGGACTTTGTCCCTGCCTGTGCCTCAGCTGGGACAAAAATGATGCTGCAGCTGGACAGAATTATGTTCTGGAAGGTATGGGGACCCCTAGTGGTGTTTTCTTTTTTTTTTTTTTATAAGCCATGACCTCTATAAAAAGGAAATACAACTTATTCCTGAAGTATATTAGAAAGGTTAAATTTTTTTTGCCAAGATGTACAACATGTAAAAAGTTTTTTAATCTGACAGTGCTCTTTTAAATTGTATTTTCCAAGGTTTATACTGTCCTTTTAGAGCCATTTTATACACAATATATGCAATGAGAGGAATTTATCATTTATGGTCTACTTTCCGTGCAGGTTTGGAACATAAATTTTGCAGTGATATTGACGCGCGTAGGACAAATTCATCAAATGTCGCACAGCACATGATAAATTTGTCGCATGGCCGAATTACCTCAGCATGCTGCCAGTTTAGATTTGTAGGGCTGGTAGGAATTAGTGTGAGTTTGTGTGTAAAAGAGACCACGTGCGACAGATTTGCAAATTTTTGCAAAAAGTCGTACTTGATAAATCACTAACTACTGCAAAAACTCTTCTAATGCAGTCCACAACGTGGTTATAATTCTGAAATGCTCTAAATAAAAAGTCGCAGAAAAGTCTCATAGAAATTGGCTGCAACAATTTATGAGACAAATTTAGTAAAAAAACAAACAAAAAAAAAAACCCTATGTAATTATTTCTCAGTTAAGTGTCATGGAGGCGAAGCCGACTTGCTCATGTGCCACAGCCTGACTTTTCTTTTTGCTCTCCCCTCCCAGCCCCTGTATTGACCAATGTAAATAGCTCTGTACGTTAGTCAGGTTGGTGTTGGGAGGTGAGACAAGGAAGAAGGGATGCCAGGTTGTGGCACTTAAGCAACTTTCCTCCACTTCCTTGACACTTGGCTGGAAATTAAGAAGTGCAATTTTATACCCTAACAGTAGAGATGAGTAAATCGAAGCTGACGAACCCGAATTCGTTACGAATTTCATGAAAAATTTGATTTGCAATGAATGTGAATATCGCCGCGATTCTATCACGCAAATCACTTCATTAAACTCCATTTACTGCAGTCCAGGCTCCTGGGCATCTAAAATGGCAGATCCACATGTCAGTACATGGGGCAAGGAACTCTGGGAAGGCGGGAACAAGGGTAGGCGGGGATGATCCTGAATCACATGCAAGATGCAGCCTATGAGCAGCCAGTCACCCCTGTGATGTCACAGCCCTATGTATTCAGCAGCCATTTTACAGCTCGTCATATCATTCATTACACTGCAGAGAGATAGGATGGACATCGCTGTGTGTGTTACACAGAAAAGCTTGTTGCAGCTGCGTTTCACCGCTTAGTCACCTCAACCTTCTGTAGGACACAGAGCACAGCGTTTTTGCACAGAAATTAATTCTTGCTGCAGCGATTAACCCCTCAGTCACTGTGAAGAGCATTGTATTACAGACAGGGGCAGAGAGCTGTGTGTTGACTCAGTTGCAGAAACGTTTTCACAGGAGGGAGAAATAATTTTTTAGGGCAAATCTGTCTTTGTTGCACAACAACTGGTCTGCTGGTTATACTAGTCTGTAGACGGTATAATCCATACCCAGCTGTCCATTCCTAATAGTATTTGAGAGAGAGTCTTTTTGCAATTTTGGGTTTAGTACACAGTACATAGTACATAGTACACAGTGACTGTGTTTGCAGCACTGTTGTGTACTGGTTGTCAGGATCCGGGCCGGCGGAGGATAAGGACACTGGAAGTGGATCCTCTGTGCCAGAGAGGTTATGGCGTACCAGGGGAACAGAGTCTAAGGGGTTACTGGTATTCACCAGAGCCCGCCGCAAAGCGGGATGGACTTGCTGCGGCAGGTAACCCCCAGGTCGTTCCACCCTGTAGCGACTCAACCTCTCTGGCAGCTGAGATGGCGTGGTACAAAAGGACAAAGCCAGGCAAGGTCAGGCGTAGCAGAAAGGTCAGGGCAGGCGGCAAGGTTCGTAGTCAGGGGCAACAACAAAGATTCTGGAAACACAGGCAAAGGACACACTGGAACACTTTCACTAGGCACTAGGCAACAAGATCCGGCAGGGACAGGAAGGGGAAGTGATGTTTTATAGGGAAAACAGGGATTGGACTTGATTGGGCCAGGCACCAATTAGTGGTGCACTGGCCCTTCAAATTGCAGAGATCAGGCGCGCGCGCGCCCTAGAGAGCGGGGCCGCGGGCGCCGGGACGGGACAGGGGGCAGGTGAGAAGAGACATGGGATGCGATCCGTGAGCGGGCACGTCTCGTCCTGCGGATCGCATCCCCTCCGGTGACAGGGTAGCAGCGCTCTCGGTCAGCAGCGAGCGCTGCAAGCAGAGTAACGCCGCGAGCGCTCCGGGGAAGCAACGGGACCCGGAGCGCTCGGCGTTACAGTACCCCCCCCTTGGGTCTCCCCTTCTTTTTGGAACCCAGAAATTTACGAATGAGTTCCTTGTCAAGGATATTGACCTCGGGTTCCCAAGACCTCTCTTCGGGGCCACAATTCTCCCAATCAACAAGAAAAAATATTTTACCTCGGACAACCCTGGAGGCTAGGATCTCTTTCACAGAGAAGATATCAGAGGATCCAGAGACAGGAGCAGGAAGAGTGACTTTGGGAGAATAGCGGTTAAGAACAACAGGTTTGAGTAGAGAGACATGAAAAGAGTTAGGAATACGGAGAGAGGAGGGCAGATGAAGTTGGTAAGAGACAGGGTTGATTTGTTTTTTGACTTTGAAAGGGCCTAAAAATCGGGGGCCCAACTTGTAACTGGGTACACGAAATCGAATGTACTTAGCAGAAAGCCATACCTTGTCACCAGGGGAAAATACCGGAGGAACCCTTCTCTTTTTATCAGCATGCCCCTTCATTCGAGATGAGACCAGTAGAAGCGACCTTTGAGTCTCACGCCAAATGGAAGAAAAATCTAGCGTCAATTCATCCACGGCAGGAACCCTAGAGGAAGTGGGGATAGGGAGGGGGGGGGAAGTGGGTGATGGCCGTACACCACAAAAAATGGGGATTTGGAAGAAGACAGGGCAGGAGGTCCACCCAATCATCTTGGCGAGAGGAAACAAAATGTCGCAGGTAGTCACCAAGTATCTGATTTACTCTTTCCACTTGACCGTTGGATTGAGGGTGGTAAGCAGAAGAAAAATTTAGTTTGATTTTTAATTGACTGCAGATTGCCCTCCAAAATTTAGAAACAAACTGGACGCCTCTGTCTGAGACGAAGTGCGTGGGAAGCCCGTGGAAGCGAAAAATATGAAGAAAAAATAGTTTTGCCAATTGTGGCGCAGAAGGAAGACCCGACAGAGGAACAAAATGAGCCATTTTAGAAAAACGATCAACGACCACCCAGATGACTGTATTATTGCGGGATGGTGGCAGATTGGTGATGAAGTCCATAGCAATATGGGACCATGGCTGTTCAGGTACAGGTAAAGGAAGGAGGAGACCTGCCGGCTTCTGGCGTGGAGTCTTGTCACGAGCACAGGTAGTACAAGCCCGAACAAAATCAGTCACATCCTTCTCCAAGGAGGGCCACCAATAGTGTCTGGAAATCAACTGCACTGACTTCTTGACACCAGCATGTCCAGACAAAAGAGAAGAGTGACCCCATTTAAGAATCATGAGGCGAAGGCGTGGAGGTACAAAAGTCTTCCCTGGAGGAACTTGCACAAGAGTGGTAGGAGCAGAGGAGATGAGACACTCAGGATGCATGATGTGCTGTGGAGGAGCTTCAGATTCGGAAACATCAGTGGAACGTGATAGTGCGTCAGCTCTGACGTTCTTGTCGGCTGGACGAAAATGAATTTCAAAATTGAAGTGGGCAAAAAACAATGTCCATTTAGCTTGGCGAGGATTTAATCGCTGGGCAGTCTGGAGATATGATACATTTTTTGGTCCGTGTAAATGATGATGGGATGCAGAGACCCCTCTAAAAGATGTCTCCACTCCTCGAGTGCCAATTTAATAGCCAAAAGCTCACGATCTCCAATCGAATAATTTTGTTATGCAGAAGAGAAGGTCTTGGAGAAAAAAAACACACGTGCAATTTTTCACAGTAGTGGTTTTTTGAGTTAAAACGGCACCGGCACCGACAGAAGAAGCATCTACTTCGAGGATAAAAGACTTCGAGGGGTCAGGCCTGGACAGAACAGGTGCAGAAGCGAAGGCAGCCTTGAGAAGATTAAAGGCCTCCTCCGCCATGGGTGGCCAGGACCTCGGGTTCGCGTCTTTTTTGGTCAATGCTACAATAGGTGCAACGATGGTGGAGAAGTGGGGAATAAATTGACGATAGTAGTTAGCGAACCCGAGGAATCGTTGGATAGCTCGCAATCCAGAGGGGCGTGGCCAATCCAGAACCGCAGAGAGTTTGTCAGGATTCATTTGAAGGCCTTGGCTGGACACAATGTAACCCAGGAAAGGTAGACTGCTACGTTCAAAGAGACATTTTTCAATCTTAGCATAAAGGTGATTTTTGCGTAGGCGCTGTAACACCTGACGGACATGGAGGCGATGTTCCTCAGGGTTAGAAGAAAAAATAAGAATGTCATCCAGGTAGACTACTACACAGGTATATAGCATGTCACGAAAAATTTCATTGACAAAGTCCTGGAAAACTGCTGGGGCTTTGCAAAGGCCGAAAGGCATGACAAGATACTCAAAATGTCCGTCACGGGTGTTGAATGCAGTCTTCCATTCGTCTCCTTCACGTATACGGATAAGATTATAAGCCCCTCTTAGAACAAGTTTGGTAAAAAATTTCGCTCCCCGCAGACGGTCAAACAGTTCAGAGATAAGGGGGAGTGGATAACGGTTCTTAACGGTAATTTTATTTAAACCGCGGTAATCGATGCATGGGCGTAGGGTTCCATCTTTCTTAGCAACGAAGAAGAACCCTGCTCCAGCAGGAGACGAAGATTTTCTGATAAATCCTTTTTTTTAGATTTTCTTGAACATACTCGGACATGGCTTGGGTCTCTGGGGCAGAGAGAGGATAAATCCTGCCACGAGGTGGAGAAGTACCAGGAAGCAAGTCGATAGGGCAGTCAAAGGGTCTGTGTGGTGGTAAGACCTCGGCTTGCTTTTTACAAAAAACATTGGAAAAGTCCTGGTAGGCCTTAGGCAGGCCTGGCAGAGAAGAAGCGACGGTTACTTGACTGATGGGTAAGGTCTTAAAGCATAGCTGGTGACAGGTAGGACCCCAACTTCTAATGTCCCCAGAAGACCAGTCGAGCGTAGGTGAGTGGAGCTGAAGCCAAGGCAAGCCAAGTAGAACTTCAGAAGTACAGTTGGGAAGCACAAAAAATTCAATCTCCTAATGATGGAGGACACCTACGTTCATGCGCAAGGGCTCTGTGCGATAGCGCACGGTACAGTCCAGATTCTGTCTGCTCACAGAGAAATGTGCTCACAGGAAATGAAGAGAGGCTTGTCGAGACGGGTCACAGGGATGTTGAATCTGTTGACTAATGAGGCCTCAATGAAGTTACCTGTTGAACCAGAGTCCAGAAAGGCCACGGCAGAAAAGGCAGATTTAGCAGGCAAAGAAATCCGTACAGAAATATTCAGGCGTGGAGAGGTAGAATCCACACCCAGTAACGGCTCTCCCTCGTTTACTAGGTGTGTGCGTGTTCTCAGACACGGAGGACGAATAGGACAGTCCTTCAGGAAATGCTCGGAGCTTGCACAGTAAGGGGAAAAGGTTCTCATTCCTGCGGCGAGTCCTCTCAAGTTGGGTCAGGCGAGACCGATCCACTTGCATAGCCTCCTCGGCAGAAGGCACAGTCACAGGTTGCAGCAGATGCTGGAAGAGAGGTGTTAGGCGGGGAAACCGCCTGGTGTGAACAAGATCCTTTTCTTGGCGTAGCTCCTGTCGCCTTTCTGAAAAGCGCATATCAATGCGGGTGGCCAAATGGATTAGTTCAGACAGGGTTGAGGATATCTCTCGTGCGGCCAGAACAGCTTTGATGTGGCTGGAAAAACCTTTCTTGAAGGACGCGCAGAGAGCCTTATTATTCCACGCTAATTCTGAGGCAAGAGCCCGGAACTGAATAGCGTAATCGCCCACTGTAGAGTTTCCTTGAACAAGATTCAACAAAGCCGTCTCGGCTGAAGAAACCCGGGCTGGTTCCTCAAAGACAGAGCGCACTTCTGAGAAGAAGGTCTGGACTGAAGCGGTGGCAGGATCGTTGCGGTCCCAAAGCGGAGTGGCCCAAGACAACGCCTTTCCAGAGAATAAGCTGACCACGAATGCCACCTTTGACCGTTCAGTGGGAAATTGGTCAGCCAACAGCTCCAAGTGCAGAGAACACAGGGTCAGGAAGCCACGTCACAACAGGAGTCCCCATCAAACTTGTCCGGAAGAGAAAGACGGACCCTGGTGCCGGAAGCGGCAGCTTGCAGTTGAAGAATTGGCGGAGAAGATGGCTGTAGAGGCAGAAGTTGCTGAACCATTGCAGTCAGTTGTGACAACTGATATCCTTGTTGGGCTACCTGTTGAGACTGTTGGGCCACAACGGAGGTAAGGTCTTCAAGGCTTGGTAGCGGCACCTCAGCGGAATCCATGGCCAGATCTACTATCAGGATCCGGGCTGGCGGAGGGTGAGGACACTGGAAGTGGATCCTCTGTGCCAGAGAGGTGATGGTGTGGGCCGTACCAGGGGAACAGAGTCTAAGGGGTTACTGGTATTCACCAGAGCCCACCGCAAAGCGGGATGGACTTGCTGCGGCAGGTAACCCCCAGGTCGTTCCACCCGGTGGCGACTCAACCTCTCTGGCAGCTGAGATGGCGCGTTACAAAAGGACAAGACAAGGCAAGGTCAGACGTAGCAGAAAGGTCAGGGCAGGCGGCAACGTTCGTAGTCAGGGGCAACAGCAAAGATTCTGGAAACACAGGCAAAGGACACACTGGAATGCTTTCACTAGGCACTAGGCAACAAGATCCGGCAGGGACAGGAAGGGGAAGTGATGTTTTTTAGGGAAAACAGTGATTGGACTTGATTGGGCCAGGCACCAATTAGTGGTGCACTGGCCCTTTAAATTTCAGAGAGCCGGCACACGTGCCCTAGAGAGCGGGGCCGCGCGCGCCGGGACGGGACAGGGGGCAGGTGAGAAGAGACATGGGATGCGATCCATGAGCGGGCACGTCCCGTCCCGCGGATCGCATGCCCTCCGGTGACAGGGTAGCAGCGCTCTGGGTCAGCAGCGCCGACTGGAGCGCTGCCATCAAAGTAACGCCGAGAGCACTCCCGGGAAGCAGCGGGACCCGGAGCACTCGGCGTTACACTAGTGG
Source organism: Hyla sarda (assembly GCF_029499605.1). NCBI lineage: Eukaryota > Metazoa > Chordata > Amphibia > Anura > Hylidae > Hyla > Hyla sarda. The sequence continues at coordinate 292,069,181 of NC_079193.1, forward strand.
TATTGTGGGCAAATTTTTTTTTAAGCATACTGTAGCGCATTTTTCTGACCTTATAAGGGCATACTACATACCTACATATAAGTGGTGTACTTTTTTGTACCTGTTAATCGCCTACATACTGTGAAAGCACAGCCAAAAGTAATCACCGGCTGGTGTTTTACTAAAATAATTTTTTTTAAAGCATACTGTACTGCATTTTTCTGCCCTCATAAGTGCATACCCCATACATACATCTAGGTAGTGTACTATTTTGTACCTGTTAATCTGTCAAGGGCCTAGATACTGTGAAAGTCCAGGCAAAAGTACTCACCGGCTGCTGTTGTAGACAAATACTGTTTTAAGCATAGTGAAGCGTATTGTACTCCCCTCATATAAGCACTGTCAGGCAGAGAAGTACCAGGATGTGCACAGAGGAGTGGCAGAGGCCTAAATTCATCAGGCAGAGGTTGCAGCAGACTAGGGGCGAGTGGCAGCAGGAGTCGCAGCGAGAGGCCTGAGCTCCTGGTATCAGCTAGCGGTCGTGTCTCGACCAGCAACCCATCTGCCATCATAATTGGTTAACACGGTCATCCGCTTCATCACAAGTCACATCTGATACCCCCAGTCAACAGTCGGTGGGTTCCTCAGACACAACCCTCAGTTGGCATGGCCCGGGAGCAGTACCTGTCCTCCCATTGCCTCTGTCCTATGCTGTACCCTCCCCTTAAGAAGAATCTTTTGCTTGCTATGGGTTCAGCTCCACTGTTCAGTGAGGACAATCTAATAGAGGACAGTCAGCAGCTACTGCCCAGCCAAGAAGTGGAGTAGACATCTGCCACTTCCCCTGCTAGGCAGGCAAGTAGTGATGAGGAGAGTAATGTAGGAAGCGGTGCTGCCAGGGTTCAGGGTCCTGAAGCAGACACCGTTGAGGAACCTGAGGAGGACATCAGTGACGTGCAGACACTTGTTGATGATGATGAAGCTGATCGCAATTGGGAGCCAGGTGCAGAAGGGGCTTCATCATAATCAGGAGAAGAGAGTTGCAGGTGGCCTATGAGGCAGCAGCTGAGCCAGCAAGGTGGTAGCATGGTTGGCAGTCAGCATGGTGGCAGAAGTCGAAATTCTGGAGCCAAACGTGCCCCGGGGAGACCACCTGCTTCGCGGCAGCCTACCTTCCCAGGAGGTGGTGGAACAGGGGTTCTTGGAGACGGTGGCAGTAGCAGTCAATTAGTGCAGACTGTTTGGGGGAAAATCAGCTACTCAGTGGTGATGCAGTTTTTCATCAAACATCCGGAGGAGGTTCACATAGCCACATGCAAGATATGTTGGCAGAAGGAAAAGCGTGGCCAGGGTCCCAATGTTGGCACCATTGCCCTGCGTCAACATATGCATCAGAGTAGATTGACCATGGTGCCACACCAACACTTCACAAATATGGATAGTGCCAAACAGATTTAAGGTGCTGCTCCCCAGTTACAAACATTCCTCCTCATCAGACCTTTTTTCAACCACCTCCAGACTGTGCCATTCAACCACTATATGGTCTTTTCATGCTGCCACAAACTCCAGGCTGTGCCATTCAGCCACTATATGGTCTCCTCATGTCTCAGCCAACTCCAGGCTGTGCCATTCAGCCACTATATGGTCTCCTCATGGTTCAGCCTCCTCCAGGTTGTGCCTTTCAGAAACTATATTGTCTCTTCATGCTTCAGCCACCTCCAGGTTGTGCCATTCAGCCACTATATGGTCTCTTCATGCTGCCACAAACTCCAGGTTGCTCCATTCAGCCACTATATGGTCTCTTCATGCTGTCACAAACTCCAGGCTGTGCCATTCAGCCACTATATGGTCTCCTCATGCTTCAGCCAACTATATGGTTTCTTCATACTGCCACAAATTCCAGGCTGTTGCATACAGCCACTATATGGTCTCCTCATGCTTCAGCCAATTCCAGGCTGTTCCATTCAGCCACTATATGGTCTCCTCATGCTTCAGTCACCCCTGGCTGTATCATTTAGCCACTAATGGTCTCCTCATGCTTCAGCCACCTCTAGGCTGTGCCATTCAGCCAGAACAGGGTCTCCTCACGATTTAGCCACCTCCAAGCTGTGTCATTCAGCCAATATATGGTTTACTGATGCTGTGCGGCCTAAGCCTGGGCATAAAAATGTTTATGTAGCTACCATAAATCTTCAATTTAAATTTCAAAATTCTTTTTTTAATCTTAGTGATTTTGAAGCCCTAGTGTCTAGTCATGCTGCTGCCAGCTCCAGGTTGTGTCATTCAGCCACTATATGGTCTCCCCATAATTCAGCCACATCCAAGCTGTGTCATTCAGCCACTATATTGTCTCCTCATGCTGCCAACACCTCCACACTGTGTTTTTTAGCCACTATATGGTCTCCTCATTCTGCCAATACCTCCACGCTGTGTCATTCAGCCACTATATGGTCTCCTAATGCTTCAGGCACCTCCAGACTGTGCCTTTCAGACACTATATGGTCTCTTCATACTTCAGCCACCTCCGACTGTGCCATTCAGTCACTATATGATCTCTTCATGCTGCCACAAACTCCAGGCTGTGCCATTCAGCCATATGGTCTCTTCATGCTTCAGCCACCTCCAGGCTGTGCCATTCAGCCACTATATGGTTTCTTCATGCTGCAACAAACTTCAGGCTGTGCCATTCAGCCACTATATGGTCTCCTCATGCTTCAGCCACATCCAAGCTATGTCTTTCAGCCACTATATGGTCTCCTCATGCTGCCAACACCTCTACACTGTTATTTAGCCACTATATGGTATCCGCATGCTGCCAACACCTCCACACTGTGTCATTCAGACACTATATGGTCTCCTCATGCTTCAGCCACCTCCAGGCTGTGCCATTCAGCCACTATATGGTCTCCTCGTTCTTCAGCCACCTCCAGGCTGTGCCATTCATCCACTAGATGGTCTCCTCATGCTTCAGCCAACTCCAGGCTATGCCATTCAAACACTGTATGGTCTCCTCATGCTTCAGCCAACTCCAGGCTGTGCCATTCAAACACTTTATGGTCTCCTCATGCTTCAGCCAACTCCAGGCTGTCCCATTCAGCCAGTATAAGGTCTCCTCATGCTTCAGCCACCTCCAGGCTGTGTCATTCAGCCAATGTATGGTTTACTGATGCTGCTACCATAAAACTTCAATTTAAATTTCAAAATTCTTGCTTCAGCCACCTCCAGGCTGTGCCATTCAGCCACTACATGGTCTTTTCATGCTGCCACAAACTTTAGGCTGTGCCATTCAGCTACTATATGGTCTCCTCATGCTTCAGCCAAATCCAGGCTGTGTCATTCAGCCAATATATGGTTTACTGATGCTGCTGGGCCCGGCTGTGCCATTCAGCCACTAATAGTCTCCTCATGCTTCAGCCACCTCTAGTTTGTGCCATTCAGCCACTATAGGGTCTCCTCATGATTCAGCCACCTCCAGGCTGTGTCATTCAGCCAAAATATGGTTTACTGATGCTGTGTGGCCTGCGCCTTCACCTAAATTTTTTAATGGTAGCACTATCTACCATATATCTTCAATTTAAATGTCAAAATTATTCTTGTAATCTTACGGATTATGAAGCCCTACTGTCTACTCATGCTGCTGCCAGCTCCAGGCTCTGTCATTCAGCCACTATATGGTCTCTTCATGCTTCAGCTGCATCCAAGCTGTGTCATTCAGCCACTATATGGACTCCTCTGCTGCCAACACCTCCACACTGTGTTATTTAGCCACTATATGGTCTCCTCATGCTGCCAACACCTCCATGCTGTCATTCAGCCACTATATGGTCTCCTTATGCTGCCAACACCTCCTTGCTGTGTCATTCAGCCACCATATGGTCTCCTCATGCTGCCAACACCTCCACGCTGTGTCTTGTAGCCACTATATGGTCTCCTCATGCTGCCAACACCTCCATGCTGTGTCTTTTAGCCACTATATGGTCTCCTCATGCTGCCACAAACTCCAGGCTGTACCATTCAGCCATATGGTCTCTTCATACTGAGGCCACCTCCAGGCTCTGTTATTGTGCCACTCTGCAGCAGTGATTCTAATAGCAATGCCTATAATCTGCATTTCATACTGAATAACTGTATTATTTCACTACTCCAGCACACTCCACATGCGTTTTAGAACAAGGCAAAGTGTTCTACACCCCTATTGAGGCTCTCTGTAGAACAGAAATAGCCGTTTTAGGCTGAATCGAATTTTTCAAAAGTTCGCTCATCTCTACCTAACTGCTATCCAATGGAGTCTACAGCTCTTAGCAGCAAATTCAGCTAACAGATTCCCTTTAACCCCTTAACGACCTCAGACATATATTTACGTCCGTGGCCGACTCCCGTGATATAACGCGTGGCCACGCGGTGACAGCATGTCATATCGGGTCGGTCCTGGCATGTAACAGAAGCCGGGACCTGGGTGCCGCGCGCTATTAAACCTTTTGACCGGGCTTTCAAAATAGACCACCGCGTCTATAACGAAAGTAAAACCTTCCCGGCTGCTCGGTGGGGCTGATTGGAACCACCGCAGTGAAAATGCAGTGTCCCGATCAGCTAGGATGCGAGCAGAGGGTCACTCACCTCCCTCCTATTCGTCCGATCGGCCATTGATTGCTCCAAGTCTGAGATTCAGGCTGTAGCAATCGACCGCCGAAAACACTGATCAATGCAAAGCTATGGCTTTGCAGTGAACAGTGCTGGCAGTGTATGCAATGTTATAGCCCCCTATGAGGGCTGTAACATTGCAAAAAAAAGTGTAAAAAAAAAAGTTAATAGATGTGATTTAACTTTTTCCCTAATAAAAGTCCAAATCACCCCCTTTTCCCATTTAAAATAAAACATGTAAATAAAAAAAATATAAACATATGTGGTATTGCCGCGTGCATAAATGTCCGAACTATAAAAAAATATAATTAATTAAACCGCAGGTTCAATGGCGTACATGCAAAAAAATTCCAAAGTCCAAAATAGCGTATTTTTGGTCACTTTTTATATAATGAAAAATGAATAAAAAGTGATCAAAAAGTCCGATTAATAGAAAAATGGTACCAGTAAAAACTTCAGATCATGGCGCAAAAATGAGCCCTCAGACCGCCCCATAGGCAGAAAAATTAAAAAGTTATAGGGGTCAGAAAATGACAATTTTAAACGTATACGTTTTCCTGCATTTAATTATCATTTTTTTCCAGAAGTACGACAAAATCAAACCTATATACGTAGGGTATTATTTTAATTATATGGACCTATAGAATAAAGATTAGGTGTCATATTTACCGAAAAATGTACTGCGTAGAAACGGAAGCCCCCAAAAGTTACAATATTGAGTTTTTTCTTCAAATTTTGTCGCACAATGATTTATTTTTCATTTTGGCTGTAGAGTTTTGGGTAAAATGACTGATGTTACTGAAAAGTAGAATTGGTGGCGCAAAAAAATAAGCCAACATATGGATTTTTAGGTGCAAAATTTAAAGCTTTGTGATTTTTAAAAGGTGAGGAGGAAAAAACGAAAGTGCAAAAATGGAAAAACCTGTGGTCCTTAAGGGGTTAAAGGGGTGCTCCGGTGATTTGTTTTTTACCTGAGTACCCCTTTCAGTTCTAAGGTAGCTTTGAGAAACCTGTATATTAAACCCAGACCACCCTCCACCAGCCCCATTAAAGACACCCTATTTAAAACCATACCCCTCAGAACAAATAATTTACAGGTGCATGTACATTTGTAGGGTACAGGTATAATGGAAACCATCCAGAAATTACCCTTTTTAAAGGGGTACTCCGGCCCTGAGACATCTTATCCCCTATCCAAAGGTGCCAGCTCACAAACAGCCGGGTGGCGACCACAGGGCCGAAGTATCGTGACATCATGACTCCGCCCCTGTGGGACGTCACCCCCCCGCCCCTGCTATGCAAGTCTATGGGAGGGGGTGTGACTTAGAGAATTAATATCCCAAAACCTAACTCAAACCCCCAGGTGTTTGAGGAAAGTTTTTAGCACTTGGCCATTAAAGCATAAATTTAATTTTTTTTTTAGAAATAGTGTAAAGTGGTTTAATAGAAATAGTGTAAAGTGCTGTGATGTTTTATGTAAATAAATAGGGTATCACACTTATTTAGCAGTTGCTACTGTAGATTTTAAAGGGGTGTGATGTCATGACCACGGCTGCCCGAAGCCGGCGTTCATAAATTTTCAGAACACCAGAAATTGTGGGGGTCGGGCTGCTGGGAGCCCCGCAATCTCTGGCCCAGCACCCTTGCGTTCTGAACAGACATCTTTTCCTTTGGATAGTGGATAAAATGTCTAGGAGTGTAGCAACCCTCTAACTCAAAACTTATTTAGACTTTTATATATCAGCACATGAAGTTTTATGTTTAGTACTGTTTACATTAAAAATACTATTAAAGATTCTAATGGGTGATTACATCCAGTTGGCTTAACTGAAGGTGCAGACCCTGCAAACTATATTCATGTTAGCATGAAAATAAATTGAATTGTATTACACATCACATTCTTTAAGGCTAGATCATATTTTATTCATTGATCGCAAGTTAAAATGTAGAGGAGCACATTGCATTATACATGGCGTGTATTGTTTTACACAGTTAAGCTCTTTTAGACTAGAAGGATGATGAATCTTTTATTAGTTTTCACTCCTAACTCATTGGGTGCTGCCATGTTTATGAGTAAATCATCCTTAAACAAGTCACTGAGTTGAGAATGTTTATACAGCAAATGTATTTTTGTGGCAGAGGGTGTGATGCAAATGGCAGATGGAATTACCTTAGAGGCAGATGGCATTAACCCCTTGTATTTGTGACGCCAGGGCGTGGTTTATCCTCAAAACCACCTGGATCGTGGGCTAGGCACGGGGGCAATAATGACTATGATGCCAAGTTGTGGACAACGGTAGCTTTACTGAGGTTAGACAGGTGGAAAAGTCTATATAGATCAGCCAGGCCCACGTAGGTGACCAGTGACTCAGAGACCTTAAGAGCTTGCTGGGACTTATAGTAGATTGGGTCAATTTAATGCAGGCCACGTTGACTTGACAAATGATGACTGTGACTGCCTTGACTGGTGACTGACAACACTGTGACAGTGGCTTACTTGCAGGTTTGTAGCTTGTGGCTGCAGACTGGACTTGAGGCCTCCTATGACTCCCGACACACACATAGGCTCGACTTGATTGGACCTCAGCAGGAAACAAGAGAGAGAGAGACAGCAGAGGCTCCACCCAGGGCTTTTATGGGGGAGGCTCTGGGGGGGGGGGGGGGGGGGGCATTGGTCACCCTTAAGTCACCTGGTCTCTGATACCTCCTGTGTAACAATCACATGACAACTCACATGGTAAACAGTCTTAAAGTGACAACGCTTTCTTCATACATTACACAGTATAATACATAACAGACATATTTACATGGGGGACAGATGCTAGGGGGCCCAGGGGACACTGAAGGGAGGCTGCCTGACAAGGCAGCAAGGGTACGGGGTAACATCTCCCGTACTGGAAGACCATTGAACATTGTGAGAAACATTGTGAGAAACTGCAAGTGCCATAGTGTACTAGGACTAATAAATAACAGTTTGCTTTTTCCTTGTTACCATTGGGGATTCTTGCTAAACTGCAGATGATATCACTTTAATCTAGTCAAGTTATCTAACCTCTTAATCTAAACCTTAGAATAACTTAGGCCAGTGATGGCATGCCGAGCCTCTGTTGGCACACGGCCATAGTTCACCAGGCGAGGCAAACCGGGACATCCCTGTGTCCCGAAAGATCTTTTTGGGACAAAAGGATGTCCGGTTACCTTTCTGCGTCCCTGTATTAACTTTAAAAATGCAGGGGCCGCCGGGAGGTAGCACACGCAGGGACGTCACCGATGTCCCGTATGTGCGCCCATAGGAATGGAGGAGCAGACCATCGGAGCATCGAGGAGGATGCACAGGCATGGTAAGTTACCTGCACGTCATCTTCAGTACTCCAACCACCGCTCCTCCGGTCCCGGGACCTATTGCTACAGTAGATCATGACCCCTGACCAGAGGAGCGGTGGACGGAGCACTGTGACATACATCCTTCAGCCATACACTGTATATGGCTGAAGGCTATATGTCTGTGGGGGAACTATACTGAACCTAATGTTGGGGAACATACTGCCAGCCTAATGTGGGGGAACATACTGCCAACCTAATTTGGGGGAACATATTGCCAACCTAATGTGGGGAACACACTGCCAACCTAATGTCGGGAAACATACTGCCAAGCTAATGTGGGGGAACTGCAACCTAATGTGGGGGAACTACAACCTAATGTGGGGGAACTATATTGCCAACCTAATGTGGGGGAACTATACTGCCTACCTAATGTGGGGTGACTGCAACCTAATGTGGGGGAACTTACTGCCAACCTAATGTGGGGGAATTGCAACCTAATGTGGGGGAACTGCAACCTAATGTGGGGGAACTACAACCTAATATGGGGGAACTGCAAACATAATGTGGGGGAACATACTGCCAACCTAATGTGGAAGAACATACTGCCAACCTAATGTGGGGGAAATGCAATGTAATGTGGGGCAACTGCCAACCTAATGTGGGGGAACTACAACCTAATTTGGGGGAGCTATACTGCCTACCTATTGTGGGGGAACTATGCTGCCTACCGAATGTGGGGGAACTGCAACCTAATGTTGGGGAAATGCAACCTAATGTGGGGGAACTGCAACCTAATGTTGGGGAACTACAACCTAATGTGGAGGAACTATACTGCCTACCTAATGTGGGGGAATTATACTGCCTACCTAATGTGGGGGAACATACTGCCTACCTAATTTGGGGAAATTACAACCTAATGTGGGTAAACATACTGCCAACCTAATGTGGGGGAACATACTGCCAACCTAATGTGGGGGAACATACTGCCAACCTAATGTGGGGGAACATACTGTCAACCTAATGTGGGGGAACTGCAACCTAATGTGGGGGAAAATACTCCCAACCTCATGTGGGGGAACTACAACCTAATGTGGGGGAAAATACTGCCAACCTAAATTGTGGGAACTATATTGCCAACCTAATGTGGGGGAACTATACTGCCTACCTAATGTGGGGGACTACAACCGAATGTGAGGGAACTGCCAACCGAATGTGGGGGAACCAGAACCTAATGTGGGGGAACTATACTTCCTACATATTGTGGGGGAACTATGCTGCCTACCTAATATGGGGGAACTGCAACCTAATGTGGGGGAACTGCAACCTAATGTGGGGGAACTACAACCTAATGTGGAGGAACTATACTGCCAACCTAATGTGGTGGAATTGTACGGCCTTTGTGATATTTCGCGAATATATGCACGAATATTCGTCATATATTTGCTAAATTTGCATATTCGTATTATTTGCGTTTTATTTTCGCATATGCGAAAATTCGCGTATATGAAAATTAGCATATACAAAAATTAGCATGTATAAAAAATTAGCATAAGCGAAAATTTGCATATGCAAAAATTAGCATATGCTAATTTTCGCACATGTGAAAATTCGCACCCTAGTCTCACACAGTAGTATTAGAGCCTTCTTTACACCACACAAGCAGGAAGCAGAGAGGGGGGCTCACTGTGATGTGTACGGTGAGAAAAAAAGAAAAACGAATATTCTTAATTACGAATATATAGTGCTATATTCGCGAATAAAATTCGCATTGCGAATATTCGCAAGCAACACTACTGCCTACCTAATGTGGGGAAACATGCTGCCTACCTAATGTGGGGGAACTACAACCTAATGTGGGGGAACTATACTGCCTACCTATTGTGGGGGAACTATGCTGCTTACTTAATGTTGGGGAACTGCAACCTAATGTTGGAGAACTGCAAGCTAATGTGGGGGAATTGCAACCTAATGTGGGAGAACTATACTGCCAACCTAATGTGGTGGAATTATACTGCCTACCTAATGTGGGGGAACATACTGCCTACCTAAGTTGTTTTTTCTTAACTTAAACCTCAGTATTCTGGATTTTATTGCTGTGCTGGCACTTTGAGGGAAAAAAAGTTGGCGTGCATTATGGTTTGGGCACTCGGGCTCAAAAAGGTTCGCCATCACTGGCCTAGGCTATCCCAGTTACACAAATCTAAACAGGGGATCCTAACATGCCATACAAAAGCTTATATTTGCTACTTTTACTATTATATGTTCATAATGGTGCGGCAGTGTCAACAATGTAACTACAGTGGTAACAGCTCAAGAACAAGAAATGTTACAATGTTGGATTTTGTTGGAGCCCTTCGGTGTATCGGACAAGTAGACTCATTCTAGATAGTATTGTTAAAAAAAAGTTTGATGTGGATAACATTTATTGTTATCCAGCTATTACTGGATAGATATTACTGAATAGGTATGTGCAGTTTAGCCAGAAACACAAGACATCAGGGTGGTCCCTCTTAACATCTGCGTGCCCAATTAGCCTTGATCGATAGATCTCACCCAATACCCTAGTAGAAGGAGATCTATGTATCAAGGCAGGTAAGGAGGGGAAAAACTGCCAGAGATCACTCCAGTAACTCGTAGTTTGGGAAACATGAAACTGATGACAGGTTGCCTTTAACCCAATGCTGTAATTCCAAGTTTAACAATGCCCTGGATATCAGTTATTGCCAGAATTGAGTGAAATATACACTCTATGGCCAAAGGTATGTGAATACTTGAACCCTCACACCTATATGAACTTGTGTGAGTTCCCACTCAAAACCTCAAAAAAAGAAACTTAAAAAGGATTTGGACCTCCTTTTAAAGCTATAACAACCTTCAGTCATGTAAAAGCTTTTCAGCAGATTTTGGAGTGTGTCTGTTATTTGTTCCTGTGTGGATATGGGACAAGGGTTTAAAAAGTTATGTTTCCTGGGGTACCACTTTAAAGTTGCCATTACAGTTTATCCAGAAGTCTGTTCAGTGAAGTTAAGGTTAGGGCTCTGTGGAGAGAACACAATTTATTCTACATTGAATTTGAGGCACAGTTGTCGCAGTAAAGAAAAGAGCAAAAAAGGTGGAAGCATACAATTGTACTCGTAAAATGTAATTGTATGCTGTATGAAAATATGACAAACCCTTAAAAACAGCTCTTGGGAGGTGGAGATTACACTGCAGCAAAAAAGACATACAGGCAATAGGTATATTAGTGTTTACACAATGGATAGTTACCCTGAAGTTTATAGAAGGTGAGTGATAAAAAGGAAGCTTTGATTACCTTTTAGGAACAGTGCAAATGATCTGCAGCAGACAGACTGACTTAGCTCTCAGGTATACAGCCCTTCTCTTCTGCAAATGTTAAGCCCCACCCCCACTTCCTGTTTCTGTCCTGGTCTATCTGTTACTAGAAACAGAATTCCCCTAACAACAGGCAGTGGACAGCAGATTGCAAGGAAGAGAAACACCTAGTGGCCAAGACTTTACAGCTGTTTTCTGGGGGAAGCATTGATATTTAGTAAATACAGTGATTTACAAATGTGTTAGGATTCACATAGGCCAGTACATGAAGGAATGTTATGTGAAACAACAGTGACCATAGAGCACCCAATGACTCCATTATCCGATACACGGACTGACACGCTGTGCATTTGAAATCTTCTCCACAAGCAATTTCTGCTGCAGATTGTTTTTCATAGCATGTGGTTGATATTTTAAAAATTTCGTACACTTTATTGAGCCTGAACACATTGCGGATTTCAGCAGAAAATCAGCTATAAATAATTTAGATTTTATATCTGAGGGACTTTTTGGTGGAGAATTTTATATGTTCTAACTTTATATTATCTAACTGTATATATTATGTATGTTGCTGGGTTGTACTTTGAACATGTTCCGTTTTATTGCAGGTGCTACAGGCCCACAGGAGTCTTGTGCTCAGGAATGTTGCCACATTGGATTGTGGTGGTAGGTATCAGGAATGAAAGCCTTTTGGGCTGCCAGTTATGCGCATAAATTTGTGAGGGGCCTAGTTCTGCCAAACAAGCTCATGCAGTGTTGCCAGTGCTCTGCAGAACCAGAGTAAGAAGTCTTAAGAAGATACCAACGACAGGGCTATTGGTACCAATTGGGAACTATTTTCAGTTGCAGTGAAAGTTTAACTGGCCTATGTGCCTGTAGAAACATGCTTGAGCTTGGACACCAGGGTATTGCACAAACCTGTGAGAAGCTGTTCAGGAGGGACACTGTTGCAGAGAAGGTTGTTCTTTGCTGAAGAAGTGGTTAGTGGAGATGGGCAAATTTTTCCAAAAATTTGATTCGGCCTATTCGCTGATTTTTCGGAAAAAAAATTGGTTTGATCCGAATATATTTGTGTCGAACCGCTATTAAAAACGGCTATTTTCGGGCTACAGAAATCCTCAATAGGATTTGCCTTGCCGTAACACGCAAAGGGAGTGTGCTGGGGTAGTGAAATAATACTTTTATTCAGCATGACATGCAGATTACAGGCAACGCTATTAGAATCACTGCCGCAGAGTGGCACAATGGCAGAGTCTGGGTGTGGCAGTAGGGTCAGGTGACCATATGGCATCACAATTGAAGAGATTAACCCCTTAACGACCACGGACGTAAATGTACGTCCTGGTTTGGCGGGACTTTCCGCACCAGGACATACATTTACGTCCTGTGTATGACCCCGAGCATCGGAACGGTGCTCGCGTAATACACGGCAGGTTCCGGCTGCTAGCAGCAGCCAGGGACCCGCCGGTAATGGGCCGCGCGGATGTCCGCCATTAACCCCTCAGATGCCGTGATCAATACAGATGACGGCATCTGCGGCAGTGCGGTACTTTGAATGGATGATCGGATCGCCCGCAGCGCTGCCGCGGCGATCCGATCATCCAGCAGGGCGGCCGTAAATCCCCTCACCTTGTTCCGGCCATCTACCGGGGTCTTCTGCTCTGGTCTGAGATCCGGCAAACCAGAGCAGAAGATCACCGATAATACTGAGCAGTGCTATGTCCTATACATAGCACTGAACAGTATTTGCAATCAAAGGATTGCTATAGATAGTCCCCTGTGGAGACATAAAAAGTGTGAAAAAAAAGTTGAAAAATGTAAAAAAAGTTAAAAAAAAGTGAAAAATACCCTCCCCCAATAAAAATGAAAATGAAAAGCGTAATTTTTTTTAATAAACATATTTGGTATCGCCGCATGAGTAAATGTCCGTACTATCAAAATGTAATGTTAATTATCCCGTACGGTGAATGGCGTAAATGTAAAACATTAAAAAAGTCCCAATATGCTGCTTTTTTGTCACATTTTATTAAACAAAAATTAATAAAAAATGATCTAAAAGTTTTATATATGCAAATGTGGTATCGATAAAAAGTAAAGATGATGGCGCAAAAAATGAGCTCTCATACCGCCCTATATACGGAAAAATGAAAAAGTTATAGGTGGTCAAAATAGGGTGATTTTAGATTACTGATTTTGTACAAAAAATTTTAGATTTTTTTTAAGCGGTACAAAAATATAAAAGTATCTAGCCATGGGTATCATTTTATTCCTATTGACCCACAGAATGAAGAACACATATCATTTTTACCGTAAAGTGTACAGTGTGAAAACAAAACCCTCCGAAGTGTGCAAAATTGTGGTTTTCATTAAAATTTCGTCCCTAAATTTTTTTTTTGGGTTCGCCGTACATTTTATGGTAAAATGAGAGGTTTAATTACAAATTACAATTGTTCACGCAAAAAACAAGCTCTTATATGTGTCTGTAGATCGAAATAAAAAGGAGTTATGGATTTTAGAAGGCGAGGAGGAAAAAAACTAAAACGCAAAAATAAAATTGGCCTGGTCCTTAAGGTGAAAATGGGCTTGGTCCTTAAGGGGTTAAAGAGATTTTTGAGATGTCAATTGAAGAGTTTAAAGAGTTTAATGTGCCACCAGCAGCATGAAATCATATGGCGGCACAATGACACAGTCTGGAGGTGGCGGCAGCCTATGTAGGCCACAGAGTGGCACAATGACAGTAGTCATGTCAGTAGTAGTGTGTCAGTTTTTCCTCCCTCTCAGTGGCGCAGGCCTGACCCGGGAGGGCTACTAGGTAGATCCTGCCAGTATCATATGCTTGTCTAAAATATTAAGCCACGCATGTGTAAGTAAACACTGCTGGTACTATGAAACTGGCATCAGATGTGTGGCATCAGGCGAGTGGCAGGATCAGAATAGTAGCTGAGGTAGGTAGGCAGAGGAAACCGGTATCTTTTGTCAAAGTGTTGGTGTGGCACTATTGATAATCTAGTTTGATGCAATGGAAATCCTGGCTGAAAGAAGCCTGATTCATCTTGACAAAGGTCAGTCTCTCCACATTTTTGGTGAACAGGCGAGTTCTCCTTGGGGTTATTATGGCCCCTGCCGCACTAAACACCCGCTCTGATGCCACACTACTGGCCGGGCAGGACAGCTTTTCCAGGGCAAACTCTGCTAGTTGCGGCCACAAATCCAGTTTAGCTGCCCAGAAGTCCAGCGGATCTTCAAAGTGTGTTAGCATGGTCATGTCCAAGTATGCCACCACCTGCTGATTCAGGTCCTGCTCAAAGTCTACCTGCTGCCCCTGATTAGTTGCTTCACTATGCGGGTGAAGAAAGCTACTCATCAGTGACTGTAGACTCAGGCTGCTGCTGCTGATGGAGCTGGTACTGCTCCTGCCACCCCACCCCTCCCCAGCAACCATGGCAGTGGAACGTGAGTGGAGAGGGCCCCCCCAGTCAGACCTGCGAGAGGATGGTTGATGGCGCAGATAGGCATTGGCCAACTGACTAAGTAGGATGTCTCTGTAGTAGGTCAGTTTGTCCTCCCTCTCAGTGGGTGTAAAAAAGGCCCCCATTTTGTGCCGGTAGCGAGGGTCCAACAAGGTGGAAAAACTGCCGAATGGTGACAATTTGGCAGTCACACGCAAGCAAGTGAGCATGTATCGGGCTATTTGTGCAAGTGACTTGGAGGGACTCCCTGCATGCTGCCATGGTGCGTCTAGGTTCTCTGTCTTGTCTTCCTCATCACCCTGTAGCTCCTCTGGCTGCTCCTGCTCCTCCTCTCCTGTCAGCTGATTATAAAAAAACACACATTTCACTACACATTGCCTGTGCTCCACTGTCCTCCTCTTCCAGTTCAGCCCCCACAGGGCTCATGTGGCCGTGAGATGTAGGTGCCACATCTCCAGTGCTCTGACCAGCAATTGTTTCCACCATCTGTTGAAGGAAATGAATCAGTATTGTTCATCCCGTAATCCTGGCGAATAATGTGGCTTCCTCAAAGGGCCTGAATAAACGGCAGGTGTTACATATGAGCTGCCACTGGTTGACATCAGAATTACACAGGAGAGTCCCCCTATCCGCTTGGATAATCAAGTAATTGTTGATGGCCTTTCTCTGTTCGTATAGTCTGTCCAACATGGAGGGGGGAATTCTACTGTTGCACATAAAACTATGTTGGGGAATGCCATTCTGACTCTGCAGCTCAAGGAGGGTGTGATTTGCGGTGTATGAGTGACTGAAGTGCATGCAAAGTTTCCTGGCCATTGTTAAGATGTCTTGCTGATAGGTGGAACACTTTAGGAACCACTTGACAACCAGATTGTACACGTGTGCCATGCAGGGCGCATGGCTCAGGCTTCCTTGATGCAGCGCAGACAAGATGTTCTTCCCACTGTCGGTCACCATAGTTCCCATTTTCAGATGTCACGGAGAAAGCCATGATTTGATTTCTTGACAAATCACTTTGAGCAGTTCCTCCCCTGTGTGACTCTGTTCGCCAAGGCAAAACAGGGGAGGAACAGCGTGACACCACCGTGCCCTGCACACATGGTATGCTGGAGAGGCACTGGGACTTGTCCATGCAGGGGAGGCTGCGGACATGGTGGACGATGAGTAGGCATAGTTGGACATTGTCGCAGAACTAACGGCGTGAGAGCGTGGAGGCGGAAGCAGTGTGACCTGGCCAAGTTGCTGTTGTGGCTGTGCAGGAACCACATTCACCCAGTGGGCCGTAAATGTATTGTCCCTGACCATAGTTACAGCTCCCCACATTAGCGCTGCAGCACACTTTGGTACACGCCGACAGGCTCAAGGACTGGCTCACCTTCTGTTCTACAAATTTGTGCAGGGCTGGTACTGCCTTTTTCGAAAATAAATTACGGCTTGGGACTCTCCACCTCGGCTCGGCACAAGCCATCAGTTCTCTGAAAGGTGCAGAGTCCACCACTTGAAAAAGGAGTAGGAGGAGCAGGAGCATCTGGACCAACAGAAAATGGGAATGACAGACAGCTCCTTTCAGCTGAGGTGGTTGAGCCTTGGCTGGCTGAAACAGGTAGTGGCATGCCACTGGGTGATGCAGCAGGCTGGACCCCCACATCAGAGCCATGGTTCTCCCAGGCTGCTTTATGGTGACGCTGCATATGTTGATGCAGGGCCATGGTGCCAACATTGGCACCCTGGCCACGCTTCACCTTCTGCCGACATATCTTACATGTGGCTATGTTAACCTCCTCCAGATGCTTGACAAAAAACTGCTACACCGCCGAGTAGCTGATTTTCCCCTCCAACAGTCCGCACTGACTGACTGCTACTGACACGAACTCTGGAAATCCCTGTTCCACTACCTCCCGGGCAGGTAGGCTGCCGCGAAGCAGGTGGTCTACCCTGGACATGTTTGGCTCCAGACTTCCCACTGCTGCCTCCCTGCTGAATCCCAACCATGCTACCACCTTGCTGGCTCAGCTGCTGCCTCACGGGCAACCTGCCACCCTCTTCTGATGATGATGATGATGATGAAGCCCCTTCTGCATCCGGCTTCCAAGTGCGATCGGCTTCATCATCATCGAGTTGTGTCTGCACGTCACTGATGTTATCCTCAGGTTCCTCAACGGTTTCTTGTTTATTAGCCTGAACACTCGCAACACCACCTCCCATGCCATTCTTCTCTTCACTACTTGCCCACCTTGCGGAGGAAGTGGCATTGTCTCCTCACATCTTGGCTGGGCAGTAGCTGCTGACTGTCCTCTAGTTGATCGTCCTTGCTGTATAGTGGAGCTGAGCCCATAGCATACAATACTTCTCTGCGTGAGGGAACAGCATAGGTCAGAGGTAATTGGAAGCAGGGACTGCTCCTGGGCCATGCCAACTGAGGGTTTAGTCTGAGGAAGGGCTGACGTTAAGGCGGGGAAAACCGGGCAATTGGTGGAGGATGCGGGCATTACGTTGCTAAGAGCAACCAACGGTCGAGTTGCAGTAAAGTTTTTGCTAGGAGCAACCAACCCTGCATGTTGCAAGTCGAACAAGCCCAGCTGTGGAGTACAAGAGCAGGACTGAGCCTGTGGTGAAAGCGTTGCTAGGGGCAACGGATCGCATCAAGCGAGTGAGCGCTCTCTCAGGTGAGGAGACAGGTGGACGGTCCACCTGCCCAGTGCAACGGCAGGAAGCCATGTTGTTTGTTTTGCAAAGATGGGTCGATGTAGAAATGCAGTTGCTAGGAGCAACCGATGTGGACAGTAATTGCTTGCTGACAAGAGTGATGCTGTGGTGAGCACCTTGATTAAATTGGCTGCAGCTCAGCAAGAGGTCGTCCTCACACCTGATTATCCTCTGGTCAGGAGGCCAGAAAAGATGGATGTGAGGATCCGTGAGTTCATGGTGTGTGGTATCCAGCTGTATGTGGAATTGGACTGTCATTAGGCTGTATCCAGAGACATGCCAGACATAATACAATTTGTGAAGAATCAACCAGAATCTGGTAAGACTGTTCTGATTGACTTTGAAACCTGGTATGGGACAGTGAGCCATTTTATGGAGGTAACACAGTAACATAATAACATAGTTCATAAGGCTGAAAAAAGACCAGAGTCCATCAAGTTCAACCTATAACCCTAATGATTTCCTACTGAGTTGATCCAGAGGAAGGCAAAAAACTCTCATACTAGAGGTAAAAATTCCTTCCCGACTCCAAATATGGCAGTCAGAATAAATCCCTGGATCAACGTTCTGTCCCTATAAATCTAGTATACATAACCAGCGATGTTATTATTCTCCAAAAATGCATCCAGACCCTTTTTGAACTCATTCACAGAGTTCACCATGACCACCTCCTCGGGCAGAGAATTCCACAGTCTCACTGCTCTGTGCTGGTGTAGAAACCTTCTTTCCTCTAGACATAGAGGATGCCCCCTTGTTATAGATACAGTCCTGGGTATAAATAGATCATGGGGGAGATCTCTGTACGGTCCCCTGATATATTTATACATAGTTATTAGGTCTCCCCTAAGCCTTCATTTTTCTAAACTAAATAACCCTAATACTGAAAATCTTTCTGGGTACTATAGTCCTCCCATTCCCCACATTACCATTGTTGCCCGTCTTTGAACCCTCTGCAGCTCCACAATATCTTTCTTGTACACTGGTGCCAAGTACTGTACACAGTATTCTATGTGTGGTCTGACTAGTGATTTGTACAGCGGTAGAATTATTTCCTTGTCGTGGACATCTATGCCCCTATTGATTCACCCCATGATTTTATTTGCCTTGACAGCAGCTGCCCTACACTGGTCACTACAGCTAAATTTACTGTTAACTAAGACTCCCAAGTCCTTTTCCACATCAGTCGTTCTAAGTGTTCTCCCATTTAATACATAATCCCAGCCTGGATTTTTCCTCCCCATGTGCATTACTTTACATTTATTAGCGTTGAACCTCATCTGCAGCTTCTCAGCCCAAACCTCCAACCTATCCAGATCTATTTGTAACAGTGCACTGTCCTCTATAGTGTTTACCGCTTAACAGAGTTTAGTATCTTCTACAAAGATTGCTACTTTACTATTCAACCCCTCTACAAGGTCATTCATGAATATATTAACTAGAATAGGACCCAAGACTGACCCCTGTGGTACCTCACTAGTAACAGTCACCAACTCAGAATAAGTACCATTAATAACCACCCTCTGTTTCCTATCACTGAGCCAGTTACTTACCCACTTACACACATTCTCCCCCAGCCCCATCCTTCTCATTTTATGCACCAACCTTTTATGTGGAACCGTATCAAATGCTTTGGAAAACGATTTCCCCCAGGTCCAGTCTGGGGCTCACCTCCTCATAAAAGCTGATCAGGTTAGTTTGACAGGACCGATCCCTCATAAAGCCATGCTGATATGGAGTCATGCATTTATTTTTATCAAGATACTCCAAAATAACATCTCTAAGAAAACCCTCAAACAATTTACATACAACAGGGGTTAAACTAACAGGTCTATAATTCCCAGTGTCACCTTTTGACCCCTTTTTAAATATTGGCACCACATTTATCATGTGCCAGTCCTGGGGAACAGTCCCTGTCCCTGTAGAGTCCCTGAATATAAAAAATAGGGGCCTATTACATTACTTAATTCCTTTAGAATACAGGGGTGAATGCCATCTGGACCTGGCGATTTGTCTATTTAGATTTTTTTGTAGGCGGCGCTGTACTTCTTCCTGGGTTAGACAGGTGACCTGTACTGGGGAGTTTACCTTATCACACTGTATTTCACCTGGCATTTCATTTTCCTCTTTGTTTTCATTTGTTTCCATTTGTTTTAATATATTTGCTTTTTCCTGATCCCCGTTCGTTTATAATTTCTTCCTCATCATTTTTTAAAGGGCCCACACTTTCATTTTTGACCTTTTTGCTATTTATATAGTTAAAAAACATTTTGAGGTTAGTTTTACTCTCTTTGTCGATGAGTCTTTCTGTCTCTATTTTTATCAGTTTTTTACATAATTTACATTTTTCTCTATAGTTTTTTTTTAAATTCTTCTTCACTGCCGTCCTGTTTTAGTAGTTTAAATGCTTTATTTTTTGTCATTTATTGCCCCCTTAATGCTCTTATTCATTCATATTGGTTTTCTTTTATTTCTATTTCTTTTATTCCCATAAAGTATACACATCTTACAGTGAGAATTTAAGATATTTTTAAAAGTCTCCCATTTAGTGTCAGTATTCTTGTTTTTGAGGACATTATCCCATTTTATATTGTTAAGGGCTTCTCTGAGTTGAACGAACTTTGCCTTCCAAAGTTCATTGTTTTTTGGCCCCTCGAGAGATTCCCTTATTGAAGAACAAGTTATCATTTATTATATTATAATCACTATTTCCTAGGTATCCTTCTACTTGCACCTTAGTTACTCTATCAGGTCTGTTAGTTAATATTAAGTCTATTAGGGTGCCCCCTCTGGTCGGGCCCTGCACCATTTGGGACAGATAATTGTCTTTAGCTATAGTCAGAAACCTGTTTCCTTGATGAGATTCACAGGTCTCAGTCTCCCATTTTTTATCAGGATAGTTAAAGTCCCCCAGTATCATCACATTGTGATTTGCTGCCTTGTTTATTTGCCCCAGTAATTGATCTTCTGCCTCTTCCATTATGTTTGGTGGCTTATAGCAAATCAGAATATTTTTTTAATCTCCATATATTTCTACCCATAATGACTCCACAATATCGTTTCCCTCCCGTATATCCTCCCGCAGTGCGGCCTTCAGACTGGACTTTACATAAAGACAAAGTCCTCCCCCTTTCTGTTTTGTCTGATCCTTCCTGAATAGACTATAACTCTGTATGTTGACCGCCCAGTCACAGCTATCCTCCAACCAAGTCTCTGTTATGCCCACTATGTCATAATTCCCCTCAGACATTTTCAACTCCAGTTCGTCAGTTTTATTGGTCCGACTTCTGGCATTAGTCAACATGCAATTCAAAGGTGTATGTTTTTTCTTCCTATGAAGCCTATCCCTATTTTCTATTCTAACCCCTCCCTCCGCTCCACCCCCAGGTACATTAATTAGTCCCCCCTCTCTATTTTACTATCTTCCCTTTCTACGCTGTAGGTTCCCTCCCCCCCCAGTCCCCAGTTTAAACACTCCTCCACCCTTCTAGCCATCTTCTCCCCAAGCACAGCTGCACCCTCGCCATTGAGGTGCAGCCCGTCCCTACGGTAGAGCCGGTATCTGACAGCGAAGTCAGCCCAGTTCTCCATGAACCCAAACCCATCCTTCCTACACCAGCTTCTGAGCCACTTGTTTACTTCCCTAATCTCCCGCTGCCTCTCTGGTGTGGCTCGTGGTACAGGTAATATTTCAGAAAATATTACCTTGGAGGTCCTAGCCTTAGGCTTGCGGCCTAAGTCGCTGAAAAATCATTTTTAAGGACACTCCACCTACCTCTTACTATGACATTGGTGCCAATATGTACCATGACTACTGGGTCCTCTCCAGCCCCACCTAGCAACCTGTCAA
The DNA here is from genome assembly GCF_029499605.1 of Hyla sarda. Taxonomy (NCBI): domain Eukaryota; kingdom Metazoa; phylum Chordata; class Amphibia; order Anura; family Hylidae; genus Hyla; species Hyla sarda. The sequence continues at coordinate 292,090,481 of NC_079193.1, forward strand.
CCCGATCCGCGATGTGCCAAACTCGAGCGCCAGGAAGACAACGGTGATCCCGGTCCTTGTGACAGATCGCCCTGTCTGTCCCCCTAATAATTGAGTCTCCCACTACCAGTATCTGTCTGGCCTGCCCTGCACTCCTTCCTCCCTCCTTATTGGAGCAGACACCCCCCTAGTGGTCATAGGCAGAGTCCTGCTGCAGTACTGCTACCAGTGAAATTGTATCCCCCTGATCTGCCAACCGGGCAAACTTGTTGGGGTGTGCCAGATCAAGACTAGCCTCCCTGACACTTTTCCCTCTACACCGTTTTCTGACTGTAACCCAGCTAAATGCTTGACTGTCCTGCACCTCCGTCCCACTATCCTCCCCACCTCTACCCAGGGAGTGTACTTGTTCAGTGAGCAGGAGACCCCTCTCCAGGTTGTCAATGCATCTCTGTGTTGCCAGCTGCTCCTCTAGATCCAGGATCTGGGCTTCCAAATGAACATTTCGCACACATCTCACACAACAATATGCACCCTCAAACTGCTGTTCAAGGATTGCATAAATTGTGCAAGATGTACACTGGACTGCAATTTCCAACATAGAGGCCATACTGGATTTGGGGATTGCAAAAATTGACAGTAAAAAAAACAATTAAATCTTTCAATTCAACCTGAATTTAAAGTCCCTCTCACTTATACTTACACTCCCTTGTATAATTCACACTCTTGGATCCAGACACGCAATCGCTAGCTCAAACAATTGCTTAGTGTACTTGCTTTTATATTTACCAACTCTCTCTTCCACTGCCTGGAAGTGAATGGAAAGGTGTGTGTGCCAATCTTGAGATAGAGATTATACTGGGCAGAGACGTCTTGTATTTTTGGCAGTTGTGGAATGCGGAGAGTGTGCCAGAGAAATCGTACACAAAGGTTCCTGAAGTAATGGTGGGTGGTGTGTCACTTCTTGACTGTGTGAACTGTCCTGCAAATTTACCTATGCAGTGTGTGTGATGACTGGTTCTCCCAGAACCCATAGGGTAAATGATTTCTAGCCCTGTTTGTTTTGGTTGCTGGGATACGCCTCTGTGCTCCTGGGTATAGTTTAGCTTGCTGAGCCAATTAGAGTCCTCCTGGTTGCAGCTCCGGCATATATAACCCCTTAAGGACGCAGCTCATTTTCACCTTAAGGACGCAGCCCTTTTTTGCAAATCTGACCACTGTCACTTTAAGTATTAATAACTCTGGGATGCTTTTACTTTTCATTCTAATTCCGAGATAGTTTTTTCGTGACATATTCTACTTTATGTTATTGGTAAATTTTTTCGATACTTGCATCATTTATTGGTGAACAATTAAAAAATGTGATGAAAAATTTGAACATTTTGCATTTTTTTTTTACTTTTAAGCTCTCTGCTTATAAGGAAAATGGACATCCAAAATAAATTATATATTGATTCACATATACAATATGTCTACTTTATGTCGGCATCATAAAGTTGACATGTTTTTACTTTTGGAAGACATCAGAGGGTTTCAAAGTTCAGAAGCAATTTCAAATTTTTTCACAAAATTTTCAAAATTGGCCTTTTTCGGGGACCAGTTCAGTTTTGAAGTGTATTTGAGGGGCCTTCATATTGGAAATACCCCATAAATTACCCCATTATAAAAATTGCACCCCTTCACCCCTTAAGGACTCAGTCCATTTTGGCCTTAAGGACTCAGACAATTTAATTTTTACGTTTTCATTTTTTCCTCCTCGCCTTCTAAAAATCATAACTCTTTTATATTTTCATCCACAGACTAGTATGAGGGCTTGTTTTTTGCGCGACCAGTTGTCCTTTGTAATGACATCACTCATTATATCATAAAATATATGGCGCAACCAAAAAACACTTTTTGTGGGTAAATTAAAACGAAAAACGCAATTTTGCTAATTTTGGAAGGTTTCGTTTTCACGACGTACAATTTATGGTAAAAATGACATGTGTTCTTTATTCTGAGGGTCAATATGATTAAAATGATACCCATTATTACATACTTTTATATTATTGTTGCGCTTAAAAAAAATCACAAACTTTTTAACCAAATTAGTACGTTTATAATCCCTTTATTTTGATGACCTCTAACTTTTTTATTTTTCCGTATAAGCCGCAGTATGGGGCACATTTTTTGCGCCATGATCTGTACTTTTTTTTGATACCACATTTGCATATAAAAAACTTTTAATACATTTTTTATAATTAATTTTTTAATAAAATGTAAAAATGTATAAAAAAAGTAGGAATTTTGGACTTTTTTTTTTTTGTTCACGCCGTTCACCGTACGGGATCATTAACATTTTATTTTAATAGTTCGGACATTCACGCACGCGGCGATACCAAATATGTCTAAAAAAAATTTTTTACGCTTTTTGGGGGTAAAATAGGAAAAAACAGACGTTTTACTTTTTTATTGGGCAGGGGATTTTTCACTTTTTTTTTACTTTTACTTTTACATTTTTTACATTTTTTTTTTACACTTGAATAGTCCCCATAGGGGACTATTCATAGCAATACCATGATTGCTAATACTGATCTGTTCTATGTATAGGACATAGAACAGATCAGTGTTTTCGGTGATCTTCTGCTCTGGTCTGCTCGATCACAGACCAGAGCAGGAGACGCCGGGAGCCGGACGGAGGAAGGAGAGGGGACCTCCGTGCGGCGTTATGAATGATCGGATCCCCGCAGCAGTGCTGCGGGCGATCCGATCATTCATTCAAATCGCGCACTGCCGCAGATGCCGGGATCTGTATTGATCCCGGCACCTGAGGGGTTAATGGCGAACGCCCGCGAGATCGCGGGCGTCGGCCATTGCCGGCGGGTCCCTGGCTGCGATCAGCAGCCGGGATCAGCCGCGCATGACACGGGCATCGCTCCGATGCCCACGGTTATGCACAGGACGTAAATGTACGTCCTGGTGCGTTAAGTACCACCTCACCAGGACGTACATTTACGTCCTGTGTCCTTAAGGGGTTAAAGTATTCAAAATGATATTCAGTAAGTGTGTTAACCCTTTAGATGTTTCATAGGAATAGCAGCAAAGTGAAGGAGAAAATTCAAAATCTTCATTTTTTACACTCGCATGTTCTTGTAGACCCAGTTTTTGAATTTTTACAAGGGGTAAAAGGAGAGAAATCTTCCTAAAATTTGTAACCCAATTTCTCTCGAGTAAGGAAATACCTCATATGTGTATGTAAAGTGTTTGGCGGGCGCAGTAGAGGGCTCTGAAGGAAAGCTTTGGAGAAGGAGAAAATTCAAAATCTTCATTTTTTACACTCGCATGTTCTTGTAGACCCAGTTTTTGAATTTTTACAAGGGGTAAAAGGAGAAAAATCTTAACACCCCACAGGTGTTTGACGACTTTTCGTTAAAATTGGATGTGTAAATGAATTTCTTTTCACTAAAATGCTGGTTTTTCCCCAAATTTTAAATTTTTACAAGGGGTAATAGGAGAAAATGTCTCCAAAATCTGCAACCCCATCTCTTCTGAGTATGGAAATACCCCATGTGTGGACGTTAAGTGCACTGCAGGCGCACTACAATGCTCAGAAGAGAAGGAGTCATATTTGGCTTTTGGAAAGCAAATTTTGCTGAAATGGTTTTTGGGGGCATGTCACATTTAGGAAGCCCCTATGGTGCTAGAACAGGAAAAAAAATAACCCACATGGCATACTATTTTGGAAACTACACCCCTCAAGGAATGTAACAAGGGGTACAGTGAGCCTTAACACTCCACAGGTGTTTGACGACTTTTCATTAAAGTCGTATGTGTAAATGACATTTTTTTTCACTAAAATGCAGTTTTTTCCCCAAATTTCCCCTTCTCTTCTGAGCATTGTAGTTCGCCCACAGAGCACTTTACATCCACATATGGGGGTATGTTCTTACTCAGAAGAAATGAGGTTACAAATTTTGGGGTCTTCTTTCCTATTTTCCCTTGTAAAAATGAAAAATTTAGGGTAATGCCAGCATTTTAGTAAAAAAAAATGTTTTCTTCATTTTCCCATCCAACTTTAACGAAAATTTGTCAAAACACCTGTGGGGTGTTAAGGCACACTATACCCCTTGTAACGTTCCATGAGAGGTGCAGTTTCCAAAATGGGGTCATATGTGGGTATTTCTTTTTTTGCGTTTATGTCAGAACCGCTGTAAAATCAGCCACCCCTGTGCAAATCACCAATTTAGGCCTCAACTGTACTGTCAGGATCCGGATGGGTATACTGTGAGGATACTGGTGGTGGATCCTCTGTGTCAGTGGGGTGATGACGTGGGCTGTACCAGGGGAACGGAGTCTAAGGGGTTACTGGTTTTCACCAGAGCCCGCCGCAAAGCGGGATGGACTTGCAGCGGCAGGTAACCCCCAGGTCGTTCCACCCGATAGCGACTCAACCCCAACTGACGGCTGAGACAGGCGCGGTACAAGGGATTAGGCAAGAGCAAGGTCGGACGTAGCAGAGGGTCAGGGCAGGCAGCAAGGATCGTAGTCAGGGGCAATGGCAAAGGATCTGGAACACTGGCTTGGAACATACACAGGAAACACTTTCACTGGCACTGAGGCAACAAGATTCGGCAATGCAAGGAAGGGGAAGTGGGTTTTTATAATGAGGGCACAGGTGTGAGTACTGATTGGGCCACGCGCCAATCAGTGGCGCGCTGGCCCTTTAAATCGCTGAGAGCCGGCGCGCGCGCGCCCTAGGGAGCGAGGCTGCGCGCGCCGGGACTGAGCCGACGGAGGACAGGACAGGTGAGGGGATTGGGATGGGGCAACACCAGCATGTTAGTGTTAATTTTTTTTAATTTTTTTACACAAACAGGCTGGTGTAGTCCCCAAGTTTTCCTTTTCATAAGGGGTAAAAGGAGAAAAAGCCCCCCAAAATTTGTAACGCAATTGCTCCCGAGTACAGAAATACCTCATATGTGGCCCTAAACTGTTTCCTTGAAATATGACAGGGCTCCGAACTGAAAGAGCGCATGCTTATTTGAGGACTAAATTAGGGATTGCATAGGGGTGGACATAGGGGTATTCTATGTCAGTGATTCCCAAACAGGGTGCCTCCAGCTGTTGCTAAACTCCCAGCACACCTGGACAGTCAGTGGCTGTCCGGAAATGCTGGGAGCTGTTGTTTTGCAACAGCTGGAGGCTCCGTTTTGGAAACACTGCCGTACGATATGTTTTTTATTTTTCTTGGGGGTGGACACTGTAAGGGGGTGTATATGTAGTGTTTTACCCTTTATTATTTGGTAGTGTAGTGTAGTGTAGTGTTTTTAGGGTACATTCACAGAGGCGAAGGTTTACGGTGAGTTTCCCGATAGGAGTTTGCGCTGTGGCGGAAAATTGCCGCAGCTCAGACCTGAAGCAGGAAACTCACTGTAAACCCGACCATGTGAATATACCCTGTACATTCACATGGGGGGTGTGGGGGGGGGGGGGGGCGACAAACCTCCAGCTGTTGCAAAACTATAACTCACCGCATGCTCTGACACATCGTGCTTGCTGGGAGTTGTGCTTTTGCTGCAGCTGGAGGCACACTGGTTGGAAAACCTTCAGTTAGGTTCTTTTACCTAACTCAGTATTTTTCAAACAGTGTGCCTCCAGCTGTTGCAAAACTAAAACTCCCAGCATGTACTGATCGCCGAAGGGCATGCTGGGAGATGTAGTTATGCAACAGCTGGAGGTACGCAACTATAACTCCCAGCATGCCGAGACAGCTGTTTGCTGTTTGGGCATGCTTGGAGTTGTAAAACTACAAATCCCAGCATGCCCAGACAGCAAACTGCTGTGTGGGCATGCTGAGAGTTGTAGTTTTGCAAGATCTAGAGGGCCACAATTTAGAGACCACTGCACAGTGATCTCCAAACTGTACCCCTCTAAATCTTGCAAAACTACAAATCCCAGCATGCCCAAATGGCTGTCTGGGCATGCTGGGAGTTGTAGTTTTGCAACATCTGGAGGGCTACAGTTTAGAGACCACTGTATAGTGGTCTCCAAACTGCAGCCCTCCAGATGTTGCTAGGCAACTACTCACCGACTTCCGTAGTCTGTACCAGGGAGCCGCACCAGGGAGCCGCACGTCATCGCCACCGCCAATTGCAGGTAAGGGACCTCCACCGCCGCCACCGCCGGTCATGCTACAGTTCCCTCGTTCTGCCCAGGTTACTGTCGGTGGGCAGAATGGGGGAACACCTCCGCCCCCGATCTGCTATTGGTCAGTCTTCTGATTGACCAATAGCAGGGATAGGAGGGGTGGCACCCCTGCCACCTAACTCCTATCCCTTCAGGGGGACCGGGGGTGTCTTGGACACCCCTGATCCCCCTTATTTTCCTGGTCACCGGAGACCCATATGACTTGGAATCGCCGAAAATCGCCTATCTGAATTGACCGGCGATTTTTGGCGATTGCCGACATGGGGGGTGTCTCAGGACCCCCCTGGGCATATGCAGGGGATGCATGCTGATAGATATCAGCAGTCATCCCGGTCTGGTCCCCGACCGGCTAGCAGCGAGAACCGTAATTCCCACGGGCGTACCCATACGCCATACATCCTTAAGGACTCAGGATGCCTGCATCCTGAAGAGGATAAGGAGGCCCTTTTCAGTCATTTTCTGCTTGTGATAGTACTTAGTAACTTACCTAGCTATCTCTGTGCTCATTTGGTTTATTCTGGTTTTGTGACTTTTGGCTTGGCTTTTGACTTTTCTTTGATACTCTGTTACTGTACTTTGTGCTCTCCAGGTTTAGACTCGGCCCTCTGACTATGTGTTTTGGTGTGTGCGTGTTTAGGTTTGTTTTCTGTTAGTCATGTGCCTCCAGCCTTTCCCGACCTTTTGTCAGTTTTGTAGTTTATTGTTTTGACTTTTTGACTGTCCCTCACGTATTTAGGAAGGGACTGTAACCGTGGTTACTGACCTGTCATCTAGGGCAGGTACCTAAGTAGGGAGGGACAGGGGAGTGGGCGAGAATAGTGTGCACTCCTTCCCGGCCCAGACTTGACAGTGTGATAATGTTTTTTGTCAAAAATTCATGCCTAAGTGTACTGCTGCCAACTCTGATGGGACAAAAGAAAACCTATGTGAGCTGGTAGTAGGTGGTAAAAAGATGATTGCTTTGCTAGAGCCTAGAGGTATATTAAGTGTGGTGAAGCCAGACCCTGGCAGTTATTTGGGGTTGTAAAACTGTTAATGTCTGTTTTTCTACCCCCTATGGCACTGTGAGTCACAAGGTTGCAATAGAGCCCTCCTTGGAGTATGATGTAGTACTGGGGACTGATTTTCCATTTTTTCAGAAGTTATGAGAAGACTGTTAGGTGACTAGAGCAAGTACACCTGATAGGCTCACAGCAGTTGAATTGCACCACACACTAGTTGAGAATTACTCAGCAGAGGCTGAGGATAGGGAATGTCAGCAGTCACTAGATATATGTCAGATAGGGGTATGCCAGACTGCTGGGAGAGCTGAAGAACAGATCGAGAGTCAAGTCCAAGAGGATCCAGAGACTAAAGTGACAAGTGTGCTTCTGACTGAAACAGAATCTTCAGTAAAGCCAGAAACGAATCAGATACAGGAACATAGGTTCCATCCGCCAGCTGAAGATGAGCCCAAAGTGGGGCTAGAGTTGCATGGTCATCTGGAAGAGGTGACCGGAAAAGAAGCTACAGAGATGTCTGTGGATAATGCAGAAGTACTGAAGAGAGTACATGGGGAGCTGGGTGCTGCACTTACTGTCATAGACAGAGTCCTGAGTGAAGGAGATGTGATGTCTGGACCAGAGATGGATCGTGACCAGGCAGGTCGAACCACTGGACCAAATGTTGTTGTTGCTGCAGACCCAGGAGCTCTTTCCGTTTCTGTGAGCGAGCGGAGAGACAGTGGTGAAGTGAAAGAGAAATCTGCCGGAGAGCAGATAAACAGCCCAGAGAGACTATCCAGGGACTACCCTAAGGCCCAAGGTGCCAAGATCCTTGCAAAGGGGATGACAACCCCTAAAGGAGGAGAAGAGTTGGAACGAGTTGGCTTGAAAGAGCAGGAAGCAAAGCTTCAGCTGCAGAAAAACGAGTTTGTGGCTCTGCAGGATGAACTGTCTCGCTCCCAGGATCTTGTGATCAGCAAGGAGAGAGAATTGGAGAGTCTGGCCAAGCAGGTTTCATTCAAGGATGAAGAAGTGAATGTCCTGTGTGAGGCATATCTGGCTCTACAACGTGATCACAAGGCTAGGTTGGTAGCCATGGAAGAGCTGGAGAAGGAGAAAGTAGTAATGGATCATAAGGTGCAGAGTCTGGAGGCGCAGAACGAAACGCACCTTAAGTCTCACGTCTTCCTTGGATTCACTAGGAACGCAGCTCTCTGAACAAGAGGCTCAGCTAAAAGTCTATGAGCAGAAAGTGTCCAAGATGGTGCAGCTGAATAAAGACAATGAGCAGATGAGAAACAACTGCTGTCCCTGGAGGATACTCTCAAAAACTTGACAGAATTGCTGGAAAGTGAGAAGAGGAACTCTGCTAAGCTCAAGAGTGAGCAGCAGAAACATTTAAAGCTACTGGAGACTGAGATGCTTTCTCTAAAAGTCTGAGCAATGGACTCAAGAAACCATAGAGTCTGAAGACCATAAGAAAAAGCCATATGAGAAGTCCTCTGAAGCTGAGACTGAGGTGAAACCCTATGAAAGGTACTCTGAAGCTGCAGTTATATGGACATTGGATGATGAAAATGCTGAGGCAGAGAAGTTCTCTGAGGCAGAAGCTAAACCAAGGAGATAACTGTAGAAGTCCTGCAAATGGGGGAAACAGGCTTGGTTGGCCACCAGCAAAGTTTGGGCTATGGCCGTATCGGTGACAGAAGACAAAGGCCTGGAGCATCTGCCTTGTCCGCACCTAGTGTCTAGAGCACTGCACAGACCAAAGTGAAGAACCTGGCGTTGGAAAGGTGTGACATGAATAGAGCCTTTTACAAGGAATTTGTCAAAGGTGACCAAAAGTCTTGTGCTTGGTGGCTGATGAACGTGCGAATGAAGAAGTAAGCCAAGTTCCTCAAAACCTGTTGGACGAAGTTGTTCAAGGAAAAGAAAAGGCAGTTGGACTTTGCCTTTTGAATACAAGTGCTCCTTCCCGGTGGTCTGAGCAGAGGGAAGGAAAGGCAAGGAAAGGGTATGTTTCCCTAGCTAACCCTGGAGAAACCTCCACCTGTGGCCTAATTAATGAGGTAGCAGAAAGGGGAAGTGTGTTTAAAAGGAAGTCAAACAGAATAATCTGGGCTCTCCCCAGAAGACAGCAAGTTGGCTGTAGGGGGGAGGCAGGGGTCCTGCTGAGGAACACACAGCCCGAGCTGTGAGTGGCCCCAAAGAGTGGTGTGGATGAGACACACAGCAAGAGGTTGCAAACGCTGTGTGTGAACAGTGAGTTGAAGCTGGCAGGAGGCATAAGTTTAACTGGTCGGGAAAAGCCCACCAGTTGATAGACAAGGCACGCTGGATTGTTTAGTTAGTGACTGGACGGTCTAGGGTTTTGTTTTGTTCCTGTGTTATGCTTATATATACCGTATTTATCGGTGTATAACACGCACTTTTAAAACTTAAATTTAAGGCAAAAAGTCTGCGTGTTATACGCCAATAAGTCTTCTGGTCACTGATTTAAAGCGGCCGCAGCAGCGTCTGCTTGTTAAGTATTAACAGCACGGCCGCGGCCACTTTAAATCAGTGACCAGCGGAGTCTCCTCCCTGCTCTGTCACTTGTTTTCTCCCGCACTATCCACAGGTACTGGTGTGGTGGATAGTGCGGGAGACGCTGATTAAAATGAGCCCTACCTTGTCCGGATCTGCACTACCTTTTAATCAGCGTCTCCCGCACAATCCACCAGTACCTGTGTATAGTGCGGGAGAACCTCCCCCCTCCCTCATCATTCCCCCTTTCCCTGCTTTTTATAGTTTTGTTTATTTTCCTTACCTGTCTGCGCTTCCTTACGTGTCAGGCGGAGGGTCTTGCGGGGTCAGTGAAGCAGATGAGTTACGTCCACTGCCGGCTTTTCTGTGCAGCATCACTGACATCACTTTTCATTTCCTGTAGTCGCCACCGAAAAGTGACATCCCTGATGCCGCACAGAGAAGCCGGGAGAGGACGTAACTCATCTGCTTCACTGACCCCGCAGCCCGCAAGACAGCCGACACGCAGCCAGGTAAGGAAAGGGGAAGAGTGGCCTTCAACCTGCGGACCTCCAGATGTTGCAAAACTGCAACTCCCAGCATGCTTGGACAGGAGTTGGCTGTCCGGGCATGTTGTAGTTTTGCAACATCTGGAGGTCCGCAGGTTGAAGACCACTGGATGCCATAGGAGGAACATGATGGGGGGATGATGAGACAGGGAAATGATGAGGGGGGGGGGGAATGATGGGGGGATGAGACAGGGGGAAATGATGAGGGGGGGATGATGAGGCAGGGTGGGGGATGATGAGGGGGGAATGATGGGGGACATGATGAGACAGGAGGAAATGATGAGGGGGAATGATGGGGGACATGATGAGACAGGGTGGGGGGGATGATGAGGGGGAATGATGAGGGACCTGATGAGACAGGGTGGGGGATGATGAGGGGGAATGATGGGGGACATGATGAGACAGGAGGAAATGATGAGGGGGAATGATGGGGGGCATGATGAGACAGGGTGGGGGATGATGAGGGGGAATGATGGGGGACATGATGAGACAGGAGGAAATGATGAGGGGGAATGATGGAGGACATGATGAGACAGGGTGGGGGGATGATGAGGGGGAATGATGGGGGACATGATGAGACAGGGTGGGGGGATGATGAGGGGGAATGATGAGGGACATGATGAGACAGGGTGGGGGGATGATGAGGGGGAATGATGAGGGACATGTTGAGACAGGGTGGGGGGATGATGAGGGGGAATGATGGGGGGCATGATGAGACAGGGTGAGGGATGATGAGGGGGAATGATGGGGTACATGATGAGACAGGAGGAAATGATGAGGGGGAATGATGGAGGGCATGATGAGACAGGGTGGGGGGATGATGAGGGGGAATGATGGGGGACATGATGAGACAGGAGGAAATGATGAGGGGTAATGATGGGGGACATGATGAGACAGGAGGAAATGATGAGGCGGAATGATGGGGGACATGATGAGACAGGGTGGGGGGATGATGAGGGGGAATGATGAGGGACATGTTGAGACAGGGTGGGGGGATGATGAGGGGGAATGATGGGGGACATGATGAGACAGGTTGGGGGGATGATGAGGGGGAATGATGAGGGACATGATGAGACAGGGTTGGGGGATGATGAGGGGGAATGATGGGGGACATGATGAGACAGGTTGGGGGGATGATGAGGGACATGATGAGACAGGGTGGGGGGATGATGAGGGGGAATGATGAGGGACATGATGAGACAGGATGGGGGGATGATGAGGGAGGGTGGGGGATGATGAGGGGGGAATGATGGGGGACATGATGAGACAGGGTGGGGGATGATGAGACAGGGTGGGGGATGATGAGGGGGGAATGATGAGGGACATGATGAGACAGGGTGGGGGATGATGAGACAGGGTGGGGGCATGATGAGGGGGGAATGATGGGTGACATGATGAGACAGGGTGGGGGGATCATGAGGGGGGAATGATGAGGGACATGATGAGAAAGGGTGGGGGGATGATGAGGGAGAATGATGGGGGACATGATGAGACAGGGGGAAATGATGGTGGGGGAGGCTCTAAATGCTTAATGTCTGTATGGCTAGTGGTGGTCTATGACAGGGGGAAATGATGAGACATGGGGGGATGGATGAGACATGGGGGGGGTGGCGATAAGAGGGGTAAATGTGGCACAGGGACTGATAAAAGGGAAGGAATGATGTGACACTGGAGGGGACGGGATCAAACTGAGGTGCAGAAGAAAACGAAGTTGGGGGGATGATGAGACATTTAGTCCAAGTCATTTATTTTACATTTTATTTTTTTTACTTAAAAATTTCCCTGTTAAAATGGGGGTGCATGTTATACGCCGATAAATACGGTATATGAGAGAGAGAACGAGAGAGAAAGAGAACGAGACAGTTTACATACAAGTGTTTTAGAGAGTATCTCTAGTTGTTGCAAAACTACAACTCCCAGCATGGGCGGACAGCAAAAGCCTGTCTGGGCATGCGAGGAGTTTTTGTTTTCCAAAAGCATTCAATACAATGTTTGGAAAACACTGATATATACGTGTGTGTACATATATAAATGCATATAGCGATATATAAATATTTATTAAATTACTATTACATCAACATGATTATACTCGTGTATCTTAAAATAAATAAAGATATGTGTGTGTATAAGTATATTTTGCAATTGCTATAAAGGTATACTCTTGGATATAAATGCATATATGTTTTTGTGTGTTTGGGGACAGTGGGAGGATGATGAGAGTGTGGTTAGGCTTCTTTCACACTGCCGTTAGCACACGGCAGTGTGGTGGCTGCCAGGGGAGCCCGGGGAAATAGTGGGAGAAAAATGACTGCTTGTTCTGTGTTTTTCTCCCGCTAATCCCATCTAAAAATAATAATAATACAATACTCATAATAGGTCAATGGTTGACTTATGCACCTTGGATGGCAACCATTGACCTCTTAAGAGTATTGTACTATTTGCACTTTATTGCCACATCTATTTTGTGTTTTATGATATACTCTGAATTGAACTTACTTCAGCTATTTAGCTGTATCCTGCTTAGCGTGTAGCCTCCTCCTTGTCGGTCCTCCTGCACTTTGCTACCAGTCACCCTCTTCTCCTTTTTTAGGTGTTTTTAAATGTTTGTATTGCTTTGCATATGTGTTCAATAAAATGGATTTTTTGCATTACTACTTTGTCGCTATATGCCTTATTTTGTCAGTTTTCTGTTAGTATTGTTTAATGTAGGCCAGGACTGAAGTGGTGTAGACTGTATATATTGATAGCATGTCTGGGACTGGTGTGTGATGGTACTCTGCGGTGCTACCATGCCCTGCCATGATAACTGACAATAAATATGGCTGATTTCTTGACTGGTAGCCAGGAGGACAAGGTGCTAGCAACAACAGATGCCCACAAATAGTCTGGTGATGACAGGGGGATGTGTGTTGTGAACACTGGAACACTGCATCATGACAATAATAGGAGGATGTCAGAGGAGCAGATAAAAGAGTTTGCACTGGTGTAAGGAGTTGCCTGCAGATAGTCCACCTTTAGGGTACATTCACACGTGCGGATTTACAGTCTATTTTACGCTGCAAATCCGCTGGTGAAGGTCCGCTCTATGCTGGCTTTACATGTGCCTGCTCGTAGTGGCAATACACCGCTACCAGCAGACACTGCGATGTGCTAGTCGCAGTATACTCGCACAGGACTTGCTTTCATGAGAATGCTGGTAGGCTGGAGGGCCTCAGTTGATTTTTTTTTTTTTTTTTACCATGGAAGAGACGGTAAATTAGAGGCCTGGGAAAAGTGTGATGTGGGTTCTGTGGAGACACTGTAAAGTGAGTCACCTAAAATGCCCTTGAAAAATCCATTAGGTGTTGTTGTCATTTGGATATCATAAGCAAGGTCAGGAGAGTGTCACAGAGAACAGACAGTACTCTGCCCAGAAATTTGATACTGCTTGGAATTACTATGCTGAGGAAGTACAGCTATGGAAAAGGAAGTCTTGTAGAACTCGCGCTGAAGCAGCATGCACTAACTGCATTGTTGAGTGCTGCAAAACCTACACCAAGAGGAGGCTACAAGTGAGTTAAGGAGGGTCTGTGTGGGGTTTGTGTTGTATTGGACTGGATGTAGTGTGGTAGGAAGGGTTGGTTGTGGATGGGCTGTCATGAATACAGCTAGAAATGATAACAATCTTCCTGTTTGTGTACAGGGAAATGGTAAATGATAAACTCTGAGTCTTTCAAGTCCTCAAAAAACTGTTTAAAGTTAACACTGGAGACCTCTGTGTATTGTTTTTACTAGGTTACGGACGCTGTGGGGTCAGCAAAGATTGTTGTGTTGTCAAAACTTTAAAAGTTATGTTCTTAAACGTTAAAGCAAATGGAGTCATGTAGAGTTAACGGCAACCACCAATCTTTCATGACTTATATGAGAATTTTAACAATGAAGTGTTTTTGTGCCACTTTTGTATGAATGTAGTAAAAATCTTTAATTTTATCCAATATGATCTGTGACTGTTTTTAAAATAAATGTACAAAAGAATCTGACAAAGTCCAAATTGGCAAAAGGCATTTATTGCTCCACATTTCGACCATACAATCTAGTGTTCATCAGGCTTCGTAAAGACCAGATTGTATGGTCGAAACATAGCATTTTTTCATGGAGGAGTAAACACTTTATAGAATTTTTTACATACCCCATTTTGGTGCTGTTTTGTTCTTTTGTACATGATTATAGACTGAAAGGTGGTGTATAACTTATTTTGGTGAAATTGAGTGATTATTTTTACTGTCATAGTCTTTGAAGGAGGAACTATGAACCGCCCTCATACATGATTCATTGTTATGGTCGTGTAGTTTCTAAAATAAGCAAACATATTTGCATTGTACCCTGGCTGCTAGGCGTGAGCAAATGACTTTACAATGAACCTAATTGAAAATGTCGTCTTAAAGATTTACTTAAATCAAGGGCAGAAAACTACCCCTGGGCTGGAACTAGTGACATCACCACCTGCACATTGACATCACATCATATAAGACACTCAACAACTTACTGGGCTAAGTGTCACAATCTATCAAGGGTGCCAGAAATAATCCACTTGGGCAAGTACCTCCTTAGGGGATCACTGTAGACTACTGTGTGTATATGTACAGTAAATGTTGTTGTACACTTATAATAAATATAACGTGTTTGTCAGTGCATTACTTCAACAATAACATGATTGAATATGTTTAATATAACAAAAAATATATATACAGTGATTTTTTATCGCAGCAGAAATGTTTAGTAAAGACTGTAACATGCTATACAGGTTCTATGCTGCTTGTCTTCTGCTGCTATTATGCTGATACTTATGCCAGGTATAGGACCTATACCATAATAAATCATGAAATTCTCTTTGTAAAGAGTGAAAACTGCATCTAAAGAAGACAAAATCATTCTAACTTCTACCAGTAAAATGGAATTCACAGCTTTGTATATCTATCTAAATCTGTTGCTGTGAGCCAAGTGTGTTGGTCATAAATGTAACAATTTTTCAACCATGACAGCCAATAAACAAATATGTTGACCACATTACTCTGAGAACAAGATTATTGATGTGCTTCATTTTGACTCATGAAAGAGCCAGTAGCTTTGTAGTGAATATGGTAATTATTACTTTAATTAAACTTCTTTTTATTCTATAGCGTCTGCTCTCTAATGTAAACACACATTACTGGATGGCGTGAGGGTTTTCCCATAAGAAACAACAGCAAAAGCTGATTGATACTAAGCATCACAGGAGACATCACAGATTCCATTATCTTTTAGATTGATGATGTGATTTCCTGTGTTACATTGTAGTTTGTAAATATAGTTGTGGCTTAGCAGGTCTGTATCTATAATTTCTTTCACTCCGATATCTATAGTCTTTATATGTTGCACTTTTTAGCAAATACCTACAGTTCTGAGAAGTTTATTTTTAGTAACATTTAACTTATTTAAAGGAGCATGATGGCACCATTTAATATACTTTTACAGCAGTTGTTAGGCTGACAACTCTCTTACTTGCAGATACAGCCAGAGATTACCTTGGCCTTGTATGGCCAGTCCATGCCTCTTTACCTGCTCCTGCTGCTACTTGCATTGTAGTTCCCAGGTCCTCTCAAAAAGGGTCCCCAGCCAATCCCCACTGACTGCCAACTATATCAAGCAGCATTATTCTCACTAGACTGCCTGAGCAATACGCTTTTGATACATGCTAGTGTTTGACCTCAGCTTGCCTTTCCTGATTCCATCTCTGCCTATTCATTGGTACCACATTTCCTCTCCTGGGTATGACTTGACCAGACTGACTATGAACCTGTGCTGCCTGCCCCAACCTGTTTGCATGTCTCTGACCTTGCATGTATGTTGTTAGCCCAAGACCACAGCTATTACTCAGACTTTTCTCTGCCTGTCCCCTTAGTGCCCTGCACTGGTATCTCTTGGCCTGCTGGGCCAGCTGCTACCTATACCAGGATCACTCTCAGAGGCTGCAGCAAAGCTCCAAAAATCAGAGGAGATGGTGTAAACCAGTGGGCTACATAGACAACACCCTCCAGAGTAGCCCAAAATCAAACTGATTGGAAGGCATGTTGGGTTCACACCCGCTGTCCGTTACAGCAATGATTTATTAGCTGTACACTTAACATTAATGTATGCAGAACATTAGCAGGCTCAGCCTATGGTACAATGTATATAGGGGCTTCCTAGTTTGGTCGTAACTTATCTCCCTTCTTTCTAATAAAAAAACATGCACATTCAGAGTAAGATCAGCCCACCAGGTTGCTAGGATCTTACATGGAAATGGTCAAGTATCCACCAGAAGGCATATCCATTTGGTGCTAAGCAGTTGACACTAGAATTTAATTATTATTGGATGTTTATGGTAAGGTTGGGGAGATAGTGTTCAACAAGCATTAGGCTATCTTACAACATGCATAAATCAGAACAAGAACACACCACAAAAAATATATATACTCCAATGGGGTCAGTAATAATAATCTACCAAAAATTGCATAAAGCCAAAGAAGTAATGTACTGTTTATATGAAACAAAGTAAATAGATAGGTTCCTAAAGTGCACATGATACAAAGTGGAAGAATGAGATGCAAATAGGATGATGCCACCCCAACACGTTTTGGTGCCGACCATCTTCTTTCTAATGAATATTATATATATTTTTTGTGATGCATTCTTGTTCTGATTTACATATGTCTGTTGATAAAATTATATTTTGATATCTATGTTCTCTGTGTATAAATATATATATATATATATATATATATATATATATATATATATATATACATATATATATATAGATGCAAATCAAATAATGTTTCAGTATCTTGTAATACCTTTTTTATTGGACTAACAGAATTTTGTAGAGACAAGCTTTCGGGATTCCTCCCTTTATCAAGTCCCTTGATAAAGGGAGGAATCCCGAAAGCTTGTCTCTACAAAATTCTGTTAGTGCAATCAAAAAGGTATTACAAGATACCTAAACATTTTTTGATTTGCATCTGCATCACTGGACTAATACAGCTACTCAAATTTACTACATTATGTGTGTGTGTATATATATATATATATATATATATATATATATATGTATATATACTAGCTGAGTACCTGGCGTTGCCCTGTTTGCTCCTATCCGTTGCTCCTATCCCGTCCTCCTATCTCGACCTCCTATCCTGACCTCCTATCCTGTCCTCCTATCCTGTCCTCCTATCTTGACCTCCTATCTCGACCTCCTATCCCGACCTCCTATCTTGACCTCCTATCCCGTCCTCATATGCAGTCCTCAAATTCAGTCCTCAAATTCCATCCTCCTATCCTGTCCTCCTATCCCGTCCTCCTATCTCCACCTCCTATCCTGTCCTCATTTCCCGTCCTCATATCTTGACCTCCTATCTCCACCTCCTATCCCGACCTCCTATCTCGATCTCCTATCCCGACTTCCTATCCCGTCCTCCTATCCCGTGCGCCTATCCTGTCCTCCTATCTCGACTTCCTATTCCGACCTCCTATCCCGTCCTCCTGCCTCGACCTCCTATCTCAACCTCGTATCTTGACCTCCTATCTTGACCTCCTATCTCGATCTCCTATCCTGACCTCCTATCCCGTCCTCCTATCCCGACCCCCTATCCTGACCTCCTATCCCGACCTCCTATCCCATTCTCCTATCCCGACCCATAATATGTGTACCAGGTATTGAACTATCTCCAGCCGTACGGAAGTTATATGGGAACATACATTTCCCATTGATTTGCATGGGACTTTAAACAAAAGCCCCGACCCTCATAAATGGGGGTAGTTAAGGGTCAAATTAAATATCCTATATTTTAAGTTATGCATATATATTTCCCATAGACTTTAAATAAAAACCCTGACCCTGGCAAATGGGGGTGAGTAAGGGTTAAATCACCTATCCTACGTTTGTTGTTGACATATAAGTAACATGCGTGCCAAGTTTCATGTTAATATCTTTAGCCGTTTTGGACGTGATGCTGGAACATACACACACACACATTGAGTTTTATATATATATATATATACTAGCTGAGTACCCGGCGTTGCCCGGTTTTTCCTCCCCTAATCCTTGTTGGGGAGGAAAATCAACAGAGGAAGCTTTTGACTTCATATCCCGTCCTCATATATTGTTGTCATATCCCAACACCATATCCCAACCTCCTATCCCGACCTCGAATCCCGTCCTCCTATCTTGACCTCCTATCTCGACCTCCTATCCTGTCCTCCTATCCCATCCTCCTATCCTTGCCTCCTATCCCGACCTCCTATCCCTCTTCCTATCCTGTCCTCCTATCCCGACCTCCTATCTCGACCTCCTATCCCGTCCTCCTGTCCCGTCCTCCTATCTCGACCTCCTATCCCGTCCTCCTATCTCAACCTCCTATCCCGTCCTCATATCCCGTCATCCAATCCCAAGTTATGTGGGAACATACATTTCCCATTGATTTGCATGGGACTTTAAACAAAAGCCCCGACCCTCATAAATAGGGGTAGTTAAGGGTCAAATTAACTATCCTATATTTTAAGTTATGCATATATATTTCCCATAGACTTTAAATAAAAACCCTGACCCTGGCAAATGGGGGTGAGTAGGGGTTGCATCACCTATCCTATGTTTGTTGTTGACATATAAGTAACATGTGTGCCAAGTTTCATGTTAATATCTTTAGCCGTTTTGGACGTGATGCTGGAACATACACACACACACACACACACACACATTGAGTTTTATATATATATATATATATATATATATATATATATATATATATACTAGCTGAGTACCCGGCGTTGCCCGGTTTTTCCTTCCTAATCCTTGTTGGGGAGGAAAATCAACAGAGGAAGCTTTTGACTTCATATCCCGTCCTCATATATTGTTGTCATATCCCAACCCCATATCCTAACCTCCTATCCCATCCTCGAATCCCGTCCTCCTATCTTGACCTCCTATCCCGACCTCCTATCTTGTCCTCCTATCCCATCCTCCTATCCTTGCCTCCTGTCCCGACCTCCTATCCCTCTTCCTATCCTGTCCTCCTATCCCGACCTCCTATCACGACCTCCTATCCCGTCCTCCTGTCCCGTCCTCCTATCTCGACCTCCTATCCCGTCCTCCTATCTCAACCTCCTATCCCGACCTCCTATCCCGTCCTCATATCCTGTCCTCATATCCCGTCATCCAATCCCAAGTTATGTGGGAACATACATTTCCCATTGATTTGCAAAAACCCTGACCCTCACAAATGGGGGTAGTTAAGGGTTGAATTAACCATCCTATATTTTAAGTGGACATATAAGTAACATGTGACCAAGTATTATCGAAATATCTCAAGTTGTTTGGAAGTTATGCAGTAACATATATTTCCCATAGACTTGTATGGGACCTTAAACAAAAACCCCGACCCTGGCAAATAGGGTTGAGTAAGGGTTAAATTACCTATCCTATGTTTGTTGCTGACATATACCATGTATACTCGAGTATAAGCCAAGTTTTTCAGCCATCGGCCATCGGCTGTCCTGGCATGCTGGGAGTTGTATTTTGGAAACATCTGGAGGTCCGCAGGTTGAAGACCACTGCGGCCTTCGTCATCATCCAGACCCCCCCCCACTTTATAGTTTTCTACTCACCTCCCCTCGGTGGGAAGGAAGGGTGAGCTGGTCCGGGCCATCTATGCTGTAGGGACCGTCCGGTGGGGAGGGTTAGTCCTTCCGGGCTGTCCATCTTCACCGGGGGGGGGCCCTCTTATCCGCTCCGGGCCGGCCCCGGACTAGTGACGTTGCCTTGACGACGATACACAGGGACATTCATCCCTGCGCATGAACGTCCCTGTGTGTCGTCTTCAAGGCAACGTCACTAGTCCGGGGCCGGGCCCGAAGCAGAGAAGAGGGCCCCCCCGGTGAAGATGGACAGCCCGGTATGACCAACCCTCCCCACCGGACGGTCCCTGCAGCATAGATGGCCCAGACCAGCTCACCCTTCCTTCCCACCAAGGGGAGGTGAGTAGAAAAGTAAAGGGGGGGTCTGGATG
Source organism: Hyla sarda (assembly GCF_029499605.1). Classification (NCBI taxonomy): domain Eukaryota; kingdom Metazoa; phylum Chordata; class Amphibia; order Anura; family Hylidae; genus Hyla; species Hyla sarda. Next base: position 292,110,764 of record NC_079193.1, read on the forward strand.
ATGACGAACGCCACAGTGGTCTTCAACCTGCGGACCTCCAGATGTTTCAAAACTACAACTCCCAGCAGCCAATGGCTGTCCGGGCATGCTGGGAATTGTAGTTTTGCAACATCTGGAGGTCCGCAGGTTGAAGACCACTGGATTGACAGGCGGTGATGATGAAGGGGGGGGGGGTGGGATGATGACAGGGAGATGATGACAGTCAGTGATGATGAAGGGGGGGAGGATGACAGGATGGGATGATGTATTTCCCACCCTAGGCTTATAGTCGAGGCAATAACTTTTCCTGGGTTTTTGGAGTGAAATTAGGGGCCTTGGCTGATATTTGGGTCGGCTTATACTCGAGTATATACGGTAAGTAACATGTGTGCCAAGTTTGATGTTAATATCTGTAGCCGTTTGGACGTGATGCTGGAAGTTACACACACACATACACACACACACATTGGGGGATATTTATTAAAGCTGTCTATGTCCTGCATCAATATAGACCAAACTACAGAGGGTTAGTCCGGTCTATTGTGCGCCTAATTTATCAATTGGTCTATTCTGCACACAGACTTCAGGATCTATGCTTTAGACTGTATTTAAACCTGCTCCAGCATGGTCTGACATTTTGGCGTACTTTCAGCCGATGCGACTTGTCGCTGAAATGTCGCTTTTGATAAATTCAGCACCAATGCATTTTCCAATGCATTTCCGTCTAAAATAGACGAGAATGCATCATGTTCTAAAAATCCTCTAGAGCAAAAGTTGCAAAAAAGTCGCACATATTTAGACTGCGACTTTCTGTGCGACAAATTTAGAAAGGAAAAATCAGTCTAAATCCTTTGATATATATCCCCCATTGAGTTATATATATATTAAGCTTGTCTAACTTTAGATGGTGTTGGCTGGTTTTATCTAGTTTCAATTAACCATTGTCCTAGACCTGGCCTGCGCCCAGAAGGTGGAAAACTATCCAAATGACCTTGGTAAATAATGAGACTTTTGTTGGATAACAAGCTTTTTCTATGATAAGGAAGAAAGTGTAAAGGAACCCTGTGATTGGTAATAAAGTTATACACCATGAGCCACCAGTGTTCCTTAGCCAATAAGCTTACACTTAGAGTGTTGCCATATAAAAAGGGCTGTAATCTATTTTGGGGTATGATTTTCTTCTGCGAAGCTGTTTTTTTCTGCATGTAAGGAAACATCCACCTGTATCGATACATGTGCATTAAATCTGTCTGCTAATCAACACGGCTGGAGTTGCGCTGATCACAAGGAGAAATAGATCCTAACAATGTCTGTTCTCATCTTATATAATTTATGACATACATTTAAGGAACCCCTGGAATGCCGCTGTTTTTGTCCCACTGTTTGTAGGTATCTCCTCCTGTTTAGTCATCATTATTTTTATGTATATTTGTGTCTGAATAAAATTTACTATATTGGCTACTTTGTTTTTTTTTTGTTTTCTCTGTATAGTTAAGCTGATTGATTTTTATTAAACATGGTGACATTATCCCTTATAGTAGTAACAGGACCCAAAAGACCTCTCTATTAAGAAAAGTTTTTCTTCTATTACAGGACAACAATAAATAGTGGTATGTTGTGTAAATAAAGAAGAAGACATATTGAACAATGTCCACTGTGCAAATGTTTTATCTGAAGTTTAGAGGACATGGGTTTTCATACGCTTGTTTCTATGGAATTGTGTCTCTATCTTAGTGGTAGACAATACAAGAGTTCTTCTAGTTTTGTTCATTGGTGGAAGATCTTACTCTGATATTGCTTGGCCCCTATAGAATATCACTAGATTGGACTGGACACATCATCCCCAGAAAATTGTGCTTGCGTCACACTGATTTTCTGTGTGTATTGTTTGTGTCCTAAATGTAAAACAGCAGCAAATGACATGTTATATGTGCTCCGGAATCTGGATGATCTCCCTCGGTTGCTGCATATTAATAAATTGTTTTCCGTCAAGCTTCATTAATCTATACCAGAATATTACACTAACATCTTTCATCAGCACGGCCATTTCAACACAATGTTTCCTCACAAATAATCATCATAATCTCTTAAAAGATGAAAGCTGCAGTAAAAGCCATTCACATTTTCCCACAACACATTACAATATTAGAAGAATAAATGGTATACGAGTCAGCTACTGAACACTCTTCTAGAAGGCTGTACAACTACTCATGCACAGAAATTCTATGGTTTATGTGAAAACTTACCAGAAAATATCACAGTAATAATGATAACACTAAAAATAATGATTTCTGCATGAAGAAAAAAACACTTTTTTTTTTTTTGGGGGGGAGATTTTTTATTTTATTTTTTTATGTCTGCTTGTCACAGGTTTTGTGCAGTTTACAACAAATTTATCAAAAAGATGAACATACTTGGGAAATCTGCTGAGTTGAGGAAAACTATACCAAGAAGCCTCACACGCGCGCACACACACACACACACACACACACACACACACACTCACACAACACACAATAAGCTTAATATATGAACCCCTTTGTGTTTATGTCAAACTCTTCGATCTTATCCTATTACTCTCTGGATCTGCCAATGTTGTTAGCCCTGGATAGTTTAGAGCAGAGTTCCTGATTGGTTTGTCTGTCTTTAAAACCCCTGGGCTTGTGCAGTTCTAGTCGGATTATAACATAAGCTCAGTGGGGGACATTTTTCAATGTTGGTGTAAGGTAGAATACATTTTACAATACAAAATACCAGAAACGGAGAGGGCATTCTAAAGTGTTACTACATCTGAAGCACCACTATTGCATAACATCAGTGGCCCATGCAAAGTCTCCTGCGGGGTGCACATACGAAGAAGATAAAGTATCAATAAATATAACAACAAATGCACGTACGTGCACTCACCGCTCAGCGAAGACAGCTTGGTGTCACGATTCGGCTTCCAGGTAGTGGATCCTCTGTGTCAGCGAGGGATTGGCGTGGACCGTGCTAGTGGACCGGTTCTAAGAGGCTACTGGTTTTCACCAGAGCCCGCCGCAAAGCGGGATGGTCTTGCTGCGGCAGTAGCAACCAGGTCGTATCCACTAGCAACGGCTCTACCTCGCTGACTGCTGAGAAGGCGTGGGACAGAGGGACTAGGCAGAGGCAAGGTCAGACGTAGCAGAAGGTCGGGGGCAGGCGGCAAGGTTCGTAGTCAGGATGGGTAGCAGAAGTTCAGGTACACAGGCTTTGGACACACTAAACGCTTTCACTGGCACAAGGCAACAAGATCCGGCAAGGGAGTGCATGGGAGGAGGTCAGATAAAGGCAGGGAGCAGATGGGAGCCAATTAAGCTAATTGGGCCAGGCACCAATCATTGGTGCGCTGGCCCTTTAAGTCGCAGAGAGCTGGCGCGCGCGCGCCCTAGAGAGCGGAGCCGCGCGCGCCAGCAGATGACAGCAGGGGACCGGGACGGGTAAGTGACCTGGGATGCGATTCGCGAGCGGGCGCGTCCCGCTGTGCGAATCGCATCCCCGACGGCCATGACAGTGCAGCGCTCCCGGTCAGCGGGACTGACCGGGGCGCTGCGGGGAGAGAGACGCCGTGAGCGCTCCGGGGAGGAGCGGGGACCCGGAGCGCTAGGCGTAACAGTACCCCCCCCCTTAGGTCTCCCCTTTTCTTTGACCGGCAACTGCCTCCCCTGGGATGAGGACACCGGGAAAGAATGGAGGGTTTCCTCAACGGCAGGCAGTACAGCAGGAGTGGGAATGGGGAGGGAGGGCAGAGGGCGAAGCCTGGCACGGGGCAGTGTGACACCAGGACGGGGGCCATGAGGAGGCACAGAGGTTTGCCTGACGGGACTGGGAGGGGGGGAGAGGCACTTCCTATGGCAGGCAGAGTCCCAGTTCTTTATCTCCCCGGTGGTCCAATCAAGGGTGGGGGAATGAAGCCGGAGCCATGGCAGACCGAGGAGGACCTCAGAGGTACAACTGGGGAGAATGAAGAACTCAATCCTTTCGTGGTGGGGTCCGATAGACATCAGGAGGGGTTCTGTGCGGTAACGCACGGTGCAGTCCAATCTGGCTCCGTTGACCGCGGAAATGTAGAGCGGTTTGGCGAGACGGGTCACCGGGATGCTGAATTTATTAACAAAGGACTCCAAAATAAAATTCCCGGAGGCACCAGAGTCCAAGCAGGCCAAGGCTGAGAGGGAGGAGTTGGCTGTAGGAGAAATCCGCACGGGCACCGTGAGACGTGGAGAAGAAGATTTAGAACCAAGAGACGCCACACCCACGTGAGCTGGGTGCGTGCGTGCGTTTCCCAGGCGTGGAGGACGGATAGGGCAATCCACCAAGAAATGCTCGGTACTGGCACAGTACAGACAGAGATTTTCTTCTCTACGGCGATTCCTCTCTTCCTGGGTCAGGCGAGACCGATCCACTTGCATGGCCTCCTCGGCGGGAGGCCCAGGCATAGACTGCAAAGGATGCTGTGGGAGAGGTGCCCAGAGATCTAAGTCTTTTTCCTGGCGGAGCTCTTGGTGTCGCTCAGAAAAACGCATGTCAATGCGGGTAGCCAAATGGATGAGTTCTTGGAGGTTGGCAGGAATCTCTCGTGCGGCCAGCACATCCTTGATGCGACTGGATAGGCCTTTTTTAAAGGTCGCGCAGAGAGCCTCATTATTCCAGGATAGTTCAGATGCAAAAGTACGGAATTGTATGGCGTACTCGCCAACGGAAGAATTACCCTGGACCAGGTTCAGCAGGGCAGTCTCAGCAGAAGAGGCTCGGGCAGGTTCCTCAAAGACACTTCGGACTTCAGCAAAGAAGGACTGGACTGTGGCTGTGGCAGGATCATTGCGGTCCCAGAGCGGTGTGGCCCAAGACAAGGCCTTTCCTGAAAGAAGGCTTACTACGAACGCCACCTTAGACCGTTCTGTAGGAAACAAGTCTGACAACATTTCCATATGCAGGGAACACTGAGACAAAAATCCACGGCAGAGTCTGGAGTCCCCATCAAATTTGTCCGGCAGGGACAAGCGGAGGTTAGGAGCGGCCACTCGCTGCGGAGGAGGTGCAGGAGCTGGCGGAGGAGATGGTTGCTGCTGTAGCAGAGGCAGAATTTGCTGTAACATGGCGGTCAACTGCGACAGCTGCTGTCCTTGTTGGGCAATCTGCTGCGATTGCTGAGCGACCACCGTGGGAAGATCAGCGAGACTTGGCAGCGGCACCTCAGCGGGATCCATGGCCGGATCTACTGTCTCGATTCGGCTTCCAGGTAGTGGATCCTCTGTGTCAGCGAGGGATTGGCGTGGACCGTGCTAGTGGACCGGTTCTAAGAGGCTACTGGTTTTCACCAGAGCCCGCCGCAAAGCGGGATGGTCTTGCTGCGGCAGTAGCAACCAGGTCGTATCCACTAGCAACGGCTCTACCTCGCTGACTGCTGAGAAGGCGTGGGACAGAGGGACTAGGCAGAGGCAAGGTCAGACGTAGCAGAAGGTCGGGGGCAGGCGGCAAGGTTCGTAGTCAGGATGGGTAGCAGAAGTTCAGGTACACAGGCTTTGGACACACTAAACGCTTTCACTGGCACAAGGCAACAAGATCCGGCAAGGGAGTGCATGGGAGGAGGTCAGATAAAGGCAGGGAGCAGATGGGAGCCAATTAAGCTAATTGGGCCAGGCACCAATCATTGGTGCGCTGGCCCTTTAAGTCGCAGAGAGCTGGCGCGCGCGCGCCCTAGAGAGCGGAGCCGCGCGCGCCAGCAGATGACAGCAGGGGACCGGGACGGGTAAGTGACCTGGGATGCGATTCGCGAGCGGGCGCGTCCCGCTGTGCGAATCGCATCCCCGACGGCCATGACAGTGCAGCGCTCCCGGTCAGCGGGACTGACCGGGGCGCTGCGGGGAGAGAGACGCCGTGAGCGCTCCGGGGAGGAGCGGGGACCCGGAGCGCTAGGCGTAACACTTGGCTTGAAGGTCCGGTCTACGGAAGGCTGGGTCACAGCATCGGTGCAGGTAAGTGGGCGCTCGGAAGCCTCCGAGCTCCCACTTACCTGCACTAATGCTGTGACCTAGCCTTCTGTAGACCTTCAAGCCGAGCTGTCTCCGCTGAGTGGTGAGTGCACGTACTTTCTTTTGTTGTTAGAATAAATTTTACACCTGTTTTTTTGGTGTATTATTTGCACAGAGCTTGATGAATTTTGCACAATTATAGAAACCAGTGGGCGGCAGAGATAGGTTTGAGTTTTGTGCTCTAGCATAGACACTTTTGTACATGTCCTTTTAGGTGGTGTAGGTTTGCACACAAAAAAGTAGGCTTTGCGCAAAAAAAAAAACACTTCTAAATTTAATTTGCGCAAATAATAAATACAGCCCCACTGCAAAAAAGTGGGGTACAGTGCACCAAATAGTAGACAACTTTGAAAGATGTTCTACTGAAAATTGCGTAAAAATGCAATTGTGCAAAATTTGGGAGATTTAGAACTTTAAAGTGGTGTAAAGCCAATGATAAATGCCACCCAGTGTGTTTGTTTCTGTGTTTTTTGCACTTCTGGTGCCATGTTGTAGTTAGGTCTTGTCCTACTTACTCCAGTGGCCCTTGTGTTTATATTGTGTAGTCCTTATGTTTATATTTTGAAGTTGCTGTTGTGAATTTCAGTTGCCTGTTTATTTAGGTCTATGATTAGTCTATGCTTAGTCTTTCTTTTGTCTGTTGGTCTTAGTGCCTGTTTGCTGTTTCTGCTGGGGAAAGTTAATCGAGGATATCTGTGGGGATATTTGTCAGGATAATGAGTGGTGTCTGGGGTTAGGTTAAGTTCAGGGAAAAATTTGGGATAACTAACTAGGGTCAATCCTTTGTATTTGTTCCCATTCTTCATCTTCAGCTTCATTCCATCATCATCATCATAATCATTTGTTTGTGTCATCATTCATTTTATCATCTCTGGATCCTGTTGTCTACTCGTGAGTTGCTATTTTTGTTTTTATTACATGCCAATATTTAGACAAGCTTTGTATATTTTTCATGCAACTGTATGCTTGTTGTACTATTAGGTTCTGCTGTCATGGGGGTAGCTAAGCATTGGGAGCTACTGTTTGGACCTAGAAAAGATGACTGCTGTAAATGAAGTCAGGTTCTGCTGTTGACCTTAAAGGGGTACTCAGCCCCTAGACATCTTATCCCCTATCCAAAGGATAGGGGATAAGATGTCTGATGGCGGGGGTCCCGCTGCTGGGAACCCCCCGAACTCCCTGCTGCACCTGGCGTTTGAGTGTCGGGTGCAGTGGCGGATGCCCGTGACGTCACAGCTATGCCCCCCCAATGCAAGTCTATGGGAGGGGCGTGACAGACATCACCCCCCCTCCTATAGATTTGCATTGAGGGGGCATGGCCTTGACGTCACGAGCCTCCGCCCCGCATTGCCAGTCTTTCGCTTGCAGTAATATGGAATGTTTGCAAGAGTTTTAAAGAAAAAATCATGCTGGCTGAGCAGCACATCATTGTGTTGAAACGAAGACTAGGAAGTACTGAGCCAAGGGACCAGGTACCATATGAACAGCACCAGCTGGGGATCGCAGCAGGTGAGTGCACACTTTTTATAATTTTTACCCCATCATGAGTTAATTTAAATGTAAAATCACTGCCTGGGGCAAGTCGAATCTACCTATAATAGTTTTTCTAAGCAATTGAAAACAATAGTTAATAAAACTCTTTTAATCATGATTTCCCAGTAGTCTACTGCCACTTCATGCCTGTGCATGCTTTGTCAGGGCACAACATGTGTGATGGTTGATAGGATGTCTTTATTTTCTCTTTACCTAAAGATAAATATCTCCATACAAACAAAGTGTCAGGACTGAGAGGCACTCAGTTGTTACATGGGGAAAAAATATGATCTGCTTATTATTAAGGGGGCCTTCTAAATAGTTGGAATTTTCCAAAGTAAAGAATCCCTTTAAAGGCATATCCCCATCTCCATAATCAGTTTTTAAACAGTAGGGCATGTAAAGGTATACACTTTTGTAAATATATATTCTTTTCATGTTACAGCAGCTTTTCTCTGCCTCTTGTTTACTGCTCATTGTCTAGGCCACAGACCACCTCTCTATGGGGTATGTTCACACATACATAATGGCCTTATTTACTAAGAGTGTTGTGTAGGTTTCTTTGTGGGTTTTAATTCCCTACAATTTATTTTCCACAGTATATACTAAGGTTTCCCTACATTTTGCACTTTTCCCTACATCTTGCTTTCTCTTTTTTTTACACATGTTCTGATCTGTCAGGTTTTCGTCAGCTGAAATCCACCACATTTTCTATGGAAACCTTAGTAGATATGTTGGGTTTTTATGAAAATGTCAGGAACACTCCCCCTTTTGATGACCACGCCCCCTTTCCCCAACGGTCACACACCCTTTTCTGGTTTTCTTAGCAAAGTGGAGAGTTAGTTGAGTTTTTTTAAATTCTGGTGCAAATTCTGGCGCAGACAGAATTTCTGGCACAATGCGCCAGAATCTGTCACACAGCCCGACAATTTTCGGCAAAAACCTGCCGTTACAAAACCCCTGACGGCCGAGACTAAATCGCATTGCAGCCTATGGGATTTTGTAGCTGCCAGTTTGCACCCGTATATGCCTGTAATTAATTACGGACATGATACAGTGACGAGACATCGTGGCGGAAAAATTACTGCATGCAGTAATTTTTCCGCCACGATGTCCCGTCACTGTATCACGTCCGTAATGAATTATGGGCATCTAGGGATACAACGCGCAGTTACAAAATTCCATAGGCTGCAATGCGATTTAGTCTCGGCCGTCAGGGGTTTTGTAACGGCAGGTTTTTGCCGAAAATTGTGATGGAACATGCGACGGAACTTCAATAACGGAAAAATCACTAGTGTGAAAGGAGCCTTAGCCTTACTCTGGACATGATGCTGCTGACACACAACTAGACGGTCTGAAGTGTCAATCACAGAACAAGAGCTCTCCCTACACAAAGTTACCTGTATTCTGACCTGTAACTTGTATCCTGTACCTGTTTGTCTGAATACCTGCCATTATGTCTTCTTGGTTACTTGTTTGTCAGTATTCTGTATACCTGCTGTTTTATCTTTCTGGTTCCCTGTTTGTCAGTACTCTAGGTTAACCCTTTGTGTCCTGACCTGTCTGCTACTTAGGGCAGATTGCCAAGTAGACAGGGACAGTGGTCTGTGTGAGAGCAGGATCTCACTTTTCCCTGCCCGAGGTAATACTGTCTTTTTAAAAACGTTTTGAGATGTTTTTGACATGATCAAAATATAAGTGGCACTGATAAAAATGCCAACTCATGGAACCAAAAATATATAGGGGAATATGGAAATGAAGCATACTTATATTCTTAATTTTTTTTTTTACAATATCTAAAAGTAGTAAAATAAAACAAAACCTATATAAATTGGGTATCATTGTAACAGTATATAACATATCATTTGTACCACAAAGTATATAAAATAACTCTAAAATTTATAAAGTTTTTTTCAATTCTTCCCCACATATGCATTTTGTGGGTGGTTGTGCCATACATTTCGTGGTAAAATTAAAAGATATCATTACAAAATACAATTGGTCATGCAAATAGCAAGCCCTCAAATGGCAAAAAAAAAGAGTTATGTCTCTTAAAAAGCAAGGAAGAAAAAACAAAAACACTAAAATTGGCAAGCTCCTTAAGGCCAAAATAGGATGCGTCCTTAAAGGGGTTAATATTATAGCTAATTAGTGTATATGATCATAGTAATGATGGAAAGTGGGCCATCAGGGGTTTGAAAAATTTCTATGGGTAAATGCAGCTTTAGAACAAAATGTGATTATAATCTAGTAATTCCAAACCTTAATTTCCATAGGGAAAAATGTATACTCTCAGAAATCTCTTTGGGAACCTTCCACGCTAACCCTCTAAACAGTGGCGAGTATTTGTAGTATCTAAGCCAAGCATCTTTAAAGGGGTACTCCACTGCCCCAGCATTTGGAACATTTTGTTCCAAAGGCTGGGTGCGGCTGAGGGGGGTTGTGACGTCACGGCCACGCCCCTCAATGCAAGTTTACGGGAGGGGGCGAAGCCACCATAGACTTGCATTGAGGGGGCATGACATGACATCACAAGGGGCGTGGCCATGATGTCATGACCCCCCCATAGTCCGCACCCAACCTGTTCTGAATGCTGGGGCAGTGGAGTACCCCTTTCAGTGGACAGAAATGACTTTGCCTTCCCTATTTAAAACTGACAACATTTGTTGTTGCTGCCAGATACCAAGAGTAACCCTAGTTGTCAAACTGTCTCATAACCTGTAGAGATAAAAAAAGACAAGCCATAAACTGTGCAGATAAGATGAATAATTTATTTATATACAGTAAGCATTGGTAGATGTATTCTGTTTAAAAGAAAAAATACAGTAACAAAAATATTCTCAGCGTAATACCTACAGTATAAACTTAAGTGTGACAAACTGATTCTGTTGTTGAGTTATAAAGAACACAGAGCCTGGTGTAACAGATTACAAGTTGCAGTGTTAACTAAGACAGTAAAAAACTGTACAGTGCAGGCAACACATTACAATAAAATATGGTCAATGAGGCAGTCTTTTTCAATAATTGGATAAGGGGAGTTAAAACCTCATAAATCCTCCATATCTCTTATCCATTTCTGGGATTTCTTTGGAATAGCTTTCACCATCTTCATCTGAAGGAAGAGCAGAATCTGCAAAGCGCCTCATGAAACCTCCATTTCTTTTCTGGTAGTCTTGCCACCATTCTGGCCTGCCTACTCTTCTCATAAAGCCTCCATATCGCTTCTGCATTTCTCTTCCTTCATCTTCTATGTCTGAGCTTCTTCTGTAATCTCTCATGAAGCCCCCATATCTTTTGTTGATTTCTCCTGGTGTCTCACTATTGTTGTCATGGTAGAGACTAGACTCGGGATCCCCACCGGTGCTCAGAAGCTCCCTCAGGAGGTCTGAAGTGTCACTATCATACTCTTTCTTCATGAAACCTCCATATTTCTTTGCAAGGATTTCTCCACCATTGGATTCATCTTCTGGTTCCATGTGGTACAGCTCATCCATTTTCTTTTTCATAAAGCCGCCATATCTTTTCATGAAACCTCCATACTTTTTAGCAAGTAAATGGCTGTCAATGCCCTGTTCTTTCTCTGCCTCTTGAGAGTCATCTTTTGCAGTTTGCAGATGCTCTTTGCAGGTGCCCCATGCTTTGGCCATTGGCAGCTTTCCCTCACATTCTAACGTGCAAGCCTGAAACAAGAGGAACAAGTAGTTTAATAAAAGAAAGTAATTTTACAAGTACTTTTATTGAAGTTATCTAAAACACAAACAGTAACACTGTCTACACCAGTGGTGGCCAAATTGATTCGCCAGGATCTACTATTAGTTCTCTTTTCAATTGGCTTCAAAGACTTACAGCTGAATAGTTCTGTTCTCTCACAAAGGTTACCGATTTAGGGCCCTATTTACATTATGTTTGGAGGGTCCATTGCCAGTATATGTCAAGATACCTTTAAATAGGTATTCTGGCATATACTAAAGCAGTTCTGCCATAGACCTATAGCCCAGCCATAGACCTGCCTGCTTACTGATAATTAGCTGACACATTGCTGTGGCCAGTGATTGGTTAAGCTCGCATGTCCTGCATCGTGCGCTTGTAGTAGATCAGTAGATTTAGGTTGGTCTTTTTCATTAATGATTAATGAAAAATGGTATGTGAATTGGGCATATTACAGTGCACTGTTAGAAAATGGCAAATGGTAGTGTCTTCCATCTCCAGGGAGTTTTTATTTATTTATTTAAAAAACGAATTAATGTCTTAAAAATAGCCTAATTTTAAAAATGAAACCTTGACATGTTTTGAACTGTAAGAATTAATTCATCATCATACCAGACTGGTACCATGATTAAGAATTGATTCTCACATTTCAAAATGTGTCAGAGTTGTATTTTGCTTTTTATTTTATGAAGATGGCCTATTTTTACAGGGTGTGAATAATGCGTTCCTTCAATTTAAACATATTATTTCTACCTAAAGCTGGAGGAGGCTTCAGTTTGCTAGTGTCTTGTTTGGCATTGACCCAACGTGCCTCTCGTATTTCAGACTACATACGGCAGATTTATCAAACTGTGAGAGAGAAAAAATTGAGTGATTTTCCCACAACAACCAATCACAGCGCAGCTTTCACTTTACCAGAACTCGCTGTGATTGGTTGTTGTGGAACAATCACTATAATTTTTCTCCCCCCATAAATCTGGACCATTGTGAACAGTGGTAGGCTGATTTTTGCTTTTCTTTCCTGTTAGAGGATATCGGGATTCCAGGTCTTATTTCTTATGGGAGACTTTTCTTTGAACTAGTTTTGCACCACTATGGGTTGGGTCTAGTATTGTGGCTAAGCTCTATTGATGTGAATGGGGTAAGTTTTAATACTACACAACCTGTGGACAGATGTAGTATTGTCCAATGGAAGACAACGTTCATGATCACCTAATCTTGTACAACCCTTTTATCTATTCTATTTTAAAATCCCCTTTTCTTGATACATTTACTGCATTATCTTTTTTCAGTAAGTCTTTTCTTTGATGAAACATTTATTAATTCAAAAAGTTTGAACTCTGAGCTCATGTCCCATAAAACACTTTCATTTGCCATTCCGAAATGCATTCTGACATATCTTTTTCATATGCTTTTTGAAGAATTGAATAAGCCTGAAGCAAATTTGTTCTCTAATTATCCTGTTTTGGAAATTAAGTGATCATTCATCTTTTAGAATTAACATTACAGAGCTATTACATATTACAAGAAGGCTCAGAATGAACAGAGACGTAAACTATCGGTTGGCTTATGGGCTAATAACCGTCCAGAGATACAAAGAATGAATAAACCTAGTATTAATATATATTAATAGATCATTACAGATACAAATATATGCAAGGAATAAATAGGTCCTTTATTAAATAGAGTTGTTTTGGAGCTGTTTATGAACATATAATTTCAATAAAAAATCTGTTCAGACATTTACTGAGCATTAATAGATATAGTAAAATCAAACTCTAGGTACACCGAGGAAATAGAGCCCCATAACAACAATGGGACACCCTACTGGGGCTTGTAGATATCAAAACAATCATAACCATCTGAGATAAGAGACTTAGGATATGTTTATGTTTTATAGGGATGAGCTGGAGAACACAAATGTACACATGGAGTGTGTAGGGGTATGTGAGAATGTAATGTCTGTATAGCGATAGTAGTACAATTCACCAATAATGTGATCAGTTTTCAATAAAAGCCTTTATCAGTGTCCCGAAACCTACTCATAGAACAACTTAGAGCTGTCTCTTTCAACAGTAGAAATAGAAACACACATGCAACACTATGCAGAAGTGAAATATAGTTATAGTTAAAAATATATAGAGTGCCAACTCTAGAACTATTCCAAAGATTTGATCTTGAAAGAACTGCAATATACTAGAAAGAATATTATGTGCACAATCTTGTCTTCGCAACGGTAGTACACAGTTAAAGGCCAAAGACACATTCTCAATGTTAGAGATCACAGCAAGGAAAGTAGACAAGGGAATAGAAACCTTAGATGACAGCTCACAGAAGCTGAAGAGAGACCAGAGAGCAGACACATGGCAGTCTGCAGGGGGAAATCATTTGCTTACAAGTAGAGATAGAAAATAGAGCTCACACAGCAAACTGCATAAGGGCAATTGCCAGTATAAATAAAAGTACTCTGGAAAAAAAAATCTGATAAACTGGTGCCAGAAAGTTATACAGATTTGTAAAATGACTTTAATTTAAAGGGGTATTCTGGTCAAATACATCTTATCCCCTATCCAAAGGAGGGACCCCCTGCGATCTCCATGTGGCACCCACATGGAAACCTCTGTATGACGTCACGGCAACCCCCCCCCCCCGTGACATCACACCATGTCACGTCACGTCGCATATCCAGTCCTGGAAACACAGAGGTTTCCAAGACTGGATCAGCAGCTCTGCATGGAATGTGGGTGCTGCACGGAGATCGCGAGGGCCCCCTCACTATCAGACATCTTATCCTTTGGATAGGGGATAAGATGTATTTGGAATACCCCTTTAAAAATCTGAAGCCTTTCAGGGCTTATAAGCTGCTGTGCTCCAGAGGAAGTTGTGTAGTCTTCTCAATCAGGCACAATGCTCTCTGCTGCCACCTCTGTCCAGGAACTGCCCAGAGCACGATCAAATCTTCATAGCAAATCTCTCCTGGACAGTTCCTGACATGGCCAGATGTGGCAGCAGTGAGCATTGTGTTTGACTGTAAAGAACTTCATCACTTCTTTCAGAACATGGTTCAATCCACTGTTCTGGCCAAGAACCAAAATACTGTTACCAAGGAAGAGTCACTTGCGCTCACCCCCTGGTGCACAGCCCCTATATGTCATGTCAAACTTCTATGTCTCTGGGAGTAAATATTCTCTAACTAAACATAGAAGACTGAAAAGGCCAAAAAGCAATACTTGAAACATAGGTTCAGGATGTTGGTATATATTTCTAGTTAGGCTAGATCATTCTTTCTCAATCTTCTCAAGCTAAGTGAAAAAAATTTACTACTAAGAACTCCCAACCTAAATTAGGTATAAGTCTATGCCCACACAGCTGTATGCCACTTTCTGGAGCCTTTGTTAGAAGTTCCTTCAAAGTTAACAGAAAGAATAGTAAAGCAAATAGTTATGTTCTTCCTGTCGTAACCCTGATAGATTTTCTTATACATTATTAGGGTTTGTCATAGGGAAGCACTGAAGTACCCAAGCCAGATTCCCCCTTTATACCCCTCTGTATGCAGACCCAATTCCAGATCCCCCTGTTTACAGAATCTAGACAAGTCCCTCCCTTGTATATAAAACCTCTCCTGTACATACAGACCTCCTAAAAATGACAGAACCCAGATCAGACCCACTACAAAAAACAGACCCCAGAATAGTCCCCTTTGTATATACAGATCCCTCTGCACATACAGACACAAGATCAGACACCCCCATTTACAATCCCTAGACCCCCATGATGGTGGTGATGGTATACACACAGCAGAACAGCGGCAGCAAGCAGGGCAGGCACAGTGTAGGAGGAGAATGGACTCTTGAGCTGGGCAGGTTCACTGGATAATTTGTAAGCACGCTGGCTTACATGTTAGTGTCATATCAGCCAGCAAGAAACATTGCCATGTACTAGGGCAGTCTAAGATTATTATTGTTTCCCTGCCAGTGATCACCCTCAGGCTGTAGCATGTACCCCCTAGGGTATGCCTACTGCAGGCTTACCTAAGTGATGATGAATGGGCATGAATCTATTGGTATAGTAAAAGGTGTATAAGTAGCACTAAGCAGTGCCCTGAGCTCTTATTGAGAAAATGCTAGACAATGTGTATCCATCCATACTACTATGCATAGGCTCCAGGGAAAGGAAAATGGCAGTTCAAACCAGTAATAGGTTTTGGCTTAAATGATGAATTCTTTTTATTTTTATTATGGTTTGTCCTATTCATTGATGACGTATCACAGTGAGCAATATCAATGTAAATAGTATGTAGCATGTAAGCAGCATAGTTGATATAAAGGAACCTTTCAAACCTAAATGTGTTATTTTATCACCTTCTAATTTATTCCCATGCTGCTTTGCAGCTGGATGTGCATTCAGCATCTGCTATAAAGAAGATGGGACTTGACAACCTATCAAGGCACATTTATATCTCAGACCTGAAGTTGTCCCTATTCTTTTGCTGCTACTTAAGGCAACTTATTCAGACAATGTTTGTTTATTCTAATTGTACAGTTCTCATATTATTCTTGCGTGAATTCTGGGATAAATCTAAGCAGGGACCCAACCCCACAATGTAACATTTACAGATCCCTGTATACTGACATTCATCAGTGTTGTTATTCAGTGGCAGTATGTCTACCCTGCCCTGGTACTGCTGCTAGATGACAAACCTGCTTTTCAATGTGGAAAGATGGTCTTTAGCCAAAATTGTTGCAAAAGAGTAAAAAAAAAATATTATCAAAAATTGCTGTTTCCCCCCCCCTGAGAATATGAAAAACAGCCTAGCTCTATTCGCTTTATTGGTGATGAGCCGCATTACCAGACACAGCCCATGGACTAAGGGGTGGCACTGTTTCTAAAACATAAAAATTCAAACCCCTTACTTCTAATTCAATACAGCTCATTTACCTCTTGCTACTGGTGCCAGTGGTGACGCCCTCCATCTGCTACACCAAACAGCCAAGGAACATGCTCCTCCCCAGTTCCTCCCTTGCTGAAGTGATGCTGTTTCATTTTGAAAAATTTACATTTTCATCCCTCTGCATTTTGCAAATGTAAAGTTCCCTACTCAAGTCTATGTCTGTATATCACTATATGTTTTAGGTATGGCTTTTCCTACTTTTCGTAATGTTTCAGATGATGTTTCCTTCAATTAGACATAACATGAGTAATTTTTCATAGCTCTGGGATATGAAACATCTGTTGATGGATACAGTAGCAGCATAGCAACTCAGGGCAATGAAAGACACAAATGTGAATGTTATTTACAAAAATACACTCGAAATGCAGAACCAAAATAAATGAAAAAATAAATAGAAAATATTATTTGTATATATAGTAAACAGTGGTACATAATCTAGTTATCTATGTATCTGTCTGTCTATCCATTCTGCTAGCTAGCCCTATTTTTAGATTAAATAAAGTTATACTACTTTGTGCTGTAGATTGGTAAATTATGATTTTTTTCCCCCATTTTGGCCTTAAGGACTCAGCAAATTGAATTTTTACGTTTTCGTTTTTTCCTCCTCGCCTTCTATAAATCATAACTCTTTTATATTTTCATCCACAGACTAGTATGAGGGCTTGTTTTTTGCGCGACCAGTTGTCCTTTGTAATGACTTCACTCATTTTACCATAAAATGTATGGCGCAACAAAAAAAAAATACTATTTGTGTGGGGAAATTTTAAAGAAAACAGCAATTTAGCAAAGTTTGAAAGGTTTTGTTTTCACGCTGTACAATTTATAGTAAAAAAAATACATGTTTTCTTTATTCTGTGGATCAATACGATTAAAATGATACCCATGATTACATACTTTTCTATTCTTGTACTACTTTAAAAAAATCGCAAACTTCTTAACCAAATTAGTACATTTAAAATCCCTCTATTTTGCTGACCTATAACTTTCATTTTTTCGTATAAGCGGTGGTATGAGGGCTCATTTTTTGCGCTGTGATCTGTACTTTTTATTGATACCACATTTGCATATATAAATCTTTTAATAAATTTTTATCAATTTTTTAAAATAAAAGATTACAAAAAATAAGCAACTTTGCCCTTTTTAAAAATTTTTTTTTTTTTACATTTACGCCATTCACCGTACGGGATCATTAACATTATATTTTAATAATTCAGATATTTACACACGTGGTGATACCAAATATGTTTATTAATTTAATTTTTTTACACTTTTGGGGCTAAAATGGGAAAAGGGACAATTTACATTTTATTTTTTTTTTGGGGGGGGGGTGTGATTTTTCAAACAAAAAAATTAATACTTTATTTTTACACTTTAATAGTCCCCATAGGGACTGCTAATACCGTTCAGTGCTATGCATAGGGCATAGCACTGATCAGTGTTATCAGTCATCTTCTGCTCTGGTCTGCTCGATCTCAAACCAGAGCAGAAAACCCCTGGAGACGGCCGGAGGCATGTGAGGGGACCTCCGTCTGCCAACCATGCTGGATGATTGGATCTCCGCACAAGTGCTGTGGGTGATCCGATCATCCATTTTAGTGACTGTACTGCTGCAGATGCTGTGATCTGTATTGATCACAGCATCTGAGGGGTTAATGGCACACATCAGTGTGATAGCAGCCAGGATCTGCCACGTATGACCCGAGCATCGGTCCAGTGCTCGCGGTCATGTACAGGATGTAAATTGACGCCCCGATGTGTTAAGTACCACTTCACCAGGATGTACATTTACGTCTTGCGTCGTTAAGGGGTTAAGAATATAGAATGGTAAAGGCAAAGATGTAATAATCACAGTGTATCATTTTTTCAGTGATTGATCATTTAAAGGGAACCTGTCATCAGATTTTACTTATATAACATGTGGTACCGTTTTATATATGGTAAATGTTCTTCCTTACCATCTCCGAGAGACGTTCCTGCTGGCAGGGATGGTGAGGATGTACAGTTTAAAAGTGTGCCCTGCCAGCCCCGTAAGTAATCCCCTGGGCGGGGAGCTATACTCACCTAGTCCCGTCTTCTTCAGCTGTAATCACACCTCCTCAGTGTGATTGACAGCCCTACTCACCTCCTCCGTAAGCAGATGGAGCAGAGCAATGATGCTGCCGTGCCCAGGCTGTCAATCACGCTGATGGGGAATGACTACAGCGGGGAAGATGAAACTAGGTGAGTATAGCTCTCCGCCAAGGGGACTGCTTACAGGGCAGGCGTGGGACACTTTGAAATTGTACATCCTCACCACCATCCCTGCTGGAAGAAACGTCTCCGAGAGATGGTGAGAAAGAAGATTGTACACGCATCATATATGGTAAAATCTGATGACAAGTTCCCTTCAAAGGATTCGTCTACCTTCTAGCATTAAGACATTTTAAAAGACAACATGGTGGGGTCTGGATTATTTTCCATATCTACTGGATTCCAGGTGTTAGAGTGCCCCTTTATAATGAAGGTTTGCCTTTGCTTTAGCTAATACACCTGCTGCGTTGTTTTTAAACCCAGTTTTTATGGTATAAATGGATCTTACAGTTCTGATTTACAGGGGTTAAGCATTAATTGTACATATCATGCTCTGTCCAGACATGTGACTGAATTGCTCCATTCTTTTAATACAGTGGTCTCTCAAGTTACAATATTAATTGGTTCTGGGACGACCATTGTATGTTGAAACCATTGTATGTTGAGACCATAACTCTATGGAAACCTGGTAATTGGTTCTAAAGGCACCAAAATGTCATCCAAAAATGGGAAAAAGTGAGGATTAAAGAAAAATAAGTAGATAACTAATATAGATAAAGCAAATCCTTACATATAAAAGTAAGAAAGATCTGCTGGGAGCTGTAAATCACTGTCTATGTCAGTGTTTCCCAAGCAGGGAGCCTCCAGCTGTTGCAAAACTACAACTCCCAGCATGCCCGGACAGCCGTTGGCTGTCCGGGCATGCTGGGAGTTGTAATTTTGCAACAGCTTGGGGCACCCTGCTTGGGAAACACTGGTCTATGTAGAGGACAGGAGCTTCTTCAGGGTCCTGTACAGTACACACAATGTCCTAATAAAGTAATGGAGTCGCCCTCCCCTGGTGTCCAAAGGAGCAGCTAACTCTGGTACAGGTAAAGAGTATAGAACATACCTCCCTGTACTGTACGGGGCACTACCAGACACCAGTCAGTGCATGCACTTCAGTAATACAGGTAAAGAGTACAGAACATGTAATACCTCCCTGTACTGTAGGGGGCACTGTCACACACCAGTCAGTGCATGCACTTCAGTAATACAGGTAAAGAGTACAGAACATGTAATACCTTCCTGTACTGTAGGGGGCACTATCAGACACCAGTCAGTGCATATGCTTCAGTAATACAGGGGTTTTACCAGTGAATGCCCATTTTGATTGGTCGGTTCTTCCAGCCATTGACAGGTATCACAGATCTTGACTGTCTGTACATATTGTATGTTGAGTCTGGTTTCAACTTACGATGGTCCAGAAAAGACCATTGTATGTTGAAACTATTGTATGTTGAGGCCATTGTAAGTTGAGGGATCACTGTACTTGACATCATTTACAATAGGTCTTCTAGGCATCGTGTCTATTAATGAGCTTGATATAATACTGTGTAAAAAACACATCTGGCAAATGGATGTAAACTGCATTATGTGAATGAAATAAAGCACCCAGTGAAATAAAGCACCCAGGCTGATGTTCCAATCCAGAAGCTTAAAATAAGTGATCATTAGTATTCAAAGGTGCATTAACCAGGCATGTGATACCATAGGGGTTAATGTATTGTTAAGGCAGATTACACTGCCGGCTCATTAGAAAAGAATAATTATAGACACTAAAGTTTGATACTGAGAAGACAATCTATAAGATGCAAATGTAGCAGAGCTGAATGTGTCATTTAGTCATCTAAGGATCTATTGTTTGTTTCCCATGGTCATTGTTAATGATGATAACAAACATCATTATTTCATTAAACTGTACTGTCTTTTCATTGAATAATAAGATTGTACACTGTGCTTACGTCCATAGGAAAAATCTCTCATACATTACCTTCTGATCTGTATTTCTGTCAG
The DNA here is from genome assembly GCF_029499605.1 of Hyla sarda. NCBI lineage: Eukaryota > Metazoa > Chordata > Amphibia > Anura > Hylidae > Hyla > Hyla sarda. Next base: position 292,131,113 of record NC_079193.1, read on the forward strand.
ATCATTATCAACTGAGCAAAGCCGAACAGAAAAGGGAACTGTTATCAGGGACAACACATTTATAATATGCCACGGGGCAACTCTGCCCATCTAAAGTAATAAACAGAAGGATCTGGTGCGCCCTGTCCAGAACTCATATAGGAAGAGCAATAATGGGAACATAGTAACATAAACAAATGTGAGGATGAAGGGAAGGGTTATTGAAACATTTCATAATCAGAGTGATCCTGAAATGCTAATTGTATTATATTACATCATTATTTATTACAGATGATAAAGAACTGAGTATGTAGCAGAGCTGAATTTGTCATGTGATTAATGTAATCACAGGATGTACTGTAGTTTTGCTGGTAAATTTATTGTAGTATCTTAAATTGAAGACTTATACTGTAGAGTTAAATAACAAATTCAATTCTGCTACATCAGTACATGGTTATAATGTAACACTCTTACACACACACACACACATATATATATACATTTTTTTCATTGATTGCCACCCTCTTGACCGCCCATCTGAAGTAATTGAATACATATTTCTCTACAGACACATACACACAATTCTATCTCTACTTTCATTACACATCACTGTTTTTTTCAACCATTCAAAAACAAATGAATGGCAGGGGAGGTTTAATCCTACCGTTACTACATCTAATGATTGCTGAAAGGGTCTGGGAAGTTCTCTTTTTCCACTTAACCAGTCAGCTAGAACTAGGATAAGTGTATGGATTAATCATGAATAGTAACATAGACTATTATTTAGTTTGGTTATATTTTCCATTGAAAATATTACAAATAAAATAATGAAAATATTCATCACTGCTATTATATATATATATATATATATATATATATATATATATATATCATATCTATCTATCTATCTATCTGTCATCATCTTCTTCAATACATTCATTTGTACATTCATTTAGATACAATTTATCGTTACAATTTATTCCGTTTCTTTACGTACAATTCTCCTCGACTCTGAATAAAGTTGAAGTGAACCTTGCTGAATGTATTTCTGTCAAGTTTAAAAAGCTGTTATTTGCTTAAATTAGACTTATCTTATACTATTTTCTATTTAGTAGAATCCAGCACTCTTTATTCAATCACTAATAATAATAATATAATCACTACTAATGAAAATGTTTTTCCTGTACAATTTAAACTACATCAGGTACAAACTAAAGAATCAAACATACATCTATGCAAGTCTTTCAATTACTTCAGATTTTTGGATAAAACTAAAAAAAAAAACAACAAAAAAAAAAAGAACAAAGTGATCTGCCTTCTGGAGAACCTGAGAGGCGAGTACATTTTTACAATGTTTTTACAGTGCTTTATGGCTCATAAGGTTATCATGGTAGATTGTAATCCCCCACTGACAGAAAATGATGTAACTGTACATACGTATCATTAAATAGATGAAACTGACTGCATTTATTAATATGTAAATCATATACAAAAACATGATCACTTTATAAAATGAATGGGTCTGACCTCTAGAACCTTCACTGATCCTGGGAATGAAGGGGCTACAGAGCTTATTTAACACTATTTTTGCCTGCGCCCCCATACATGCATTCCTTAAAATCTACTCTGCGGACCCTGCGGGGATCTCATGATCATAAAGTAATGCTATATCCAAGCAATATGCCATCAAATCATGAGTTGTTTCCCTACTCAATGTGACTTTGACCTGGACATGATCAATGCTGCTGTCCGAGGTGCTGGACTGCTACCTGAGCACAAGTTACCATAGTGTCCGTTTTAACGTGATTTTTATAGTTTTTTTTCCCAAAGAGTTAATTAAAAGGAACACTATGACAATGAGGTTGCAATGAAGTATCCGTGTACACAGTTTATTTAGGTGGAAACTTACCAAGGAGTTGATTTCAGTGCCCTGTCCCATATGAAAAGCACAAGTAGCGCAGTCCTTGCTGCAGTCTCCATGGATTGCCACAGCAAGATACGTAGTTATAGCCAGGACTAAACAGTAATATCTAGTAACCAGCGCCATTGACTGTAACAAAAAAAAAAAAAAAAGTAGACAATAATCAATAAATAATACAATACAATACTACTAACTTGTATTTAGTAGATCATTAAAGAACTAGGCGGAAGACATATCACACTCTAGTAAAGTGCAACACAGTACAATATATACTTTCAGTAAACAGTCTACAAGTATCCTAAACTATCTACAGCGGGGTTTCCCAACTAGGGTGTCTCCAGCTGTTGCAAAACGACAACTCCCAGCATGCTAGGACAGCCTTCGGCTGTCCTAGCATGCTGGGAGTTGTCGTTTTGCAACAGCTGGAGGCACCCTGGTTGGGAAACACTGATACAGACTAGAAGCCTTAAGTAGTAAGATACTTACTTGCATGGCAGCCTCTCAGATGATCCACTGCTCTTGCAAGAAACCGACTGAGAGCAAAGTATAGAGAGAAGCAGAAGAGGTTTCTAGTGGCTGATAGAAGCAGAGATGGAGAGGAGTAGCCCAGGTTACTGTCTGTCAGCAGCAAGTCTTGCAGTCCCCTCTTGTAGTGAGCCAGTGAGAGAATGACAGTAGTCTCCCCAGCTCTCAGTTCCTTACAAGGACTTGTGTGTGCTTGGAGGCTTGTCAGTAAAATCCCACAGCTGGGCTACTTTATAATTACTAAAAAAAAAAAGGAGCAGGGAGCTTCCCCCAATAGCCTGTAGGCTCCATCTGACGCAACTGCTACGTTTCTTACTCAGTGTCCCAAAGCTTATTATAATCCAGCACAGTCATGATCCCCATCAGCACTTCTGGGGGAGGAAGACTCCACATTAGTGGTACTTAGGCACTTGTCCTGCTATTGATACACGTTTTTTTAAATAAATGTATTAAACACCTGATGAATACTTAATCACTCCATATACCAGTGTTTACCAACCAGTGTGCCTCCAGCTGTTGCAAAACTACAACTCCCAGCATGCCCGGACAGCCAAAGGCTGTTCGGGCATGCTGGGAGTTGTAGTTTAGCAACAGCTGGAGGCACACCGGTTGGAAAATACTGCCATATACAGTATCACATCGACTTATAGAAGTTATTATAAACTCACAAATAAAGAAAAAATAACAAGTTATACATGAATAGTTCAATACAAGCAGCTGGTACTTAGGGACTTATTCTGCTATTGATCCCCCTTTTTTTTTAAATAAATGTATCAAATGCCTGATGAATACTTAATGACTCCATATACCAGTGTTTCCCAACCAGCGTGCCTCCAGCTGTTGCAAAACTACAACTCCCAGCATGCCCAGACAGCCAAAGGCAGTATTTTCCAACCGGCGTGCCTCCAGCTGTTGCTAAACTACAACTGGAGGCACACCGGTTGGAAAATACTGCCATATACAGTATCACATTGACTTATAGAAGTTATTATAAACTCACAAATAAAGAAAAAATAACAAGTAATCCATGTATAGTTCAATACAAGCAGCTGTATATATATATATATATATATATATATATATATATATATATATATACATATATATATACATATATATATATATATATATATATATATATATATATATATATATATATATATATACTCTGGTAATCTGGTATCTGGTGTAAATTAAATATTATGGTTTAAGGATTTGTCTAACTAACAGTACAAACCAATGTAACTAACAGTGGAACCCAAAGTTGCAATACGATCTGTAGGCTCTTTAACAGCTGTCCTCTAGAGGGCGCCAGACACCTTCTTCAGGCACCGATGAAGCTGGTGAAGTGTATAATATGGATGTGTGTTTGCATTAGATTAAATAAACTAAATGTTAAAATCATTTTGTAAAGTTCTGTTTGCATTAGGAATTTCCTATATTGTTTTACAGCTGTTACAAAGGAGCATTATTCTAATTCTCTATCATCATCATCATCATCATCATCACATCTAGATATTTATGTCTATATAAGAATATGGCTTTAAAAATAAATGCCTGAAATCTGTTAAAAAATTCATAGAATTATTTGTATATATGTACAATAATATGAAGTTAAAGGAGAACTCCAGAATACAAAAATTGTCCTCCATACTGCCGGCAGTAAAAAAATAAATAGATACATATCTTCCTTCGCTCCCCTGGTGCCTCTGGTAACCGTCTCCGGTCTCCACCACGATCCTTTTCCTGGTTGCCGGTGGTCGGCAAGTCATACTGCGCTCAGCCTAGTCCTGACTCGGCCGGCGATAGGCTGAGCGGCAGTGTAACGTTTTCAATCCTGGCAGCAGGTGCCGGTGTAGTGAAGAATTGTGTGTCTTGAAGCGTTCTCACACTGCCGCTCAGCCTATCACCGGCCGAGTTGGGACTTCGCTGTAGCCGGTGATTGGCTCAGTGCAGTATAACTCGTCGACCACCGGCAACCAGGAAGAGGATCGAGGCGGAGACCGAAGCCGGTAACCAGAGGCACCAGGGGAGCGAAGGAAGGTATGTATCTATTTATTTTATTACTGCTGGCAGTATGGAGGACAATTTTTGTACTCTGGGGTTCTCCTTTAAAGGAGATATCCAGTACTGAAAAACTTATCCCCTATCCTAAGAATAGGGGATAAGTTTCAGATCGCGGGGGGTCCGACCGATGGGGCCTCCCGTGATCTCCTGTACGGGGCCCCGGCAGCCCACAGGAAGGGGGCGTGTTGACCACAGCATGAAGTGGCGGCTGACACGCCCCCTCAATACAACTTTATGGCAGAGCCGGAGCACTGCCTTCAGCAATCTCCAGCTCTGCCATAGCGCTGTATTGAGGGGGCATGTCAGCCGCTGCCTCGTGCGGTGGTCAACACCCGCTATCTGGCCAGCGAGCCGGGGCCCTGTATAAGAGATCGCGGGGGGCCCCAGTGGTCGGACCCCCCCGTGATCTGAAACGTATCCCCTATCCTTAGGATAGGGATATGTTTTTCAGCACTTGACTACCCCTTTAATTTTATTGTTCTGTTGACATTAGCCAGAGATGTAGCTAGGCTTTCTTTCATCTGCTGCCATAGCATTGTAGCTATATATCCTTTGCAATGCAGAGTGACTTGTTGACATCCCAACCCAAAAAAATCAACAGTGTTTTTTAATATATATGCATAAAAAACTTTCTAAATACTTTATGGATCTTTTAAGTACATAGATTTATTTGCCTTTACATATATAGTGAAAACATATTCCACTGTGCTGAACACAGATTATAGCAGCTCATATCAGTGTCCATCCTACATGAAGCTGTCAATGTCCCAACGTCAAACACTCTAAAGCCACTTTCATAACAAACAAGTTAACCCTATGAATATGTGTGTAGACAGGAGTGTAGGAAGGCACCAGGTGCCTAAAAAGCCTCAGGGGTTAATAGTGCAAGCTAAACGGGTATAGCTCAGCGGGACCAAACTTGAGGATATGCCCAGGCGGTGGTGCTAGGATAAAAATGAAAAATAGACCAGTATACAATGTGTGTCAAATAGAACAAAGTATATCCGCACTCACCACCGAGTTCGGCTGTCAGAGCTCCTAAGTAGAGTATTCCATCGGACCGAAGCAGCAGAGACGTTGTTAGAGCTCAGAGGCTATAACCGGTTATTTCGCGCATTCGCGCTTCATCCGGCCTTGAAGGAGGCCGGATGAAGCGCGAATGCGCGAAATAACGGGAGGAGGCCGGATGAAGCACGAATGCGCGAAATAACCGGAGGAGGCCAGATGAAGCACGAATGCGCGAAATAACCGGAGGAGGCCGGATGAAGCACAAATGCGCGAAATAACCGGTTATAGCCTCTGAGCGCTAACAACGTCTCTGCTGCTTCGGTCCGATGGAATACTCTACTTAGGAGCTCTGACAGCCGAACTCGGTGGTGAGTGCGGATATACTTTGTTCTGTGTGACACACAACCCTATGAATATGTTTTTGAAGTGTATGATAAAACCCAAACACACACGAGAAGGACATACAGACTCCATGTACTGTGTATATTGTCTCATTCAAACCCGGTGCCCCGTTGCTGGAAGGGAAAAGCGAAAACCCCTGATGTGCAGATGACTATAGGGGAGATTTATCAAAACCTGTGCCAAGGAAAAGTTGCCCAGTTGCCCATAGCAACCAATCAGATCGCTTCTTTCATTTTGCAGAGGTCTTGTTGAAAATGAAAGAAGCGATCTGATTGGTTGCTATGGGCAACTCAGCAACTTTTTCCTCTGGACAGGTTTTGATAAATCTCCCCCATGTGTGTATATCACATTAATATAGCATGCAAACCAAATGTATATCACATACTGTGCGGAAGTGTCTACTGAATGTGTATATAGGAATTATGCATCGCTATCTGCTTTCTTGATGTCCAACTACAGAACTATAAATCCTCTTTCACATGATATAATATCTAGTCTACTCAGAATAAGTGCCTGCTTGAAAGGGGAAAGAGAACAAAATGCATTCCCTTTCTTTTTTATGGGTGTAAAATGTGTTTGTAATAAGCTTGGTTGAAATATTACTGGAGTTCGGATCTGCTTTTGAGAATGTGTCGCCGTAAATGAGCTGAGAAAAGCGTAAGATGTGGGGCTTTCAGCATCTGTAAGACGTTTCTGGTGAAGGATATAGTTTGGCTTCACTAAGAAGATCAAAAGAAATTCACATTTGATAGAAAAAAATATGATCTTATAATAAGATATATCCCCGATAATGTGCTGCAGAATTCTCAAACCTGACATGAAGAAACAAGGATTTTAAAAGGGTACAGCTGTGTCTGTCAGTCTCTATAGCAGTGGTCTTCAACCTGCGGACCACCAGATGTTGCAAAACTACAACTCCCAGCATGCCCGGACAGCCGTTGGCTGTCCGGGCATGCTGGGAGTTGTAGTTTTGCAACATCTGGAGGTCCGCAGGTTGAAGACTACTGCTCTAAAGTTTTGTATGAGCTCTGCACCTTATAGCATTTCCCCAGCACAGATAGATTTACAGGTTTTTGTGATGTAGATTTTATCAGTGTTCTTGTAGCTATCTTACTCCCGGCCAAATCCGTATACAGAATTTATATACCGAAGTATAGCGAAGTAAATCAAACAGAGCCATGTCAGTTTCAAATGCATCTCTGCCTTTATTCAGTCCTTCACTTGGCTATATCACCTCTGTAATTAACATAAGTTCCCACCCCTCTACTATGCCTTTCCTGAACAGTTTCGCAGACTTGTTTGTTCAAAAGGCTTCACACGATGGGAGGGGGGAGACCGGACGGAGCAGATGGGGGAGTAGCATTGTCCTCGTGGTATGCTGCTTCCTCTACACGATGGTGGGGGCAAGGGGGGGGGGCTCCTAAATGAACATTTTACATTAAAAAACATAGATACATCTATTACATTTGAACCAGAGACGCTGTCACGATGCCGGCTGGCAGGTAGTGGATCCTCTGTGCCAGAGAGGGATTGGCGTGGACCGTGCTAGTGGACCGGTTCTAAGCCACTACTGGTTTTCACCAGAGCCTGCCGCAAAGCGGGATGGTCTTGCTGCGGCGGTAGTGACCAGGTCGTATCCACTAGCAACGGCTCACCTCTCTGGCTGCTGAAGATAGGCGCGGTACAAGGGAGTAGGCAAAACCAAGGTCGGACGTAGCAGAAGGTCGGGGCAGGCAGCAAGGATCGTAGTCAGGGGCAACGGCAGAAGGTCTGGAAACACAGGCAAGGAACACACAAGGAACGCTTTCACTGGCACTAAGGCAACAAGATCCGGCAAGGGAGTGCAGGGGAAGTGAGGTGATATAGGGAAGTGCACAGGTGAACACACTAATTGGAACCACTGCGCCAATCAGCGGCGCAGTGGCCCTTTAAATCGCAGAGACCCGGCACGCGCGCGCCCTAGGGAGCGGGGCCGCGCGCGCCGGGACAGAACAGACGGAGAGCGAGTCAGGTAGGGGAGCCGGGGTGCGCATCGCGAGCGGGCGCTACCCGCATCGCGAATCGCATCCCGGCTGGCAGCGGAATCGCAGCGCCCCGGGTCAGAGGACGTGACCGGAGCGCTGCCGCGGGGAGAGTGAAGCGAGCGCTCCGGGGAGGAGCGGGGACCCGGAGCGCTCGGCGTAACAGTACCCCCCCCCTTGGGTCTCCCCCTCTTCTTAGAGCCTGAGAACCTGAGGAGCAGACTTTTGTCTAGGATGTTGTCCTCAGGTTCCCAGGATCTCTCTTCAGGACCACAACCCTCCCAGTCCACTAAAAAAAAATTTTTCCCTCTGACCTTTTTGGCAGCTAAAATTTCTTTGACCGAGAAGATGTCCGAGGAGCCGGAAACAGGAGTGGGAGGAACAGATTTGGGAGAAAAACGGTTGAGGATGAGTGGTTTGAGAAGAGAGACGTGAAAGGCATTAGGGATACGAAGAGAGGGAGGAAGAAGAAGTTTATAAGAGACAGGATTAATTTGACACAAAATTTTGAAAGGACCAAGATAGCGTGGTCCCAACTTGTAGCTAGGGACACGGAAGCGGACATATTTAGCGGAGAGCCATACCTTGTCTCCAGGGGAAAAAACGGGGGGAGCTCTTCTTTTCTTATCCGCGAACTTCTTCATGCGTGATGAAGCCTGTAAGAGAGAATTTTGGGTCTCTCTCCATATGATGGAAAGGTCACGAGAAATTTCATCCACAGCGGGCAGACCAGAGGGCAAGGGAGTAGGGAGGGGGGGAAGAGGGTGACGGCCGTACACCACGAAAAATGGGGATTTGGAGGAAGACTCAGAGACCCTGAAGTTATACGAGAATTCGGCCCATGGGAGGAGATCTGCCCAGTCATCCTGGCGGGAGGAAACAAAATGTCGCAAATAATCACCCAAGATCTGGTTAATCCTTTCTACTTGTCCATTGGACTGGGGATGATATGCAGAAGAAAAATTTAATTTAATCTTGAGTTGTTTACAGAGAGCCCTCCAGAATTTAGACACGAATTGGACGCCTCTATCCGAGACAATCTGCGTAGGCAACCCGTGAAGACGAAAAATGTGTACAAAAAATTGTTTAGCCAACTGAGGCGCAGAAGGAAGACCAGGAAGAGGGATGAAATGTGCCATTTTGGAGAATCGATCAACGACCACCCAAATAACAGTGTTGCCACGGGAAGGGGGTAAATCAGTAATAAAATCCATACCAATCAGAGACCAAGGCTGTTCGGGGACAGGCAGAGGATGAAGAAAACCAGCGGGCTTCTGGCGAGGAGTCTTATCCCGGGCACAGATAGTGCAGGCTCGCACAAAGTCCACAACATCCGTCTCCAGAGTTGGCCACCAATAGAAGCAGGAGATGAGTTGCACAGATTTCTTGATACCCGCATGACCTGCGAGATGGGAGGAGTGACCCCATTTGAGGATTCCGAGGCGTTGGCGAGGAGAAACAAAGGTCTTTCCTGGAGGAGTCTGCCTGATGGAGGCAGGAGAAGTGGAGATCAGGCAGTCAGGTGGAATGATGTGTTGCGGAGAGAGTTCAACTTCTGAGGCATCCGAGGAACGAGAGAGAGCATCGGCCCTAATGTTCTTATCGGCAGGACGAAAGTGAATCTCAAAATTAAATCGGGCAAAGAACAGAGACCACCGGGCCTGGCGAGGATTCAGCCGTTGGGCAGACTGGAGGTAGGAGAGGTTCTTGTGGTCGGTGTAGATAATAACAGGAGAACTTGATCCCTCCAGCAGATGCCTCCATTCCTCAAGTGCTAATTTAATGGCTAGAAGCTCTCGATCCCCGATGGAGTAGTTCCTCTCCGCTGGAGAGAAGGTCCTAGAGAAAAAACCACAAGCGACAGCATGCCCGGAAGAATTTTTTTGTAGAAGAACAGCTCCAGCTCCCACTGAGGAGGCATCAACCTCCAATAGGAAGGGTTTGGAAGGGTCAGGTCTGGAGAGGACGGGAGCCGAAGAAAAGGCAGACTTGAGTCGTTTAAAGGCGTCTTCTGCTTGAGGAGGCCAGGACTTGGGATCAGCATTTTTTTTGGTTAAAGCCACGATAGGAGCCACAACGGTAGAAAAATGTGGAATAAATTGCCTGTAATAATTGGCGAACCCCAAAAAGCGTTGGATAGCACGGAGTCCGGAGGGGCGTGGCCAATCTAAGACGGCAGAGAGTTTGTCTGGATCCATCTGTAGTCCCTGGCCAGAGACCAAATATCCTAGAAAAGGAAGAGATTGGCATTCAAACAGACATTTCTCAATTTTGGCATAGAGTTGGTTGTCACGAAGTCTCTGAAGAACCATACGGACATGCTGGCGGTGTTCTTCTAGATTGGCAGAAAAAATTAGGATATCGTCCAGATATACAACAACACAGGAGTATAACAGATCACGAAAAATTTCATTGACAAAGTCTTGGAAGACGGCAGGGGCGTTGCACAGTCCAAAGGGCATGACCAGATACTCAAAGTGTCCATCTCTGGTGTTAAATGCCGTTTTCCACTCGTCCCCCTCTCTGATGCGGATGAGGTTATAGGCGCCTCTTAAGTCCAATTTAGTGAAGATGTGGGCACCTTGGAGGCGATCAAAGAGTTCAGAGATGAGGGGTAAGGGGTAGCGGTTCTTAACCGTGATTTTATTAAGACCGCGGTAGTCAATGCAAGGACGTAGGGAGCCATCTTTTTTGGACACAAAGAAAAATCCGGCTCCGGCAGGAGAGGAGGATTTACGGATAAAGCCCTTTTTTAGATTCTCCTGGACGTATTCGGACATGGCAAGAGTCTCTGGGGCAGAGAGAGGATAAATTCTGCCCCGGGGTGGAGTAGTGCCCGGGAGGAGGTCGATAGGGCAATCATAAGGCCTGTGAGGAGGTAGAGTCTCAGCTTGTTTTTTGCAGAAAACATCCGCGAAGTCCATATAGGCCTTAGGGAGACCGGTTACTGGAGGAACCACAGAGTTACGGCAAGGGTTACTGGGAACCGGTTTTAGACAGTTCTTGGAACAAGAGGACCCCCAACTCTTGATCTCCCCAGTGGACCAATCCAGGGTAGGGGAATGAAGTTGAAGCCAGGGAAGTCCAAGGAGAATTTCCGAGGTGCAATTGGGGAGGACCAAAAGTTCAATCCTCTCATGATGAGATCCGATGCTCATAAGAAGGGGCTCCGTGCGGAAACGTATGGTACAGTCCAATCTTTCATTATTTACACAATTGATGTAGAGGGGTCTGGCGAGACTGGTCACCGGGATGTTGAACCTGTTGACGAGAGAGGCCAAAATAAAATTTCCTGCAGATCCAGAGTCCAAGAAGGCCACTGTAGAGAAGGAGAAGGCAGAGGCAGACATCCGCACAGGCACAGTAAGACGTGGAGAAGCAGAGTAGACATCAAGGACTGTCTCACCTTTGTGCGGAGTCAGCGTACGTCTTTCCAGGCGGGGAGGACGGATAGGACAATCTCTCAGGAAGTGTTCGGTACTAGCACAGTACAGGCAGAGGTTCTCCATACGGCGTCGTGTCCTCTCTTGAGGTGTCAGGCGAGACCGGTCGACCTGCATAGCCTCCACGGCGGGAGGCACAGGAACAGATTGCAGGGGACCAGAGGAGAGAGGAGCCGAGGAGAAGAAACGCCTCGTGCGAACAGAGTCCATATCTTGGCGGAGTTCCTGACGCCTTTCGGAAAAACGCATGTCAATGCGAGTGGCTAGGTGAATAAGTTCATGTAGATTAGCAGGAATTTCTCGTGCGGCCAGAACATCTTTAATGTTGCTGGATAGGCCTTTTTTGAAGGTCGCGCAGAGGGCCTCATTATTCCAGGACAATTCTGAAGCAAGAGTACGGAATTGTACGGCATACTCGCCAACGGAAGAATTACCCTGGACCAGGTTCAACAGGGCAGTCTCAGCAGAAGAGGCTCGGGCAGGTTCCTCAAAGACACTTCGGATTTCCGAGAAGAAGGAGTGTACAGAGGCAGTGACGGGGTCATTGCGGTCCCAGAGCGGTGTGGCCCATGACAGGGCTTTTCCGGACAGAAGGCTGACTACGAAAGCCACCTTAGACCTTTCAGTGGGAAACAGGTCCGACATCATCTCCAGATGCAGGGAACATTGGGAAAGAAAGCCACGGCAAAACTTAGAGTCCCCATCAAATTTATCCGGCAAGGATAAGCGTATCCCAGGAGCGGCCACTCGCTGCGGAGGAGGTGCAGGAGCTGGCGGAGGAGATGACTGCTGAAGCTGTGGTAGTAACTGTTGTAGCATAACGGTCAGTTGAGACAGCTGTTGGCCTTGTTGCGCTATCTGTTGTGACTGCTGGGCGACCACCGTGGTGAGGTCAGCGACAACTGGCAGAGGAACTTCAGCGGGATCCATGGCCGGATCTACTGTCACGATGCCGGCTGGCAGGTAGTGGATCCTCTGTGCCAGAGAGGGATTGGCGTGGACCGTGCTAGTGGACCGGTTCTAAGCCACTACTGGTTTTCACCAGAGCCTGCCGCAAAGCGGGATGGTCTTGCTGCGGCGGTAGTGACCAGGTCGTATCCACTAGCAACGGCTCACCTCTCTGGCTGCTGAAGATAGGCGCGGTACAAGGGAGTAGGCAAAAGCAAGGTCGGACGTAGCAGAAGGTCGGGGCAGGCAGCAAGGATCGTAGTCAGGGGCAACGGCAGAAGGTCTGGAAACACAGGCAAGGAACACACAAGGAACGCTTTCACTGGCACTAAGGCAACAAGATCCGGCAAGGGAGTGCAGGGGAAGTGAGGTGATATAGGGAAGTGCACAGGTGAACACACTAATTGGAACCACTGCGCCAATCAGCGGCGCAGTGGCCCTTTAAATCGCAGAGACCCGGCGCGCACGCGCCCTAGGGAGCGGGGCCGCGCGCGCCGGGACAGAACAGACGGAGAGCGAGTCAGGTAGGGGAGCCGGGGTGCGCATCGCGAGCGGGCGCTACCCGCATCGCGAATCGCATCCCGGCTGGCAGCGGAATCGCAGCGCCCCGGGTCAGAGGACGTGACCGGAGCGCTGCCGCGGGGAGAGTGAAGCGAGCGCTCCGGGGAGGAGCGGGGACCCGGAGCGCTCGGCGTAACAGACGCTTCCTGGGGGTGGAGAGCTAAAACCTGAGCTGACTGATACCATTTATTCATGAAAACTTATTTTGAATTATTTTGTCATATATGTAAATTCTTGTTTGCAGTTACTGTATGATGATGGGCGCTAAATCTGTATCTGTGTCATATCCCATATATTTAGGAAAAAAAAAAAAAAAGTGCTCCTGTCATGACCGGGGCTGGACAGGAATCAACTATGGCTAAAACTTAGACAAACAGACATAGCAAAGGTAAAACTAATAACCAGCACAGAGTTCAGCAGAGCTCAGGTTTACATAGCCCAACCCGAGTTCCCATTGGCTAATAGCATTAACTATTCCCTATCCAGGGGGATAAGCATGCTCCAGATGTAGAAATGATCTTTTAAAACACTGACACATCCCAGAAATAACACTTCAGCAAATGGTAACAAACCAATGGGTTGAGATAAAGTCGGCACTACCACCATAAATCCTTACTGGAGTATACACAGAACCCCTAAGCAATGATGCACTGCTGCCGCAGCTTACAAGGAAGTCCACACGAGCGGTGCTCAAGTCCCAGAGTAGCAGAGCTAATGTATATCCAAACAAGTGGAAAAGAAAGGGACGGCTACTCACTCAATTCCAATGTGTGTTTATTCAAAATCAAGGGTGCATAGGACTCACACAGGCACGTTCACAGCTGGAGCAATGTTTCGCGTTTGCACGCTTCTTCCGGCTCACTTGAGCCGGAAGAAGCGTGCAAAGGCGAAACGTCGCTCCAGCTGTGAACGTGCCTGTGTGAGTCCTAAGCACCCTTGATTTTGAAGAAACACAACGTGGAATTGAGTGAGTAGCCGTCCCTTTCTTTCTCACTTGTTTAAATGGTAACAAACAGTTAAGAAAAAATTTGGGGGGATTTGCAAGATAAATGTAAAATCCCCCAAAGTGTCAGCTCATGTCCAAATACCTCACATTCTATATTGTAAAGTCAAACCTTATATGATAAATGCAAAGGTCAGCTCACCGCCAGTAGACAGGTATTTCTTGGAGAATGCACTTTTGTTGCTGGAAGCATGGATAACTTCAAATCTCCCATCTCGATTCCAGGCATAGAATGCAAGAAGGATGGAAAATGTTTCCAGCTCCAATAGATAAAAGACCTAAACTTTATTTAGACATCATTAAAAAAAAAGTCTTACGACATCCATAAAAAATTTAACTCAAATGCATTTAAAACTATTTAAAGCTCTTACTTATAGCACCAATAAAGCATTAATTCATAGCACCAGAACCCCAATGCATGTTTCATGGCCTTCCACAGCAATGGGTAGCAATATCAGCAGCAGAAAATATGCAGCAAAATATGGCATGTGTAAACATACCCTTAAAAGGGCACCCTGCCAGTCAGCTATTGATGACCTATTCTGTTGGTAGGTTTTTATTTGTTTTTCCCTGGAAGAAGCAGCTGTAGCTTTAATATTTCACATAAGGTCTCCACCTTGACTGAATGAATGTTTGGGTGATGTCTATCTCTCCTGTCCACCTATTTGGCCCATCCAAACAATCATTGATTGATATTGAGGTAAGCAGCTGACAGAAAGCTCTGATGGTGGTTTATCTCACAGAAAACAAAAGGGTTGGTCTTACCCTTCTCTCCCCAAACATCATCTGTAGATAGATGTTAGAAAATTGGATGGTCCCATCAAAATAGGTAGGGTCAGACGACTTTTGACGTAAAGGAGTTCTGTAGTGAAATATAAATGATCCCCTATCCAAAGCCTAGGGGATAAGTTATAGATCTCCTGAACAGGGGCCCCAGCAGTATGCTGGAAGTGGGCATGCTGACCCCCAAACGGAGCGGCAGCTAACACGCCTCCCTCCATATATCCCATAGAGATACATGGAGGGGGCATATCCGCTGCGGCTACCGGTGGGGGTTGGAATGGCTGCTTCCTGCAGACTGCTGGGGCCCCTGTTCAGGAGATCGCGAGGGTCCCAGCGATTGGACCCCCTGTGATCTATAACTTATCCCCTATCCTTTGGACAGGGGATAAGTTATAAAGTTATATTTCACTGCACTACCCCCTTAAGTTTATGGGGGCCTTTAGAGTCAACTGATTGCGCTATTACTCATGCCGCTTTATCCTATTGCTATCATTTACCTTTAGGGTATGTTCACACAGCATAAAATTGATTGGCATCTTTTTTTTTCATAGGCATTTTGTCCGTAATCTGCAAATATGATGCCGCAATTTTTTTTGAGTTCTTAAAGTAGCCTCTATATCTATTATTTACGCTCAAATATAATAAAAAAATGACATATGATGTTGAATATGCTCTCCTTTTTTTACCTTTAATCGTTGTCTTTCTTAATGTTTTAGGTCCGGTGGGAAAACCGCATATGGGGCAAAAATGAGCTGACCGGAGTCAGCATATGGCTGGGATACAGAAGTGCCCGATTTTACCTTCCACCATCTGTATACGGTCCCGTATGGGTATAAACGTAATGTGAACCCAGCCTAAGATAGTGTTTTCTGTTCACTATGTTATATTCTACTTTGTAAGGTTATCAGCAGGTGTATTGTTAGCAAAAGCTATATAGATGTAATATTTTATAATACAGTGGTCCCTCAACATACGATGGTAATCTGTTCCAAACGGACCATTGTTTGTTGAAACCATCGCATGTTGAGGGATCAGTGCAATGTAAAGTACAGGACAGTGGTCTACAACCTGCGGACCTCCAGATGTTGCAAAACTACAACACCCAGCATGCCCGGACAGCCGTTGGCTGTGCGGGCATGCTGGGTGTTGTAGTTTTGCAACAACTGGAGGTCCGCAGGTTGTAGACCACTGTTAGACAAAGTTATACTCACCTGTCCCCGCCGCTCCGGACCATCACCGCTCGTCAGCGCTGCCTGGGATGTCGCCGTCCATCGCTGTCGCCGCGTCCCTGATGCTCCGGCAAGGCCTCTGCTTCCCCGGCACCCGCGCTCTCCGTCGCCGCCATCACGTCGCTATGCACGCCACTCCTATTGGATGACGGGACGGCGTGCGCAGCGACGTGATGACGACGATGGAGAGCGCCGACGATGCAGGGGATCCCGAAGAGGACGCACCGGAGCCCTGAGGACAGGTAAGTGACCATCACCGGAGCTCACGGGGCACCGTAAACGGCTATCCGGCGGCAGCTGAAGCAGTCTGCGCTGCCGGATAGCCGTTTATGTGATGGCCCCGACATACAAAAGCATCGTATGTTGATGCTGCCTTCAACATGCGATGGCCTCTGAGAGGCCATCGCATGTTGAAATTATCGTATGTCGGGGCCATCGTAGGTTGAGGGGTCACTGTACTGTATAGGGAGGGGTAAATATGAGCAGATCATTTGCCACTGGAAAATGTGTTAGTATTGTATTTAACAAACAGTGTAGAAAACAGCAATATGATAAGGAAATGACAGCGAGATTATTCTGTAAATCACAATTAGGGATTACACAATACGATGGAGCGGACGCATTCATGTAGCTACAGAAATAATCATGTAAATCAGATGGAAAATGAGCACTGATTTAGCGAATGCTGATCTAAGTTTCAATTTCATTTAGGGAAAAAAAACACACGGGAGGAAAAAGAATGTCTGCTCATACCATATGCTTTATTCTTTCTGCTACTCTGATCTGTTATTTAGTATACAGCAGACTGATGGTTGATGGTGAAAGTTTTTGGTATCTTAAAGTGTATCTGTCATATTACAGAAAAAAATTATCTTATAAACTTATATGTTACCCACTAGGTCATAAAGATGTTTTACGTGTCTTTTTTTGTGTGTCTGGCTTCTGTATTTGGCTCACAAATTCCTCCTTTCTGCTGCTCACTCATTCTGACATACACTGCTCAGGAAGGGGCATGTCCAAGCCTAGCAATGAGCCCGTCCTAACTCACCGTGCAATAACCTCTGCCCTGGGTCTGCTGTGCTGTGCTGGGTCTCATCATCCAATCACTACAGGCTGCTCTTCAATCTCCTCCTCTCTGTTTTCAGGCTGCAGACTGATAGGACAGGACAGGAGTGAGCACAGATGAGTGCTAGTCCTGCCCTCACTTACTGGACCTTGTCCCTGCCCGTGCTTCAGCTGGGACAAAGATGATGCGGCAGCCGGACAGGATTATGTTCTGGATGGTGTGGAGACCCCTAGTGGTCTTTTTTTAAGCCTTAATTCGAAAGGTTAATGATGTTTAGCCAAATATAAAGAGAGGACTTTGTCAGGAGTTTATGCTGCAAGAAACAAGGAGACGCTCCCTCATTCCAACAAACAATTTATGTGTCAGTGTTTCAGAGAAATCATAGTTTTATAAATGTCTAGGAACAAGGTTTTGAGTCCCCGTGGTTGTCCCTAGCAGCTTCCCCCCACCCTAACAGGCTTCATTGACAGGTCAGGGTAACACTGTTATATTGAAGCCGTTCAAATCCCACCAAGGACAACATCTGTATGGAGTTTGTAAGTTCTCCCTGTGTTTATGTGGGTTTCCTCCCACACCCCAATAGATTATGAACCCCAAAGGGGACAAGGGCTGATTTGAATGATGTAAAAGCACTGTGGAATATGATGCTGCCATATAAATAAAGAATTATTATTATTTATGTATAGGGACAGATCTACCAATCAAATCTGGAGCCGGGGACCTTGCTGTGACTCTAAGCCCTGCTCCTGGACAGTTTTACTAATATTTTGTCTGACATGACAGGACTTCATAGTTCATTATATTAAGAGGTCCTGTCCTTGTTTCTAGCTGCTCATAGTAGCATAAAGCTCCGGTTTCCCTTATCTTATCCACTTCCTTAAAGGGGTACTCCGGTGGAAATTTTTTTTCTTTTAATCAGCTGGTGCCAGAAAGTTAAACAGATTTGTAAATGACTTCCATTAAAAAATCTTTACCCTTCCAGTACTTTTAAGCAGCTGTATGCTACAGAGGAAATTATTTTCTTTTCTAATTTCTTTTTTGTGTTGTCCAGAGCAGCATAGGTTTGCAATGGGGATTTTCTCCTGCTCTGGACAGTTCCTGATACGGGCATCAGGTGTCAGCAGAGAGCACTGTGGACAAGACAAAAAAGAAAATCAAAAAAGAAAATAATTTCCTCTGTAGCATACAGCTGCTAAAAAGTACTGGAAGGGTAAAGATTTTTTTAATAGAAGTAATTTACAAATATGTTTAACTTTCTGGCACCAGTTGATTAAAAAAAATAATAAAAATGTTTTTCACCAGAATACCCCTTTAAACTACAGGGATACAGATAATAATAATTCCTTTATTTTTACAACACCATCATATTCCACAGCCCTGTACGGAGCTTGTCGTCAGTTAAACTGTTCCCTGTTCCCATTGGAGCTCACAATCTAAATCCCCCATCAGTATGTTCATTTTATATCATGCTGAAGAGGATATCTTTCTGATTTATATTCACACATATTTATTTCAGGTAGAAATGATCTTTGTAAACCAGGGGTTGTCTGAATGTTCTCTTCCGATGTATTATAATAGATTTGGAGGCAGCTTTCTGCATACATTTCCAGATACACTCATCTGACTTGACTTGGAGATCTATTACTAGTGGCAGGTCCGGAGGTTCTGGCAGATGACATATAATCATTATTCAGTCATGACAATTACAGAACAAAGTCGTTACTTTACTTAGCGCTGGGGTATTAATTGAAAGATTCTAAAATTTACATAGCAACGTTATTGTGTATGGACAGAGGCCAACAGATTTAAAAGGGTACTCCGGTGGAAAACTTTTTTTTTTTTAAATCAACTGGTGCCAGAAAGTTAAACAGATTAGTAAATTACTTCTATTAAAAAATCTTAATCCTTCCAGTATTTATTTGCTGCTGAATACTACAGAGGAAATGATTTTCTTTTTGGAACACAGAGCTCTCTGCTGACATCATGACCACGGTGCTCTCTGCTGACACCTCTGTCCATTTTAGGAATTGTCCTGAGCAGCATATGTTTTCTATGGGGATTTTCTTCTACTCTGGACAGTTTTTAAAATGGACAGAGATGTCAGCAGAGAGCACTGTGGTCATGATGTCAGCAGAGAGCTCTGTGTTCCAAAAAGAAAATAATTTCCTCTGTAGCATTCAGCAGCTAACAAGTACTGGAAGGATTAAGATTTTTTAATAGAAGTAATTTACAAATCTGTTTAATTTTCTGGCACCAGTTGATTTAAAAATAAAAATAAAGTTTTCCACCGTAGTACCCCTTTAAAATTCAGCTTTCATATTGGAAGGTATATTTTGAACCCTGCACATCGATGACTTAAAAGGGTACTCCGTCTCTAGACATCTTATCCCCTACCCAAAGGATAGGGGATAAGATGCCTGATCGCGGAGGTCCCGCCGATGGGGACCCCCGTGATCTCCGTGCTGCACCCGGCGTTCGTTTAGAGTGTCAGCTTCAGTGCCAGAAGCTCGTGATGTCATGACCACGCTCCGCTCATGATGTCACAGCCACGCCCTCTCAATGCAAGTCTATGGGAGGGGGCGTGACAGCCGTCATGCCTCCTCCCATAGACTTGCATTGAAGGGGCATGGCCGTGACATCACGAGCGGGGCGTGACTGTGACATCACAAACTTCCACCCTGCATCGCCAGTCATCCGGCATGGAACAAAGTTTGCTCCATGCACTGAATGTCTGGGGTGCTGGAGCCGAGATCATGGGGGTCCCTCGCGGCAGGATCCACGCGATCAGACATCTTATCCCTTATTCTTTGGATAAGGGGCAGAGTACTCCTTTAAGGCCCTATTAAATTCCCCAAGCCCGATTGTAAATCACTGGATTGTTCGTGAGGCCCTTTCCTGCAATCAGCTGCCGGCCGATGATTTTTGTTGAACAACTGAAACATTTGTGTTTTCTCGTTCATCTGCCGACAGCTGACCCTATTACATTATTGTATCCTGTGTAATAAAGCCTTTATTTAACATGATTTTGTTTATAGAAGAAGACAGCTACATACAGGCACAGTATGGGATTAGATTGCCTTTTGTCTGCCCCAGTTCTCTAGTAACATATATTGTGTCAGACTCTGTGGAGTACAGCCAATTTTTATTAATTAATAATTGAGTTAGAGCTATTTTACGTACAAGATACATCAAATTTTTTGATTTGCCTTTTTCTGTCTCATATCTGTAATTCTCTTTTCCAGGAATGCTTAAAGTTAGTCAATGTCACAGGGCCAATCTGTCAAACTGCTTCCACCACCATATAGTACTGTATGATCAATAGTATGTTTTGTTGCTGTGAAGTGCTTTCCAGCAGGTATAATACTACTACTATTCTCTATAAAGGGCCTCTTTTGACTCATCTGTCCATGGAATATTATTTCAAACACATTGAGGTTTGTCTGCTTAGTAACATTGTAACATAGTTTGTAAGGTTAAAAAAAAGACGAGTTCATTGAGAACAACCTGAAACCCTACTGTGTTGATCCAGAGGAAGGGGGGGAAAAAAACCATGAGGCTGATGTCAAATGCCCCATGACAGAGGAAAAATTCCTTCCTGACCCGAATATGATGATCAGAATAAATCTCTGGGTCAGCGTTCTATCCCCATAAATCTAGTATCCATAGTCTCTAAGTCAGACATCACAATGTCAGGTGGCAGAGAGTTCCATATTCTCACTGCTCTTACAGTAAAGAATCCCTGTCTGTGATGATGGTGAAACCGTCTTTCCTCTAGACGTAGAGGATGCCCCCTTGTCATGGTTAAAAGCCTAGGTATAAGAAAGATCTCTGTACTGTCCATTCATATATTTGTACATTTTGATCAGATCGCCCCTAAGACATTTCTACTACATAACCCCAAGCTTTATAACCTGTCTTGGTCCTGTAATCCTCCCATACCATCTATTATCCTTGTTACCCTCCTCTTCACCCTCTCCACCCTCTCCAGCCATGTCCTTCTTATATATAGTGTTGGGCATGAATATTCGCAATGCGAATATTTATCGCGAATATCACATATTTGCGAATTTGCTAATATTGCAAATATAGCGCTATATATTCGCAATTACGAATATTCACATTTTTTTTCACAGTACATATCACAGTGATCATCCCTCCCTGCTTCCAGCTTGTGGTGTAAACAAGGAAATATCGTGGATTCGAATATGGCCTATGCTGCTCAACACTACTTATATACAGTGGCCAGAATTGGAGTTCCATATGTGGTCTGACGAGTGATTTATACAGAGGCAAAATGATGTCCCTGTCATGAGCCTCTATCCCTCTGTCCCTTTGTTAGCCTTGGCAGCAGTTGCCTGGCACTGATCAATAAAGTAGAGTTTACTGTCCACCAGCACCCCCAAGTCTTTTTAAGTAGTAGTTTTATCTAATGTTTTATTATTTAGCACATAATTGTACATTTTGGGGGAGATTTATCAAAACCTGTGCAAAGGAAAAGTTGCCCTGTTGCCCATAGCGACCAATCAGATTGCTTCTTTCATTTTGCAGAGGCCTTTTCAAAAATGAAAGAAGCAAGCTGATTGGTTGCTATGGGCAACTGGGCAACTTTTCCTCTGGACAGGTTTTGATAAATCTCCCCCTTTGTTTTTAAGGCCCAAATGCATAGCCTTACATTTCCCCACTTTAAACTTCATTTGCGTTTGTGTTTGTGCCCAAGCCTCCAGCTTCCCCAGATCCCTCTTTAATATTATGTTATCATCCTCTGTGGTGATCACCCTACCCAGTTTGGTGTCATCTGCAAATATATAAATTCTTGTTTTGTTAAATTATTTAGCATGACATTCTCTTGGAAATCAGTGGTTTCTACCTTGTTATTCTTCCTTGAATTCCAGTTTTGAAATATAATATTCTTGTTGTGGAGTCACAACATATACATTTGCTATGCAGGTTAGTTAAAGAGGTCTGTAGCCCTTCTGGATGTTTCCTTGGGATTTTTTTTTTTACTGTTTCCACCTCATCCTGGGCTCATTTTGGCAATTTAATCATTCCTGGGAGGATTTACTGCTTAATAGCTCTCACCGTGGTTCAGTGATGCTCTAAAACATTGCTAATAGCTTTGCTAACCTTATCAGATATTTTTTATTTCAACATTTATTCTTATATCATTCTGAGTGTTAGTATTTTTCTCACCAGTGCACATAAGGAGCCAAAAATTACTTTAGCAGCAGTATAATTCTTTACAATATTGAAGTATTACATATATAAGGTACATAATGTTTATGTTGTGAGAGCCTCTAGTTTTAACCCCTTAAGGACCGGGGTTTTTTCCGTTTTTGCATTTTCGTTTTTTGCTCCTTGCCTTTAAAAAATCATAACTCTTTCAATTTTGCACCTAAAAATCCATATGATGGCTTATTTTTTGCGCCACCAATTCTAATTTGTAATGACGTCAGTCATTTTGCCCAAAAATCTACGGTGAAACGGAAAAAAAAATCATTGTGCGACAAAATTGAAAAAAAACCGCAGTTTTGTAACTTTTGGGGGCTTCCGTTTCTACGTAGTACATTTTTCGGTAAAAATGACACCTTATCTTTATTCTGTAGGTCCATACGATTAAAATGATACCCTACTTATATAGATTTGATTTTTTCGGACTTCTGGAAAAAATCATAACTACATGCAGGAAAATTAATACGTTTAAAATTGTCATCTTCTGACCCCTATAACTTTTTTATTTTTCCGTGTATGGGGCGGTATGAGGGCTCATTTTTTGCGCCGTGATCTGAAGTTTTTAACGGTACAATTTTTGCATTGATAGGACTTATTGATCGCTTTTTATTCATTTTTAAATGATATAAAAAGTGACCAAAAATGCACTATTTTGGACTTTGGAATTTTTTTGCGCGCACGCCATTGACCGAGCGGTTTAATTAATGATATATTTTTATAATTTGGACATTTACACACGCGGTGATACCATATATGTTCATTTTTATTTTTATTTACACTGTGTTTTTTTTTTTATTGGAAAAGGGGGGTGATTCAAACTTTTAATAGGGGAGGAGTTAAATGATCTTTATTCACTTTTTTTTTTCACTTTTTTTTGCAGTGTTATAGGTCCCATAGGGACCTATAACACTGCACACACTGATCTTCATCATTGATCACTGGTTTCTCATAAGAAACCAGTGATCAACGATTCTGCCGCATGACTGCTCAGGCCTGGATCTCAGGCCCCTACCTGCCTCCTCGCTGTCCTGTCAGCTGTTCGGGATGCCGTGATTAGCCGCGGCTATCCCGAACAGCCCGACTGAGCTAGCCGGCCACTTTCGGTTTCACTTTTAGCCGCGCGGCTCAGCTCTGAGCGCGAGGCTAAAGGGTTAATAGCGCGCGGTGCCGCGATCGGCACTGCGCGCTATTAGAGGCGGGTCCCGGCTTCACTATGACGCCGGGCCCGCCGTGATATGACGCGGGGTTACTGTGTAACCCCGCGTTATATCAGGAGAGCAGGTCCAAGGGCGTACCTGTACGCCCTTGGTCCTTAAGGGGTTAAAGGACTTATTTCATCAAAAAAATTGGGAAATGTATCAATTTTGTCTATCTTTGCAGCATTTTCTTGTTAGACAGTCCTTGATTTGGACATATTTATTATTCTGAAAGGAGGCTGTGTCGCTTTCTCTAGTATGTATGTCACAGAGCCAAAATTTGTCTTTAGACTGTTTTTTGTGTCTAGAAAAGGTGCAAAAAATGTGCAAGCAGGGTTTATTTGCGCCTTTCTTGCGCCTTTTGGTTTATACATTTCTGCTGATTTTGAGTTGCAATCCAATGATTTTGGCAATACGTGTGATATGGAAGGGTTTTATGAACTGCGCCTTTTTATGAAAAGGTGCAAAGCCACTGAAAAGTCTCTAAAATTACACCAGCCCAGACTGCATATGAAGAGAGAAATTTCAGAAAATTTGACCTGCACAAAATTTATCAAATGCTCTGTGACCATTTAATAAATTTGGCGCTCCTACACATTACCAGCACACAAAAAAAGGTGCAAAAAAATGCTTCACTTACACCTACAATGATAAATGCTTCACTTACACCTACAATGATAAATGCCAGCCAATGGCTCCAACATCCTTTAGAAGTCCACCTTCATTTTTTGCATCCATTTACATACATATTTCATCCACTGAAAAATTGTTGGGATGCAACTATTTTGGGGGGTGAAAATGTTGCCATATGTTGCTATATGTAATTGCATAACTGAAACCTGAGCACCTGTTTCTTTATTTAATAAGTACTGTTCTGGCCATTAGACCACTATGTCAACACAACAAATTTCCTCTGATGTTTTTATACGTGTTATGAAGACATTTTTGAATGTATCAAGATCGGTAGAAAGTGAACCAGGTACTTCTGTGCGAACATGTAATCCCAGAAAATAGCTCCTGATAGCTATGGTATGAATTGCAGCTGGCTGTGTTCTTGGGTGCAGACTTCTAAAGCAATAGGGCATCAAATATATACCATGTGGAGAAAAGAAATGAAGTCGCACTCACCCGAACAAATCTTCAGCGTGATGAAAACTTTTATTCCAACATTAATACTGCAGATAACAGGAATACAATTTTGTAGCAGGGAGCGAGGGCTGGCAAGGCTCTCAGACGCAGGGCATAGCACTGATAGGCTACTAGTTTCACCAAGGTATTTGTTCAGGTGAGTGCGACTTTATTTCTTTTCTCCACATGGTATATTTTTGAATGTATATTGATAAATGTCCTCTCATTTTTTGATATCAGTGTTTTACTAACCTGTTAAAGCTCAACTGTTATGAACTCCAGGCTATATAACCTACACACAGCCTTTGTACTGTGTGCAGATGGTGTGTACAGCACCATGTTTATCTTATTTTTGCAGGCTTTTATCACCCCAAAAAATGCTTTTGATCGCAGCCACACACAGTCGGTTAGGCATAGCGCGAGGTACACTATGCCCCACCGCCGCCATGCCCACCTCCCCATAGGTCAGCGCTGAGACCGCTGTGTGATTGACACACAGGTCCCAGCGCAGGTGCCCCTCAGCTCAGCTAACGTGCGAGCCAAAAACAAGTTTATTGAGATATGCACCTTTTATAATTTATGTACTGTACTCCGTGCCTGCTATCCTCTTGCTTCTTCTTTCTTCTCTCCGGCAAACATGCGCAAGACAGTCCCTGTTACTAGAGGCAGAGAGTACATGTGCTCTCTACCTCTAGCACTGCACAGGTGCGCTGAAGAGGCAGGCGGCGTGAGTGAGCGCTTGCCCGGATATCATATGCCGCAGCGCTTATTAGCTGAGCTGAGGGGCACATGCGCTAGGACCTGTGTGTCAATCACACAGCCGTCCTAGTGATGACATACAGGGGTGGGCGTGGCTGTGGGGCATAGCATACCTCGTGCTATGCCTATCCGGCTGTGTGTGGTTGCGATCAAAAGCATTTTTTGGGGGTGATGAAAGCCGGCAGAAATAAGGTAATAAATGGTGCTGTACACACATCTGCACAAAGTACAAAGGCTGCGTGCAGGTTATATAGCCCAGAGTTCATGAGAGTTGTGCTTTAACTCCTCCAGCACTCCACCAAGAGACTAAAGAATAAAGATTAGGTGTCATTTTTACCGAAAAGAGTAGAAACTAAAGCCTCCAAAAGTTACAAAATTCACCTGACAAATATATAGGTCTGTAGGTGCAAAATTGAAAGTGTTATGATCTTTAGAAGGGGAGGAGGGAAAAAAAAGAAAGTGCAAAAAAGAAAATTGACCTGGTCCTTTAGGCCAAAATGGGCTTAATCCTTAAAGGGGTACTCCGGTAAAAACCTTTTTTGTTTTAAATCAACTGGCTCCGGAAAGTTAAACAGATTTGTAAATTACTTCTATTAAAAAATCTTGATCCTTCCTGTACTTATTAGCTGCTGAATACTACAGAGGAAATTATTTTCTTTTTGGAATGCTCTCTGCTGACATTATTATAATAATAAGTCTTTATTTAATAATTGTTGTCCTTAGTGGGATTTGAACCCAAGTCCCCAGCACTGCAAGGCAGCAGTGCTAACCACTAAGCCACCATGCTGCACTTAGCATACCTCTGCTATGCACGGTTGCTAAAATGGACAGAGATGTCTGCAGAGAGCACTGTGCTCGTGATGTCATCAGTGTTCCAAAAAGAAAGGAATTTCCTCTGTAGCATTCAGCAGCTAATAAGTACTGGAAGGATTAAGATTTTTTAATAGAAGTAATTTACAAATATGTTTAACTTTCTGGTACCAGTTGATTTAAAAGAAAAAAGGTTTTCACCGGAGTACCCCTTTAAGGGGTTAATGTCTAAACATTGGCAACTACATGGGCCCAATGTGCCATGGGCCAAAAATCCTACTGTGTTGATCCAGAAGAAGGCAACCCCCCCCATGAGGCTGATGCCAATTGCCCCATGACAGAGGAAAAATTCCTTCCTAACTCCAATTTGGCGATCAGAATAAATTCTTGGATCAATGTTCTATTCCCATAAATCTAGTATCCACACCCTGGTATATTAGCATTCATGGTTCCCCCAATGAACTGTAGCTCCCCATTGCCAGCCGCACTCATGCAGCTCCAGACCATGACACTCCCACCACCATGCTTGAATGTAGACACACTTGTCTTTGTACTTCTTACCTGATTGACACCATCTGAACCAAATAAGTTTATCTTGACCTTATTCAAACACAGGACATGGTTCCAGTAATCCATGCCCTTATTCTGCTTGTCTTAAAGGGGTATTCCAGGAAAAAAACTTTTTTTTTTTATATATCAACTGGTTCCAGAAAGTTAAACAAATGTGTAAATTACTTCTATAAAAAAATCTTAATCCTTTCAGTACTTATGAGCTTCTGAAGTATAGGTTGTTCTTTTCTGTCTAAGTAATCTCTGATGACACCTGTCTCGGGAAACGCCCAGTTTAGAAGCAAATTCCCATAGCAAACCTCTTCTAAACTGGGCGGTTCCCGAGACAGGTGTCATCAGAGATTACTAATACAGAAAAGAACAACCTAAACTTCAGAAGCTCATAAGTACTGAAAGGATTAAGATTTTTTAATAGAAGTAATTTACAAATCTGTTTAACTTTCTGGAGCCAGTTGATATATAAAATTTTTTTTTTTCCTGGAATACCCAACCCCTTAAGGACCGGAGGTTTTTCCGTTTTTGCATTTTGGTTTTTTGCTCCTTGCCTTTAAAAAATCATAACTCTTTCAAATTTACACCTAAAAATCCATATGATGGCTTATTTTTTGCGCCACCAATTCTACTTTGTAATGACGTCAGTCATTTTGCCCAAAAATCTATGGTGAAGCGGGAAAAAAAATCATTGTGCGACAAAATTGAAAAAAAAAAACGCTGTTTTGTAACTTTTGGGGGCTTCCGTTTCTACGTAGTACATTTTTCGGTAAAAATGACACCTGATATGTATTCTGTAGGTCCATACGATTAAAATGATACCCTACTTATATAGGTTTGATTTTGTCGGACTTCTGGAAAAAATCATAACTACATGCAGGAAAATTAATACGTTTAAAATTGTCATCTTCTGACCCCTATAACTTTTTTATTTTTCCGTGTATGGGGCGGTATGAGGGCTCATTTTTTGCGCCGTGATCTGAAGTTTTTAACGGTACCATTTTTGCATTGATAGGACTTATTGATCACTTTTTATTCATTTTTAAATGATATAAAAAGTGACCAAAAATGCACTATTTTGGACTTTGGAATTTTTTTGCGCGCACGCCATTGACCGAGCGGTTTAATTAATGATATATTTTTATAATTCGGACATTTCCGCACGCGGTGATACCACATATGTTTATTTTTATTTTTATTTACACTGTGTTTTTTTTTTTATTGGAAAAGGGGGGTGATTCAAACTTTTAATAGGGGAGGAGTTAAATGATCTTTATTCACTTTTTTTTTTCACTTTTTTTTTGCAGTGTTATAGGTCCCATAGGGACCTATAACACTGCACACACTGATCTTCTATGTTGATCACTGGTTTCTCATAAGAAACCAGTGATCAACGATTCTGCCGGATGACTGCTCATGCCTGGATCTCAGGCACTGAGCAGTCATTCGGCGATCGGACAGCGAGGAGGCAGGTAGGGGCCCTCCCGCTGTCCTGTCAGCTGTTCGGGATGCCGCGATTAGCCGCGGCTATCCCGAACAGCCCGACTGAGCTAGCCGGCAACTTTCACTTTCACTTTTAGCCGCGCGGCTCAGCTTTGAGCGCGCGGCTAAAGGGTTAATAGTGCGCGGCGCCGCGATCGGCGCTGCGCGCTATTAGAGGCGGGTCCCGGCTTCACTATGACGCCGGGCCCGCCATGATATGACGCGGGGTTACTGTGTAACCCCGCGTTATATCAGAAGAGCAGGACCAAGGACGTACCGGTACGTCCTTGGTCCTTAAGGGGTTAAGCAAACTGCAGGCTTTCTTGTGCTTCATCTTTAAAAGACGACCATGCAGACCAATTTGATGCTGTAAGCGTATTATCTGAGCACTGACAGCACTTTATATTAAGGGTAGGAACCTACTTAAAAGAGTCTACAGTGAGGTGATAAATAGATGTATTCAGTGTGATCAAATTCTAAGAATTTCATGGTTATTTTTAACATTTTTGTTTAGTATTAATAGATAACTTTTTTGTTTTTCTATGCTGACAGTTTTTAGACCTGTCATATGATCTGCTGATGAGAGGACATAGGTCTATTAACATGTCTAAAAGGCCCACCCAAAAGACTCATTCCGATGTGCAGATACCTAGTCACCTTCTTATCTACAATATATTTTATTAAAAACAAGGCAAAATAAATTCATGTAACTAAAATGTGTTATAAATTTTTAAGAACTCATTGGCTGATGCTTTTAGATATTTTAATGCTAGTGTGACCTCGGTGTATGACACATGTAGAAAGGTTTGTCTGATTGTCAGATTTACATGGATTACATGTGAATAATTATTATCATCTGTAATATCTGTTTCAGCATTAAATGCAACATGACTAATGGTTTACAGTACTCCTAGTTCTTTCACAAATGCGACAGCCCCTATTATCAAAGCGGGAAATAGAGAATTGTTATTGACTTTTATTTTTTTATTTTAATCCAGATTCAGTATATAATCCTGTAGCACAAATGTAGGAAAAAAAGACATATTGTATGCTGATCTTTTGCTTCTCGGCACAATTATAAAAACTAACATCAGGTAGTTAATATACATATTGCCCGATCTGTACAAGCCCACTTTACACTTCCCATCCATCTTATTCAACTGGGTCCCCAACTTAAAATAGTGTGGCACCAGGCAGCCACCACCACCGCAGCAACACACAGCAATCTATCTTCTGTCAACTTATAACTAGTATCCTGTATACGCAGAGGTGTCTCACCCCCCCCCCCCCCCAAAAAAAAAAAAAAAGTGTCAGGGCTTTAGAGTCTGTAACAGTGTAGGTGCTAGCAGAACGGGTGGACTTGGTAAATGGAGCGAGCTATTAATGTAGCACCATATTTGCGGTTTTGGTCATAAAATAAAGCTTGCAGTTTTGCAAATAAAAACTGTCTTTTTATGTAATTTCTATGTTTTGCATTCATGCAAAAAAAAAAAAAATTATAAAAATTCAAATACATAAAACCGAGGAACTGGTAAGAAGATTATTTGCAGGTGTTATGTTGCTAGGGCACACCAGGAAAGTCATTTGGCAGCCATTCTACCAGGGGCGGACTGACAACACTCGGGGCCCCCGGACCAAAAAAAGGCTAGGCTCTGCAGCTCGTCAATCTTCTGCCACATCCCTAATCACCCAACTCCCACACACAATAAACGAAAATATATATATGTAAGAAACACTTTAACGTAGGTAAATTTCCATGACCAATAATACTGGTAACAAAATAACATTAATGCTTATGCAGAATTATAAAACTACATCCCTTTCCCTTATCCCCTTACACCCTTCCCTTCAATTCCCTGGTTGGACTTGATGGACGTATGTCTTTTTTCAACCATACTAACTATGTAACTAAGGTATACAAGGAGTAAATATATACAACCACACAATAACTGGATAATACCACCATACTGTACTGAATAAAACCACTATACACAGACCAGTATACTATAAAGGATCTGTATACAATATAAGTGATTATAAACAGAACCATATGGCGGCAGATAACAGCTGTACACAGGATGTGTACACCATATAAGTGATTACAGTTACATTTTGGGACTCACAATTACGTCTTTTCTGATCAATGGCATTCTCTTTCCTTTTCTTCTCTGTCCGGATAAGACCGCCATGTGGATCTCTTAACATCTGCAGGACAAACATGTCAGACTCTGCATTTTTCCAGTGCCCTCCCCTCCTCTACAAAATCTTTCCATCTATAGACCCACAAACTGTAATAATGCCCTTCTTGGTGTCCTGCACAGTAAAAGGGCAGGTAGGTAGGCAGGTAAATAGGTAGGTAGATCAGGAAGCCAGATATGTAAGTAGGTGACAAGCCAGGTAGGTGGAGGGCTAGCTAGGTAGTTAGACAGCCATGTATGAAGGCCAGGTATGTACATAGTTAGGTAGCTGGGTATGTAGGTAAGTAGTTAGGCATCCAGGTATAAAGTTAGGTAGCCCCCCTTCCTTGTAGGTATGGGAAGCAGAGTTAACCCCCGTTCCCTGCAGGTATAGGCAACAGAGTTAACCCCCCTTCCCTGTAGGTATAGACAGCAGAGTTAACCCCTCCCCTTCCCTGTAGGTATAGGCAGCAGAGTTAACCCCCCTTCCCCAAAGGTATAGGCAGCAGAGTTAACCTCCCACCTGTCCCCATAGATATAGGCAGCAGACTTAACCCCCCCTTCCCCATACGTATAGGCAGCAGAGTTAACCCCTTACCCAAAGGTATAGGCAGCAGATTTAGCCCCCACCCTTCCCCATAGGCCTGTACTGTGTGCAGCGAGGGGGTGGAGGTCACGTCTTCTCTGTGTAAGCTGCAGATGCGGCTTAGACAGAGGGGACGCCTTTTCCTCTATGTGCATGTATCGCACATACCGGAGAAGGCAGCGCTGTCTGCTGGGGATCTGGGACGAGTGTCCCGGATCCTCAGAAGCGGCGGCAGGCCCTTAACCCGGGTGGGCACTCAGACAACGTCTGATCGGACCGGCCGGTCAGTCCACCCCTGCATTACAGCCTGAGTGTATTGCAGGGGATCGGAAGCCGTCCGAGGGCACGCTGCCGCCGCTACTGTGGACCCAGGACACTTGTTCCAGATTCCCAGCAGACAGCGCTTCCTTCTGTCTAAGCCGCATCTGCAGCTTACACAGAGGAGACGTGACCTCTGCACCCACACAGCACGTAGTACAGGTGCCGATGACGTCACTGGAGGGGAGAAGACTCGGGCCCCTACTACTGAGGAGATCACTTCGTGGGACATTAGGTGAGCATACACATCCTGTGTATAGCTGTTATCTACCGCCATATGGTCCTGTATATAATCACGTATATTGTATACAGATCCTGTATTGTATACTGGTCTGTGTTTAGTGGTTTTATTCAGTACAATATGGGTGTATTACACAGTTATTGTGTGGTTATATATTTACTTGTATACCAGTATTATTGGTCATGGAAACTTACTTACATTTAAGTATTTCTTACATATATAAATTTTAGTTTATTGTGTGTGGGATTTGGGTGGAATAGGAGCGTGGCAAAAGATTGACGAGCTGCAGAGCCTAGAAGGGGCTATTGCCTTTTTTTGGTCGGGGGGCCCCGAGTGTTGTCAGTCTGCCTCTGGTGTATTGTACTCAGGAGACAGCTAGAGTAGAGCATTACTTATAGAAACCAATTACTGCTGATATTTGGGAGAAAATACACAAGAAAGAGTTTGGAGGAAAGAGTGGGAGAAGCAGAGTCATACTGATAGCAGAGAGAAGAGTCAAGTGAAGGGAGTGGAGAAACTAGTTATTTACCAACTCTAGGCCCTTATAAAACCCAAGGCTTAAATAAGCTAAACAATAATAATTCTTTCTTAAATGTTAAAAAGAAAGGATAACAATTTTGGAAAAATTGGTGTTTGTTAGAGGAAGGATGTGGAAAGGGGAGGAGTTTGGAGGAGGATTTAAGAGAAAGAGGCACACTTTGTGCAGGGAGAATCATGCAAGAAGGAGATGAGAAACACTTGGAAAAGAAAAACAGAAGTCATTTCTTTCAAAAACTGCTCCCTGTCTGTCTCCAGGTTGGGTGTGGTATTACAACTTGGCTCCTTTCACTTCAATGGAACTGAGCTGCAAAACCACACACAACCTGAAGACACACAGGGAGCGGTTTTGGAAAGAAATTACCTCTGCAGCAGCCCGTCTCCAGAGCAGTTAAGAAGAAATGACCACACTAGCAGCAAGATGAATATCTCCTGAACAGCTGCTACAACTGTCCGGGTAGTGCGGGTGACCCTGCTGTCAGAATCCCTTTAAACAATTGGTAATTTTTTGATGACACATTCCCTTCAAAACCCTTAGGCTATGTTCACATGGGTGAAAGCAGAGTGCCAGCAGAACATGCCGGCAGTAGGACCGCCTGGAAATGCACCGTCACATAAATGGCAATGCGTTTGCGTGCAGACTCCGGAGAAAGAATAGACATGTCTATTGACTATTTGGGATGTGTCTATTTGGTACGGCCGTCACGCCCCCTCCCAAAGACTTGCATTGAGGAGGCATGACCATGACGTCACAAGTGAGGTGTGACTGTGATGTCACGACCCTCCGTCCCGCATCGCCAGTCATCCAACACGGAGCGAAGTTCTCTCTGTGCACCGGATGTCTGGAGTGCCGCAGCCGAGATCGCAGGGGTCTCCAGCGGCGAGACCCCTGCGATCAGACATCTTATCCTCTATCCAAGGGATAGGGGATAAGATGTCTAGGGGCGGAGTTCCCCTTTAGGTAAAACAAAATCCAGTGTGTAGGGGAGTTTTTTTTAGAGTGCCCTGGCTGCAAAAAAAAAGAGAAAAGACAGTTGCTTTGTCACGATGATGGTATGCAGGTAGTGGGGAAGGGGCATAGTCTTCGACTGGCAATAAATTATTAATGACATTCTTTTCAGGATTTTACAATATCTCAAATATCCCACCATGCTCTTTCTTCTGTGTGATGTTTTTCAAGTTATTTTCTTGCTATAGACTGGATTTGTACATATCCTTCTCTCCCAACAGTAGTTTTACTTTGAAGTCAGTGGATATTGGAAGGCATGATGTAACAGGGTTACCTGTCATATCAAAAGAAAACTGAACTGTAAGTAATTTATACTCTATTTTAGCTCATCTTATTGGATTCTCTCTAAAAGGAAAGTTTGTAAAATGTTACCTTAACGCTAGTACGTGTACAGCTCTTATCCTGGAATAGTCTGGTTTGATGGAGCTGGGTCTGCCTTTGTGCCAATGAGTTGATCAGGTGACAGACTTTAAACACTTCACTGAAATTACCTACATAAAGGCTTCCCAAATGTAAGAATATAAAACTAATTCTTCATATGAATAAAGAAACACTGAAGCAGATAAAGTCAGTGACATATAACACTAAACAAAGTGACATTGACTTTAAAGGGGTACTCCAGTGGAAAATAATTTTTTTTAAATAAATTGGTGCCACAAATTTAAACAGATGTGTAAATTACTTCTATTTAAAAATCTTAATCCTTCCAGTACTTATCAACTGCTGTATGCTCCACAGGAAGTTGTATTTCTTTCTGGAAATATTTTCTGTCTGACCACAGTGCTCTCTGCTGACACCTCTGTCCATATCAAGAACTGTCCAGAGTAGGAGAGGTTTACTATCATGATTTGCTGCTTGTACTCTGGAAAGTTCCTGACATGGACAGAGGTGTCAGCAGAGAGCACTGTGGTCAGACAGAAAGAACTCCAGAAAGAAATACAACTTCCTGTGGAGCAAACAGCAGCTGATTAGTACTGGAAGGATTAAGATTTTTAAATAGAAGTAATTTACACATCTATTTAACTTTCTGGCAACAGTTGATTAAAAAAAAAAAAGTCTTCCACCGGAGTACCCCTTTAATTTTGTTTATCATTTGTACACAGTCTGATAGAAATGACATCCTGTCTTAGCTTTATGTTGATTGGCTGTGAATGAATGACATCCTTTGTACCAGTCATACTATAGTAATGGTGTTTCTGTGCAGTATTTGGCACTTGCTACTTGCGTTTGTAGTCATGACCTCTCCTGTATCAAGTTGTAAGACAACCAGATGCCTCCACTACTCCAGTGAGAGTTTCCATCATTGTCATCCTATTGGATTGGCCTGTCGTTCTTCTCTTGATTCTAAACAATTGTTTGGTTGCCAAGACTACTGGTGCCAGGAGATGACATGTCAGCATATTTAAAGGGGACCTCATCTGCATTGTGCTACTTGGTGATCAAGATAAATAATTTTCTCCTGTCCCTAAATTGCTATTGCATTTATCTCAGTTTCATTGGGGTCTTGAACTCCTGACTGTCCTGGTACATTGTTTTCCTATAGAAAAGAGTGAGGGCCATATGATTCTTAAAATGCTGCACTTCAGCCTAGCCTGCGTTCCCTGAATTCCCCTACTGGGATGAAACTATAATAGTGCTACTGTCTACTACTTTGTGAGCCTCAGAGCCAAACTACAATACTATGTTAAAGGGTTGCTCCCACCATCCTATTTATTTTTTTTTTTTGCTAGCCCGTTACCCCCCCCCCAGCTACAGCACTAGCCCGTTCCCTCCTCCCCCCCCCCGCCCCGCATACCCCGTTCCCTCATTACACTTGCAGTTACTGCAGAGTCTGGCAGCGGGCGTGCAGGGACAGCGGCGGTAACGAGGTGGCGGTGGCGATGTGCGGGAGGAGTGGCCGGGGAGCCAATGCGCTCGCTCCCACCTGTCTGATTGACAGGCAGGGAGCGAGTGCAGCCTAACTGAAAAAGGACTGATTGTCACTCCAAAATCAGTCCTTTTTCAGTAGCCGGTTTTTAAATGTAAATTAAACCTTTTTAATGAAAAAAAATAAATAAAAGTATATTAGATATATGTTGTAGTACATAAGTACTACAACATATCAAAAAATAAAGTTGGTGACAGTGCCCATTTAAGGCTGCATTCACATCTCGGTTTTACACTATGGGTGGGGGAGGGGCAAACCGGGCTCTCTCTTACCACAGCCGGACCAGTGCTGAACTCCATTCACTTTAATGAGCCGACTGGAGTCAAACGGTGACTCCGGTCCGCTCATTTTTGAAACGTATCCAGTTTTGTGACCGGACCTAAAACCGTAGTATACGGTCTAGACTTGAAGCTGAGTGCTGAGTGAGATGGTCCCATTGACTTACATTGGGAGTCCATCTTGGTCATGTAGGGTAGAGCTGGGAGAGAATGCACTTGGCACGCACTCCCCCTGGCTCTATCTAGCAAACGGTCTATTCGAACACTCAGACCCTAACAAATCAAAATGTTTGAAATGTATCTATGACATTGTCAAATGTTTTTTAAAGTCCCAATGCCCATTTAGTGTGTAAATAATCTATATAAAATACCCAGTGGCCATCTAAATATATTTTTATTGAAAATTTATTGAAACCCATTTGATTGGTAGAATGCATTTGTACATGCATTTCTCTTAGCACTTTTTAAGAGAACTCAAATCTACTACAGTCTTAGTCTGGCTTAGTTTTAATATGAGGAATTTTAAGACTGTCAGCTATTAGGCTGAAAAACAAAAGAACAGGATGCGTTCAGTGGTGTATTACCCCCAGTGTATGGTAACGCTCAATGTGGATTGAGCTTACCACAAGCGGTTGTACTTCAATCCAAGTACAACCATGGGGTAACGTGTGAAAGAAGACAGGGTCTCTGCAGCCACTCCATGCTTGGTAAACGGCATAATAAAGCGGACATACCTCTGGGAACCTAGTCTCAGCGCCCGTTCATCCCGCTCTGTTCTCGGAGGTATGTCCGCTGGGTGGATTGAGAATGGCACTCTACTTAGTTTTTATGTTTCCCTTTACACATATGTTTGATACATGATTTCTCAGTGGATGCTGCCTTGGCCAAACATAGTACTTGAAGCTCTGAGGGATGCTTGGAGTAAAGCTTATGCAGACGTTAAAGCCAGTCACGTATTTTCATAATAGGCCAACAAGGCCCAGACCTAGGGGACAATTAAAGTGGGCACAGTGGCACAGCACAGTGTGGTGCAGAGTGGTGGGAAATACCGCCTGCTGACCAAAGGGGCAGGGAAAGCACTTGCCCTCCACACTTTGTTGGAAGAGATGAGGCTGGCTCAGGTGACGGAGTTCCAGGTGACCCTGGAGCAGCATTGCCACCTATGACAGAGCAAGCGCACACAGGCAGCAGAAGCTCTAATTTTTTCTGTGCTTTCTACTTTATCCTCAACCCTGGAGCCCCATTCGACCCAGCTAAGTGGTAAGTGGCACAGCCCATGTGTGCTCTCCCTGGTAGATCCTGCATTTATGTCTAGAGGAAGTTCCTGTGATTATAGAGGAGGAATGTGCCAGGCTCCCTTGTATATTGTGCATCTGAAGTACCAGCCTTGTGACCAAGAAACAATCTTCATACACCAGGATTATACATAAGTTTATATATATATATATATATATATATATATATATATAAAACTCAACGTGTGTGTGTATGTATGTGTGTATATGTGTGTATGTGTGTATGTTCCAGCATCACGTCCAAACGGCTAAAGATATTAACATGAAACTTGGCACACATGTTACTAATATGTCAACAACGAACATAGGATATGTGATTTAACCCTTACTCACCCCCATTTGCCAGGGGTGGGGCTTATGTTTAAAGTCCATGCAAGTCAAAGGGAAATATATGTTACTGCATAACTTCCAAACGGCTGGAGATATTTCGATAATACTTGGTCACATGTTACTTATATGTCCACTTAAAATATAGGATAGTTAATTTAACCCTTAACTACCCCCATTTGTGAGGGTCAGGGTTTTTGTTTAAAGTCCCATGCAAATCAATGGAAAATGTATGTTCCCATATAATTTCCGTACGGCTGGAGCTATTTCAATACCTGGTAAACATATTAAGGGTCGGGATATGAGGACGGGATAGGAGGTCGGGATAGGAGGACGGGATAGGAGGACGGGATAGGAGGACGGGATATGAGGACGGGATATGAGGACGGGATAGGAGGTCGGGATAGGAGGACGGGATAGGAGGACGGGATAGGAGGACGGGAAAGGAGGACGGGATAGGAGGACGGGATAGGAGGACGGGAAAGGAGGATGGGATAGGAGGACGGGATAGGAGGACGGGAAAGGAGGATGGGATAGGAGGTCGAGATAGGAGGTTGAGATAGGAGCTGGAGATTGGAGGACGGGATAGGAGGTTGGGATAGGAGGTCGGGATAGGAGGATAGGATAGGAGGATGGGATAGGAGGACGGGATAGGAGGACAGTATAGGAGGTCGGGACAGGAGGACGGGATAGGAGGACGGGATAAGAGGTCGGGATGTGGGGTTGGGATATGACAACAATATATGAGGATGGGATATGAAGTCAAAAGCTTCCTCCTTTGTTTATTTTCAACAAGGATTAGGAAGGAAAAACCGGGCAATGCCGGGTACTCAGCTAGTATATATATATATATATATATATATATATATATAGTATATATACATATATCTGTTATTATCTACACAGTAAAATAAAAAATAAAAAATTTCTACTTTTGGGGTTTGGTTTACGCAGTGCACTTTACGATAAAACTGAAATGTTATTTTTGTAGGTCAATACGTTACTCAATTTATAACGTTTTTCTGTTGTTGTACTGCTTTTAAAAAAAAGTAAAACTTTTTAGCAAAATGAATATGCTTAAAATTGCCCTGTTCTGACCCCTATAAGTTTTTTCTTTTCTGTATACGGGGCTGTATGAGAGCTCATTTTTGTTTGCGTCGTGATTTGTCTTTTTTTCTCCATTTTTGTTTAGACAAGAATTTTTGATCACTTTTTATTCATTTTATTCTGATATGTGATGTCACAAAAAATCTGCAATTCTGGCGTTTGGCATTTTTTTTTACATTAACGCCATTCACATGGCATGCAGGATCGTAAATATTATATTTTAATAGTTCTGACATTTCTGCATGCAGAGATATTAAATATTTGTTTTTAAAAAACATTTTTCGTTTTTTGATAATGGAAAAAGGGGGTGATTTAAATTTTTATTAAGGGAGAGACTAATTATTTAAACAGAAAGAAGTGTGGCTATGGCAGAAAGGGGTGCTTAAGTTTAGCCAGACCTAAGGGAGCAGAAAACTAAAATAATCTACTAGTTGGAGAACTGGTGCGTCTCCATAGGCTTTGGTAAGGGGAAACTATGTGCCCTTGTTTCTTGTGGAGCTCAGACTTTTAGGAATGGCTTGGGGCCTGTTTACTTTTTGATAGGCCTATGATAGATCATGGCCTTGTGAACCCTTTTTTTGTTTGGCATAAACGTATAAAAAAAATGTGGCACACCTCTCAGATCTCTCCAATCTTGCAGCTTTATTTAGCATATGAGGATACAACATGGGGAAGCACAGACATCTATCAGGGGCAAACAGGGAGACAGCAGTTTCATACAAGACACGTACTTTCTCTGCCCCACCACATATTTTCTTATACCTGTATATCTTGTATTGGACTGTTCATTTGCTGAGTGCCCTCTGCTGTAGGTTACCCTCTTGACCTGAAAGCCAAGTCTCCATGGATAAAGATAAGTGTTATAAAGTATATACATTTATGCTGTGCCAGACACATTGGTGGAGAGTTATCAAAGCCTGTGCAAAGAAAAATTTAAGTTTAAGTTGCACATAGAAACCAATCAAATGACTGCTTTTCATAAATTAGAGGCCTTTTCAAAAATGAAAGAAGTGATCTGATTGGTTGCTATGGGCAACTGGTTAACATTTCCTTTGCACAGGTTTAAATAAATCTCCCCTTTGTCTCTTTTTGTTACTTTTTGTGTGGCACCTGGTGACAGAAGGCACAGTCTCTGCCTTTAAAAAAACATTTACCATATTCATCGGTGTATAACACGCATTTTTTAGGCTAAAATTTTTAGCCTAAAGTCTATCTGCGTGTTATACGCTGATAAGCCGCTGCAGTTCAATGATTTAAAGCGGGCGCTTTAAATCAATGAACTGCAGCGGCTTTTGCAGGTCCAGAGACCGGCCGTTGCTGCCCGATTCTCTGTCCCTGCCTTTCCTGGGGTCCAGAGACTGCCGGCGCCGCTGCCCCATTACCTCCCCCATCCCCCCCGGTTTTTCTGCCCCCGCAGAAGCCCCCAGGAAAGGCAGGGGGAGAGAGGCCGTCGCTGCCTGCTTCTCTCCCCCTGCCTTTCCTGGGGTCTAGAGCCCTGCTGCCGCCACTTCTCTCCCCCTGGCTATCGGCGCTGCTGCCCCATTGCCTCCCCCATCCCCGGTTTTATAATTACCTGTTGCCGGGGTCGGGTCCGCGCTGCTTCTGGCTCCGGTCCGCGGTGCTTCTGGCTCCAGTGTGGCGTCTATGCGTCGTTGCTATACGCTGCGCAGTAAAATGAGGGTGCGTGTTAT
The DNA here is from genome assembly GCF_029499605.1 of Hyla sarda. Lineage (NCBI taxonomy): Eukaryota > Metazoa > Chordata > Amphibia > Anura > Hylidae > Hyla > Hyla sarda. The sequence continues at coordinate 292,170,727 of NC_079193.1, forward strand.
AGGCCGGTGCGTGGTATACCCCGATAAATACGGTATATTATGTACCTTTGTTAAAAGTCTTGTAAATGCCTCCAAAAGTTCTTTTATGGTTATTTCTACTTTCTGCCTCCAAAAAGAAAACGCTTTGAAGTTATTCTTCAGCATTTATCATCCTTGCAAAATGCAAACAAGAAGCAAATTATTACCTTCCAAATGTGACTTAAATGACTCTTGCGGCTTGTAATTTTTAAAGTATTTACACCACTTAAGTGATGCATTGTTTATATAAGAGCCGGAACATAAAAATTTCACGTGGCAAATAAAGATCAAATCACTTGTGAAGCAGTCTGCAGAATATTACATCCATTAATCTATATTTCTGAGTCATAATCTTTTAGTTTAGCGCAGTGCACAGGCACTTTAATTATTAATCTAAGCTTTAACTAGGCGAGGACTTGGAGCTATTTCACAGATGCAGCATCTTCTGTAAATGTTCTGTTCCGCTGAATTATATTCTCACTCACCTATTTGTGTAATCATGCATTGAACAGTGCTAAGTGCTGAAACGTTAGACTCCATCTCAAGTACCAACAACATGTCTCCTGCAGTAAACGCACTGAACAACAATGGATAAGATGTGACCCTTTAATGGCAAATCTTTGCATAAAATGGTGTTCCATTTATGTGCTTCTGTATACCATAAACAGGTGCTGATGGGACACTGTGAACAAGTAACAGGTGCCAGAAACATCAAAGAAAGCTGTTGCATTTTTTTTAAACATTGTGAACCTGATACATATAATGGCACAGTTTTTTTCATAGCACAGTCAATGAGAATTAAAGGGGTACTCCGGTGGAAACCTTTTTTTTTTTTTAAATCAATTGGTGCCAGAAAGTTAAACAGATTTGTAAATTACTTCTATTATAAAATCTTAATCCTTCCAGTACTTATTAGCTTCTGAATACTACAGGGTGGGCCATTTATATGGATACACCTTGATAAAATGAGAATGGTTGGGGATATTAATTCCCTGTTTGTGACACATTAGTATATGTGAGGGGGGAAACTTTTCAAGATGGGTGGTGACCATGGTGGCCATTTTGAATTCGGCCATTTTGAATCCAACTTTAGTTTTTTCAATAGGAAGAGGGTCATGTGACACATCAAACTTATTGGGAATTTCAAAGAAAAACAATGATGTGCTTGGTTTTAACGTATCTTTATTCTTTCACGAGTTATTTACAAGTTTCTGACCACTTATAAAAAGTGTTCAATGTGCTGCCCATTGTGTTGGATTGTCAATGCAACCCTCTTCTCCCACTCTTCACACACTGATAGCAACACCGCAGGAGAAATGCTAGCACAGGCTTCCAGTATCCGTAGTTTCAGGTGCTGCAGAATGGACAAAACAAAAATTGGAACAGGACCCTCAGTTTACGCAGAAGATTTTGTTCAGTGATGAGGCAAACTTTTATGTGAATGGTGAAGTTAACAAACAAAACCACCGCTATTGGTCTGACACTAACCCACATTGGATAGATCCCTCCATGACTGTTGGAACACAATAATTGATGGTATGGTGTGGTATATTGGATACAAATATAGTGGGGCCATTCTTCATCAATGGAAACCTCAAGGTCACTGGATATGCGAAATTGCTACATGATGATGTGTTTCCCTCTTTATGCACTGAAGCTGGCACATTCCCTGAGTTTTTCCAGCAAGATTGTGCACCACCACATTATGGGTGTCAGGTCCGAGCATTCCTAGATGAACAGTTTCCTGGAAAGAGGATTGGTCATCATGGGCCAGTTGAATGGCCCCCAAGGTCTCCCTATCTGACCCCCTTAGACTTTTATCTTTGGGGTCATCTGAAGGCAATTGTCTATGCTGTGAAGATACGAGATGTGCAGCGCCTGAAACTACAGATACTGGAAGCCTGTGCTAGCATTTCTCCTGCGGTGTTGCTATCAGTGTGTGAAGAGTGGGAGAAGAGGGTTGCATTGACAATCCAACACAATGGGCAGCACATTGAACACATTTTATAAGTGGTCAGAAATTTGTAAATAACTCATGAAAGAATAAAGTTAATTAAAAACCAAGCACATCATTGTTTTGCTTGTGAAATTCCCAATAAGTTTTGATGTGTCACATGACCCTCTTCCTATTTAAAAAACAAAAGTTGGATTCAAAATGGCCATCTTCAAAATGGCCGCCATGGTCACCACCAATCTTGAAAAGTTTCCCCCCTCACATATACTAATGTGCCACAAACAGGAAGTTAATATCACCAACCATTCCCATTTTATTAAGGTGTATCCATATAAATGGCCCACCCTGTACAGAGGAAATGCTTTTCTTTTTGGAACACAGAGCTCTCTGCTGACATCTCGAGCACATTGCTCTCTGCTGACATCTTTTTCCATTTTAAGAACTGTCCAGAGTAGGAGAAAATCCCCATAGCAAACATATGTTGCTCTTGACAGTTCCTAAAATGGACCGAGATGTCAGCAGAGAGCACTGTGCTCGTGATGTCAGCAGAGAGCTCTTTGTTCCAAAAAGAAAAGAATTTCCTCTGTAGTATTCAGCAGCTAATAAGTACTGGAAGGATTAGGATTTTTTAATTGAAGTAATTTACAAATCAGTTTAAATTTCTGGCACCAGTTGAAGGTAAAGGCTTCCATTATCTCCCCCCCCCCCCCCGTTCTGCCCGACATCCAGGGGTGGGCAGAACGGGGGGTTTCCATGGCAACCCCCTGTCCTGCGCTGCCATTGGTCATAACTCAGTTCTGACTAATGGCAGGGGATAGGAGGAGATTGCAGCACTGTGACCTCACTCCTATCCCTTAGGATGATCGGGGCTGTCACTGACATTTCCGATCATCCCTATTCTCCGAGCGATCGGGTCACCAGAGACCCGATCAGCCCGGAATTGGAGAAAATCGCATGAATTGACATGCAATTTTCTCCGATCGCCGACATGGGGGGGGGGGGGGGGGGTCTCAGGACCCCCCTCGGCGATGTGCCAGGATGCCTGCTGAATGATTTCAGCAGGCATCCCGATCCGGTCCCCAACCGGCTAGCGGCGGGGACCAGAATTCCCACGGGCGTATCCATACGCCCTCAGTCCTTAAGGACTTTAAAACAGGGGCGTATGGATATGCCCGCCGTCCTTAACAGGTTAAATAGGCATTTTTTGTCATCTGCACCTCTCTAGCTGTAGTAGGCTATTTGTGGTTAACAAATGAGGTAGGTACAGGGCTGCATGGACATTCCAGAGATTGTTCATGCAGCTCTGCCTGCACGATAGTCAAGCCTGGGAATAGGCACTATAACAGACAACAGGTGTAAAAGATCGGTGCACGTTTACAGAACAATTTAGTCCATTTTGTAGGTCCTTTACTCACTTTTCTCAAGAGATAAAAAAAAAAAACTAGAACCCTGATATAATGTAGAGAATAGCAAAGATAAGAAGCAAATCACATTAAACTGGGTTTATCAAAGTCACAGGATGTTTGTTTATTTATTTTTATTTTTCTAATATCTAAAAACGTTTGATAATAGAAGAAGTTTATTTACTCGTGGACTGATGTATGTTGATTCCATACCCCATTTATTCTAAATCTGACATCTCATAGAGCACATATGCCTGGAGTAAAGTGCTGGCAACTTTAACATGAATCTGTAATCTCATGGTTGCTTTCTGCTGCCCATTATCTCACGTTTATCATTCAGTTGGTTATGTTTCTATTGTAATGATTGATCACCCACGTTTCTTCCTAGAGAGAAGCAAAAGCTTTTTTCCTTTAGAATTTCTCATCCGTTTCAGCTGATATAGTCTGAACAACGCGGCAGCATTCTGTAAAATGAAGCTCAATAAAATAAACAGTCCTGACACTAGTGATGCCTTAGGAATCGCATTTTCTTTTGTTAGCAGGATCCATTCTGACAGGTGGTATTTACATCTCACTGGTCCCTGCATATTTTGTATTATTCTGATGGAGAAAAGTGCTCAGTGGGAATAGTTCCTTCTTAACTTTTTCTTATAAAAGAATTTGTTCTCCATGTATGTCTTTATGATTTTGTAGACATGCTATTAAAACAACTGAGCGTGAAATGTCATAGAACAGAGAAAAATCAGTATTTACTATCTTACAGTATTGTTCTATCACTCAAATAATAAGTCATAAATGTGTGCATTACTGTATGTTTTCTATCACTTGCTTGTGAATCAGTAAATAGGTAAATAAAGTTTAATACTTGAGAAAGTTTTTGCTTAAAGGGGTACTCCGGTGAAAAACTTTTTTTTTTTTTTTTTAAATCAACTGGTGCCAGAAAGTTAAACAGATTTGTAAATTACTTCTATTAAAAAAAAATCTTAATCCTTCCTGTACTTATTAGCTGCTGAATACTACAGTGGAAATTCTTTTCCATTTGAAACACAGAGCTGTCTGCTGACATCATGAGCACAGTGCTCTCTGCTGACATCTCTGTCCATTTTAGGAACTGTTCAGACTAGGAGAAAATCCCCATAGCAAGCATATGCTGCTCTGGATAGTTCCTAAAATGGACAGAGATGTCAGCAGAGAGCACTGTGCTCGTGATGTCAGCAGAGAGCTCTGTGTTTCAAAAAGAAATGAATTTCCGCTGCAGTATTCAGCAGCTAATAAGTACAGGAAGGATTAAGATTTTTTTAATAGAAGTAATTTACAAATCTGTTTAACTTTCTGGCACCAGTTGATAAAAAAAAAAAAAAAAGTTTTTCACCGGAGTACCCTTTAACCCCTTAAGGACCCAGCCCAAATATACCTTAAAGGGGTATTCCAGGAAAAAACTTTTTTTAATATTTCAACTGGCTCCAGAAAGTTAAACAGATTTGTAAATTATTTCTATTGAAAAATCTTAATCCTTTCAGTACTTATGAGCTTCTGAAGTTAAGGTTGTTCTTTTTTGTCTGAGTAATCTCTGATGACACGTGTCTCGGGAAACGCCCAGTTTAGAAGCAAATTCCCATAGCAAACCTCTTCTAAACTGGGCGGTTTCCGAGACACGTGTCATCAGAGATTACTCAGACAGAAAAGAACAACCTAAACTTCAGAAGCTCATAAGTACTGAAAGGATAAAGATTTTTTAATAGAAGTCATTTACAAATCTGTTTAACTTTCTGGAGCCAGTTGATATTTAAAAAAAAGTTTTTTTCCTGGAATACCCCTTTAAGGACTCGGCCATTTTTTGAACATTTGACCACTGTCACTTAATAACTCTGGGATGCTTTTACCTTTCATTCTGATTCCGAGATTGTTTTTTTGTGACATATTCTACTTTATGTTAGTGTTAAAATTTTGTCAATACTTGGTGAAAAATTGCAAAATTTGATGAAAAAAAATGAAAATTTAGCATTTTTTTTAAACTTTGAAGCTCTCTGCTTATGAGGAAAATGGATATTCCAAATAAATTATACATTGTTTTCATCATAAAGTTTACATCTTTTTACTTTTGGAAGACATCAGAGGGCTTCAAAGTTCAGCAGCAATTTTCAAATTTTTCACAAAATTTTCAAAATCGAAATTTTTCAGGGACCAGTTATGTTTTGAAGTGGATTTGAAGGGCCTTCATATTAGAAATACCCCCAAATGACCCAATTATAAAAACTGCACCCCTCAAAGTATTCAAAATGACATTCAGTAAGTGTGTTAACCCTTTAGGTGTTTCACAGGAATAGCAGCAAAGTGAAGGAGAAAATTCAAAATCTTCATTTTTTACACTCGCATGTTCTTGTAGACCCAGTTTTTGAATTTTTACAAGTGGTAATAGGAGAAAAAGCCCACAAAATTTGTAACCCAGATTCTCTCGAGTAAGGAAATACCTCATATGTGTATGTCAAGTGTTCGGCGGGCGCAGTAGAGGGCTCAGAAGGGAAGGAGCGACAATGGGATTTTGGATAGTGAATTTTTCTGAAATGGTTTTTTGGGGCATGTCACATTTAGAAAGCCATTATGGTGCCAGAACAGCAGAAAACCCCACATGGTATGCCATTTTGGAAACTACACCCCTCAAGGCACGTAACAAGGGGTCCAGTTAGCCTTAACACCCCACAGGTGTTTGACAACTTTGTGTTAAAATCGGATGTGTAAATGGTAAAAAAAAATTCACACTAAAGTGCAGTTTTTCCCCAAAATTTTCAATTTTTACAAAGGGTAATGGGAGAAAATGCCCCCCCAAATTTGTAACCCCATCTCTTCAGAGTATGGAAATACCCCATGTTAGGACGTAAAATGCTATACGGGCGAACTGCAATGCTCAGAAGAGAAGGAGTCACATTTGGCTTTTTGAAAGCAACTTTTGCTGAAATGGTTTTTTGGGGGCATGTTGCATTTAGGAAGCCCCTGTGGTGCCAGAACAGCAAAAAATACCCACATGGCATACTAATTTGGAAACTACACCCCTCAAGGAACATAACAAAGGGTCCGCTGAGCCTTAACACCCCACAGGTGTTTGACGACTTTTCGTTAAAGTTGGATGTGTAAATGAGAAAAAATTTTTTTTTACTAAAATGCAGTTTTTCCCCTTAATTTTACATTTTTACAAGGGGTAATAGGAGAAAATAACCCCCAAAATTTGTAACCCCATTTCTTCTTAGTATGGAAATACCCCATGTTAGGATGTAAAATGCTCTGCTGGCGAACTACAATGCTCAGAAGAGGAGGAGCGCCATTGAGTTTTTGGAAAGAGAATTAGTTTGGAATGGAAGTCAGGGGCCATGTGCGTTTACAAAGCCCCCCGTGGTACCAGAACAGTGGACCCCCCCACATGTGACCCCATTTTGGAAATTACACCCCTCACAGAATTTAATAAGGGGTGCAGTGAGTATTTACACCCCACTGGCGTTTGACAGATCTTTGGAACAGTGGGCTGTGCAAATGAAAAATTTAATTTTTCATTTTTACGGACCACTGTTCCAAAAATCTGTCAGACACCTGTGGGGCGTAAATTCTCACTGTACCCATTATTACATTACATGAGGGGTGTATTTCCAAAATGGGGTCACATGTGTTGGGGGTTCATTGTTCTGGCACTATGGGGGCTTTGTAAACACATGTGGCTTTCAATTCCGGACAAATTTTCTCTTCAAAATCCCAATGGCGCTCCTTCTCTTCTGAGCATTGTAGTTTGCCCGCATAGCACTTTAAATTCACATATGGGGTATGTTCTTACTCAGAAGAGATGGGGTTACAAATTTGGGGGGCTTTTTTTCCTATTTTCCCTTGTGAAAATGAAAAATTTAGGGTAACACGTGCATTTTAGTGAAATTTTTTTTTCTTTTTCATTTTCCCATCCAAATTTAATGAAAATTCGTCAAACACCTGTGGGGTGTTAAGGCTCACTATACCCCTTGTCACGTTCCGTGAGGGGTGTAGTTTCCAAAATGGGGTCACATGTGGGTATTTTTTTTTTTTTTGCGTTTGTCAGAACCGCTGTAAAATCAGCCACCCCTGTGCAAATCATCAATTTAGGCCTCAAATGTACATAGTACGCTCTCAGTCCTGAGCCTTGTTATGCGTCCGCAGAGCATTTTACGCCCACATATGGGGTATTTCCATGTTCAGGAGAAATTGCGTTACAAATTTTGGGGGTCTTTTTTTCCTTTTACTGCTTGTGAAAATAAAAAGTATGGGGCAACACCAACATGTTAGTGTAAAATTTTTCTTTTCTTTTACACTAACAGGCTGGTGTAGCCCCCAACTTTTCCTTTTCACAATCGGTAAAAGGAAAAAAAGACCCCCAAAATTTGTAGTGTAATTTCTCCCGATTATGGAGATACCCCATATGTGGCCCTAAACTGTTTCTTTGAAATACGACAGGGCTTCGAAGTGAGAGAGCGCCATGCGCATTTGAGGACTAAATTAGGGATTGCATAGGGGTGGACATAGGGGTATTCTACACCAGTGATTCCTAAACAGGGTGCCTCCAGCTGTTGCTAAACTCCCAGCATGCCTGGACAGTCAGTGGCTGTCCAGAAAAGCTGGGAGTTGTTGTTTTGCAACAGCTGGGGGCTCCGTTTTGGAAACACTGCCGTACAAGACGTTTTAAATTTTTATTGGAGGGGACAGTGTAAGGGGGTGCATATGTAGTGTTTTACCCATTATTATGTGTTAGTGTAGTGTTTTTAGGGTACTTTCGCACTGTCGGGTTACGGTGAGTTTCCCGCTAGGAGTTTGCGCTGCGGCGAAAAATTTGCCGCAGCCCAAATTTGAAGCAGGAAATTTACTGTAAACCTGTCCGTGTGAATGTACCCTGTACATTCACATGGGGGGGGGGTGCAAACCTCCAGCGGTTTCAAAACTACAACTACCAGCATGTACTGACAGACCATGCATGCTGGGAGTTGTACTTTTGCAACAGCTGGAGGCACACTGGTTGGAAAACCTTCAGTTAGGTTCTGTTACCTAACTCAGTATTTTCCAACCAGTGTGCCTCCAGCTGTTGCACAACTACAACTCCCAGCATGTACTTATCACCGAAGGGCATGCTGGGAGATGTAGTTATGCAACAGCTGGAGGTACCCAACTGCAACTCCAGCATGCCGAGACAGCTGTTTGCTGTCTGGGCATGCTGGGATTTGCAGTTTTGCAACATCTGGAGGGCTACAGTTTTTAGACCAGTGCACAGTGATCTCCAAACTGTGGACCTCCAGATGTTGCAAAACTACAACTCCCAGCATGCCCAGACAACAAACAGCTATGTGGGCATGCTAGGAGTTGTAGTTTAGCAAGATCTGGAGGGATATAGTTTAGAGACCACTGTATAGTGGTCTCAAACTGCAGCCCTCCAGCTGTTGCAAAACTACAACTCCCAGCATGCCCAAACTGGGAGTTGTAGTTTTGCAACATCTGGAGGGCTACAGTTTCGAGACCACAGTCTCAGACTGTAGCCCTCCAGATCAACTTACTGTCTTCCGTAGGATCCCGGGAGCCGTCCTCTTCTGACGCACGTCACACCGACCGCCGATCACCGTCGCCGCAGCTTTCAGATCGGTAAGTGGACGTTGGTGCCCGGTCCCCTTCGGTTCCCCGTCCTGCCCTGCCTATTGTGGGTAGGCAGGATGGTGAAAACCAAAGTTAACCCCCCCCCCCCCCCGTCCCCGATCTGCTATTGGTCGTTGCCTCTGACGATCAATAGCAGACCAATAGCAGGGATAGGAGGGGTGGCACCCCTGCCACCTCACTCCTATGCCTACAGGGGGATCGTGGGTGTCTTAGACAACCGCGATCCCCCTTATATTCTGGGTCACCATAGACCCGTATGACCCGGAATCGGCGCAAATCGCATGTGTGAATTCACTTGCGATTTGCGCCGATCGCCGATGGGGGGGGGGGGGGGGGGGGGGCTGTTGATATTTATATCAGCAGGCATCCCGGTCCGATCCCCGCCCGGCGTGCGGCGGGGACCAAAATTCCCAGGGGCGTATGGATACGCCCTGGGACCTTAAGTACCAGGACGTCAAGGCGTATCCATACGCCCTAGGTCCTTAAGTGGTTAAAGGGAACCATTGGCAGTATGAAACACATATGTATGTTTTGTAATATCTTTCCATGTGACAAGACTGAAGAAATGATACTCTGCTCCAATGTAAAGTAGTTAGTGTGCAGAGCACATACCAGTAATGTTGATTGCCGTTATAACTTTATTTCATATCTTCAATTCGGGGTATGCGGTGGAGGGAGGGTGGACGGAAAGCAGGTAGGGGAACGTCAGGAGACGGTCCGTGTCAAGCTGGAATGCGCTTCATGAAGCGCATTCCAGCATGACACGGACCGTCGCCTGACGTTCTCCTACCTGCTTTCCGTCCACCGTCCACCGCATACCCCGAATTGAAGATATGAAATAAAGTTATAACGGAAATCAACATTACTGGTATGTGCTCCGTCTTGTCCTTCTTGGATGTGTATATGTGCTTTACCTTACTGCTACCTCGTGAGCACTAGGTGAATAGGATCCAACAGCTTGATTACAGCAAGGGATCCACCTGTGTAACAGTGCCGAATATATCTTTCGCTATGTTTTAGTTAATGTACAGCCTGTATACAGTGTCTAACCTCTTAAGGACCAAGCTCATTATGGTCTCAAGGACCAGGCCAATTTTATTTTTGAGTTTTTGTTTCTTTCCTCCTCGCTCTCTTATATTTCCATCTACAGACCCATATGAGGGCTTGTTTTATGTGCAGCTGATTCTATTTTGTAAGGACACCTCTCATTTTACCATAAAATGCTGCTGCGGTGACTGGGGGGAGTTGGCGGGGTGAGAGCAAGGTAAATAGCTGAGCTGCCTGATTGACAGGCAGGGATCAGAAGTCACGATTCGGCTGGCTGGAGGTGGATCCTCTGTGCCAGAGAGGGATTGGCGTGGACCGTGTCGGTGGACCGGTTCTAAGTTGCTACTGGTATTCACCAGCGGGATGGTCTTGCAGCGGCGGTAGCAACCAGGTCGTATCCACCAGCAACGGCTCAACCTCTCTGACTGCTGAGATAAGCGCGTTACAAGGGAGTAGACAAGAGCAAGGTCGGACGTAGCAGAAGGTCAGGGCAGGCAGCAAGGATCGTAGTCAGGGGCAACGGCAGGAGGTCTGGAACACAGGCTAGGAACACATAAGGAACGCTTTCACTGGCACAATGGCAACAAGATCCGGCAAGGGAGTGCAGGGGAAGTGAGGTATAAGTAGGGAAGTGCACAGGTGAAGGTACTGATTAAAACCTCATGCGCCAATCAGTGGCGCACCGGCCCTTTAAATCGCAAAGACACTAAGGAGCGGGGCCTCGCGCCGGGACAGCACAGACGGGGAACGGGTCTGGTAAGCGAGTCGGGATGCGCATCGCGAGCGGGCGCGTCCCGCATCGCGAATCGCATCCCGGCTGGGAACATTATCGCAGCGCACCCGGTCGGCAGGTCTGACCGGGGCGCTGCGAATAGGAGAACGCTGTGAGCGCTCCGGGGAGGAGCGGGGACCCGGAGCGCTCGGCGTAACAACGTGTCCCGGCTGCAGTCTAAGATTTCAGACTCATGCCAGGCCAGCATGAGTCCAAGATCATTAAGAGACTAGCGGCCGGGACATATAGGGAGACCCCTAGTGGTGGGTTTTTAAATATGAAAATAAACATGGAATTTTTCAAATAACTTCTTCATAATACATCACATTGCAACATATGAAAAGGATTTTTTCATGACAGGACCGTAAGGGTCATTAACATTATATTTTGAGCAACATTTACGCACGTGGCAATACCAAATATATTCAACGATAATTTTTTTTTTTTTACCGGTGATTAAAATTTTTATTGGGGGAGTGGATTTTTCACATTTGTTTTTTTACTTTTTTTTTTAGTCATTGTCATTATGTCCCCATAGGGGACTATCTATTGCAATCATAAGATTGCAAATCCTGTTCAGTTCTATGCATAGGCACAGCACTGCTCAGTATTATCAGCGATCTTCTGCTCTGATTGCTGGAAGGCAAATTGGAGCAGAAGACCCCGGGAGAGCGGTGGAGGCAGGTGAGGGGACCTCTGGCTGCCATCTTAGCTGATCTGACCCCCTCGCAGCTGTGCTGCGGGCAATCAGATTAGCCATTTCAATAGCCGCACTGCAGCAGATGCCGTGATCTGTATTGATCACGGCATCTGAGGGGTGAATGGCAGATATCAGCGCGATCACCGATGTCCGCCATTACCGGCGGGTCCCCAGCTGCTGATAGCATACGGGACCTGCCGTGTATGATGAGAGCATCACTCCGATGCACGGTGTCATGTACAGGATGTAAATGTTGATCTTTGTCATGAGGTGTCATGTTGAACCTCGAGTTACCAGTATTAGAGAGTGAGAGAGCAATAACACCTAATTTATGGCACCAATGGAATTAAGATTTTTTAATAGAAGTGCCCCCCCCCCGCCCCCACCCCCCCTTGGTACGCCACTGATGCAGAGAGAAAGCAGAGGTGAGACTGTTAGTGAGGAATCTCACCCCAAGCATTTATGCACAGTTGATCCTGCCTTCCAGGCCTTCCAGGCTGCTGCCGTTTAATTTGTGCACAGAGACATAGAAGTGCAAGATCCTGGCCTATGTGTGTATACAGGGTATGGTGACATAGAAGTGCAGGATCTCTTTTCTCTGTGTGTGTACAGTGTATATAGACATAGAAGTCCAGGATCCCCTCCTCTGTGTGTACAGTGTATAAAGAGATACAGAGATATAGAGAAATAGAAGTGCAGGATCTCTTCCTCTGTGTGTACAGTGTATAGACACAGAGAAGTGCAGGATCTCCTCCTCTGTGTACAGTGTATAGAGATATAGAAGTGTAGGATCTCCTCCTCTGTGTGTGCAGTGTATAAAGACATAGAAGTGCCGAATCTCCTCCTCTGTGTATACAGTGTATAGAGGCATAGAAGTGCAGGATTTCCTCCTCTGTGTGTACAGTGTATAGAGATAGAGAAGTGCAGGATCGACTCCTCTGTGTGCAGTGTATAGAGAAATAGAAGTGCAGGATCTCCTCCTTTGTGTGTACAGTGTATAGAGACATAGATGTGCAGGATCTCCTCCTCTGTGTGTTCAGTGTATGGAGACATAAAAGTGCAGGATCTCCTCCTCTGTGTACTGTGTATAGAGACATAGAAATCCAGGATCTCCTCCTCTGTGTGTACAGTGTATGGAGACATAAAAGTGCTGGATTTCCTCCTCTGTGTACTGTGTATAGAGACATAGAAATCCAGGATCTTCTCCTCTGTGTACAGTGTATAGATACATAAATGTGCAGGATCTCCTCCTCTGTGTATACAGTGTATAGATATATAAAAGTGTAGGGTCTCCTCCTCTCTGTGTGCAGTGTATAGAGACATAAATGTGCAGGATCTCCTCCTCTGTGTGTACAGTGTATAGAGACATAGAAGTTCAGAATCTCCTCCTCTGTGTGTGTACAGTGTATATAGACATAGAAGTGCAGGATCTCCTCCTCTGTGTATACAGTGTATAGAGACAGAGAAGTGCAAGATCTCCTCCTCTGTTTATACAGTGTATAGAGACATAGATGTGCAGGATCTCCTCCTTTGTGTGTGCAGTGTATAGAGACATATAAGTGCAGGATCTCCTCCTCTGTGTATACAGTGTATAGAGACAGAGAAGTGCAGGATCTCCTCCTCTGTGTACAGTGTATAGAGACATAGAAGTACAGGATCTCCTCCTCTGTGTGCGCAGTGTATAGAGACATAGAAGTGCAGGATCTCCTCCTCTGTGTGTGTGTACAGTGTATAGAGATATCGAAGTGCAGGATCTCCTCCTCTGTGCATACAATGTATAGAGATATAGAAGTGCAGGATCTCCTCCTCTGTGTATACAGTGTATAGAGATATAGAAGTGCAGGATCTCCTCCTCTGTGTATACAGTGTATGGAGATGTAGAAGTGCAGGATCTCCTCTTCTGTGTGTGTACAGTGTGTATAGACATAGACATGCAGGATCTCCTCTTCTCTGTGTGTAAAGTGTATAGACATAGAAATTCAGTATCCCCTCCTCTTTGTGTACAGTGTATAGAGACATAGAAGTTCAGGATCTCCTCCTCTGTATGTACAGTGTATAGAGGCATAGAAGTGCAGGATCTCCTCCTCTGTGTGTGTAAAGTGTATAGAGACATAGAAGTGCAGGATCTCTTCCTCTGTGTGTGTTCAGTGAATAGAGACACAGAAGTACAGGATCTCCTCCTCTGCATGTGTGTACAGTGTATAGAGACATAGACATGCAGGATCTCCTCTTCTGTGTGTGTAAAGTGTGTATAGACATAGAAATGCAGGATCTCCTCCTCTGTGTGTACAGTGTATAGAGACATAGAAGTTCAGGATCTCCTCCTCTGTATGTACAGTGTATAGAGGCATAGAAGTGCAGGATCTCCTTCTGTGTGTACAGTGTATAGAGACATAGAATTGCAGGATCTCCTCCTCTGTGTGTGTAAAGTGTATAGAGATATAGAAGTGCAGGATCTCTTCCTATGTGTGTGTTCAGTGAATAGAGACACAGAAGTACAGGATCTCCTCCTCTGCGTGTGTGTACAGTGTATAGAGACATAGACGTGCAGGATTTCCTTTTCTGTGTGTGCAGTGTATAGAGACATAGACGTGCAGGATCTGCTCCTCTGTGTGTGCAGTGTATAGAGACATAGGAGTGCAGGATCTCCTCCTCTGTGTGTGCAGTGTATAGAGACATAGAAGTGCAGGATCTCCTCCTCTGTGTATACAGTGTATAGAGATATAGAAGTGTAGGGTCTCCTCCTCTCTGTGTGCAGTGTATAGAGACATAAATGTGCAGGATCTCCTCCTCTGTGTGTACAGTGTATAGAGACATAGAAGTTCAGAATCTCCTCCTCTGTGTATACAGTGTATAGAGACAGAGAAGTGCAAGATCTCCTCCTCTGTTTATACAGTGTTTAGAGACATAGATGTGCAGGATCTCCTCCTTTGTGTGTGCAGTGTATAGAGACATATAAGTGCAGGATCTCCTCCTCTGTGTATACAGTGTATAGAGACAGAGAAGTGCAGGATCTCCTCCTCTGTGTACAGTGTATAGAGACATAGAAGTACAGGATCTCCTCCTCTGTGTGCGCAGTGTATAGAGACATAGAAGTGCAGGATCTCCTCCTCTGTGTGTGTGTACAGTGTATAGAGATATCGAAGTGCAGGATCTCCTCCTCTGTGCATACAATGTATAGAGATATAGAAGTGCAGGATCTCCTCCTCTGTGTATACAGTGTATAGAGATATAGAAGTGCAGGATCTCCTCCTCTGTGTATACAGTGTATGGAGATGTAGAAGTGCAGGATCTCCTCTTCTGTGTGTGTACAGTGTGTATAGACATAGACATGCAGGATCTCCTCTTCTCTGTGTGTAAAGTGTATAGACATAGAAATCCAGTATCCCCTCCTCTTTGTGTACAGTGTATAGAGACATAGAAGTTCAGGATCTCCTCCTCTGTATGTACAGTGTATAGAGGCATAGAAGTGCAGGATCTCCTCATCTGTGTGTGTAAAGTGTATAGAGACATAGAAGTGCAGGATCTCTTCCTCTGTGTGTGTTCAGTGAATAGAGACACAGAAGTACAGGATCTCCTCCTCTGCATGTGTGTACAGTGTATAGAGACATAGACATGCAGGATCTCCTCTTCTGTGTGTGTAAAGTGTGTATAGACATAGAAATGCAGGATCTCCTCCTCTGTGTGTACAGTGTATAGAGGCATAGAAGTTCAGGATCTCCTCCTCTGTATGTACAGTGTATAGAGGCATAGAAGTGCAGGATCTCCTTCTGTGTGTACAGTGTATAGAGACATAGAATTGCAGGATCTCCTCCTCTGTGTGTGTAAAGTGTATAGAGACATAGAAGTGCAGGATCTCTTCCTCTGTGTGTGTTCAGTGAATAGAGACACAGAAGTACAGGATCTCCTCCTCTGCGTGTGTGTACAGTGTATAGAGACATAGACGTTGTCACGATGCCGGCTGGCAGGTAGTGGATCCTCTGTGCCAGAGAGGGATTGGCGTGGACCGTGCTAGAGGATCGGTTCTAAGTCACTACTGGTTTTCACCAGAGCCCGCCGCAAAGCGGGATGGTCTTGCTGCGGCGGTAGTGACCAGGTCGTATCCCCTAGCAACGGCTCAACCTCTCTGGCTGCTGAAGATAGGCGCGGTACAAGGGAGTAGACAGAAGCAAGGTCGGACGTAGCAGAAGGTCGGGGCAGGCAGCAAGGATCGTAGTCAGGGGCAACGGCAGGAGGTCTGGAACACAGGCTAGGAACACACAAGGAAACGCTTTCACTGGCACGATGGCAACAAGATCCGGCGAGGGAGTGAAGGGGAAGTGAGGTGATATAGGGAAGTGCACAGGTGTAAACACTAATTGGAACCACTGCGCCAATCAGCGGCGCAGTGGCCCTTTAAATCGCAAAGACCCGGCGCGCGCGCGCCCTAGGGAGCGGGGCCGCGCGCGCCGGGACAGAACTGACGGAGAGCGAGTCAGGTACGGGAGCCGGGGTGCGCATCGCGAGCGGGCGCTACCCGCATCGCGGATCGCATCCCGGCTGGAAGCGGAATCGCAGCGCCCCGGGTCAGTGGATCTGACCGGAGCGCTGCAGCGGGGAGAGTGTAGCGAGCGCTCCGGGGAGGAGCGGGGACCCGGAGCGCTCGGCGTAACAGTACCCCCCCCCTTGGGTCTCCCCCTCTTCTTAGGGCCTGAGAACCTGAGGAGCAGACTTTTGTCTAGGATGTTGTCCTCAGGTTCCCAGGATCTCTCTTCAGGACCACAACCCTCCCAGTCCACTAAAAAAAAAGTTTTTCCTCTGACCTTTTTAGAGGCTAAGATCTCTTTGACAGAGAAGATGTCCGAGGAGCCGGAAACAGGAGTGGGAGGAACAAAATGTCGTAAATAGTCACCCAAGATCTGGTTAATTCTCTCTACTTGTCCATTGGATTGAGGATGGTATGCAGAAGAAAAATTTAATTTAATCTTGAGTTGTTTACAGAGAGCCCTCCAGAATTTAGACACAAATTGGACGCCTCTATCCGAGACGATCTGTGTAGGCAACCCGTGAAGACGAAAAATGTGTACAAAAAATTGTTTAGCCAACTGAGGCGCTGAAGGAAGACCAGGAAGAGGGATGAAATGTGCCATTTTGGAGAATCGATCAACGACCACCCAAATAACAGTGTTGCCATGGGATGGGGGTAAGTCAGTAATAAAATCCATACCAATCAGAGACCAAGGTTGTTCGGGGACAGGTAGAGGATGAAGAAAACCAGCGGGCTTCTGGCGAGGAGTCTTATCCCGGGCACAGATAGTGCAGGCTCGCACAAAGTCCACCACATCAGTCTCTAGAGTCGGCCACCAATAGAAGCGAGAGATGAGTTGCACAGATTTCTTGATGCCCGCATGACCTGCGAGATGGGAGGAGTGACCCCATTTGAGGATCCCAAGGCGTTGGCGTGGAGAAACAAAGGTCTTTCCTGGAGGAGTTTGCCTGATGGAGGCTGGAGAAGTGGAAATCAGGCAGTCAGGAGGAATGATGTGTTGAAGAGAGGGTTCAATTTCAGAAGCATCTGAGGAACGAGAGAGAGCATCGGCCCTAATGTTCTTATCAGCAGGCCGAAAGTGAATTTCAAAATTAAATCGGGCAAAGAACAGAGACCACCTGGCCTGACGAGGATTCAGCCGTTGGGCAGACTGGAGGTAGGAGAGGTTCTTGTGATCGGTGTAAATAATAACTGGAAATCTTGATCCTTCCAGCAGATGCCTCCATTCCTCAAGTGCTAATTTAATGGCTAGAAGCTCTCGATCCCCGATGGAGTAGTTCCTCTCTGCCGGAGAGAAGGTCCTAGAAAAAAAACCACAAGTAACAGCATGCCCGGAAGAGTTTTTTTGTAGAAGGACAGCTCCAGCTCCCACTGAGGAGGCATCAACCTCCAATAGGAAGGGTTTAGATGGGTCAGGTCTGGAGAGCACGGGAGCCGAAGAAAAGGCAGACTTGAGTTGTTTAAAGGCGTCTTCCGCTTGAGGAGGCCAAGACTTGGGATCGGCATTTTTTTTGGTTAAAGCCACAATAGGAGCCACAATGGTAGAAAAATGTGGAATAAACTGCCTGTAATAATTGGCGAACCCCAAAAAACGTTGGATGGCACGGAGTCCGGAGGGGCGTGGCCAATCTAAGACGGCAGAGAGTTTATCTGGGTCCATTTGTAGTCCCTGGCCAGAGACCAAGTATCCTAGAAAAGGAAGAGATTGGCATTCAAACAGACATTTCTCTATTTTGGCATAGAGTTGATTGTCACGAAGTCTCTGAAGAACCATACGGACATGCTGGCGGTGTTCTTCTAGATTGGCAGAAAAAATCAGGATATCGTCTAGATATACAACAACACAGGAGTATAGGAGATCACGAAAAATTTCATTAACAAAGTCTTGGAAGACGGCAGGGGCGTTGCACAGGCCAAAGGGCATGACCAGATACTCAAAGTGTCCATCTCTGGTGTTAAATGCCGTTTTCCATTCATCCCCCTCTCTGATGCGGATGAGATTATAAGCACCTCTTAAGTCCAGTTTGGTAAAAATATGGGCACCTTGGAGACGATCAAAGAGTTCAGAGATGAGGGGTAGGGGGTAGCGGTTCTTAACCGTGATTTTATTAAGACCGCGGTAGTCAATGCAAGGACGTAGAGAGCCATCTTTTTTAGACACAAAGAAAAATCCGGCTCCGGCAGGAGAGGAGGATTTACGGATAAAGCCCTTTTTTAAATTTTCCTGGACGTATTCAGACATGGCAAGAGTCTCTGGGACGGACAGAGGATAGATTCTGCCCCGGGGTGGAGTAGTGCCCGGGAGGAGGTCAATAGGACAATCATAAGGCCTGTGAGGAGGTAGAGTCTCAGCTTGTTTTTTGCAAAAAACGTCCGCAAAGTCCATATAGGCCTTAGGGAGACCGGTTACAGGAGGTACCACAGAGTCACGGCAAGGGTTACTGGGAACCGGTTTTAGGCAGTCCTTGGAACAAGAGGGCCCCCAACTCTTGATCTCCCCAGTGGACCAATCCAGGGTTGGGGAATGGAGTTGAAGCCAGGGAAGTCCAAGGAGAATTTCAGAAGTGCAATTGGGGAGGACCAAAAGTTCAATCCTCTCGTGATGAGGTCCGATGCACATTAGGAGGGGCTCCGTGCGGAAACGTATAGTACAGTCCAATCTTTCATTGTTTACACAATTGATGTAGAGGGGTCTGGCGAGACTGGTCACTGGGATGTTGAACCTGTTGACGAGAGAGGCCAAAATAAAATTTCCTGCAGATCCAGAGTCCAAGAAGGCCACAGCAGAGAAGGAGAAGGCAGAGGCAGACATCCGCACAGGCACAGTAAGACGTGGAGAAGCAGAGTAGACATCAAGGACTGTCTCACCTTTGTGCGGAGTCAGCGTACGTCTTTCCAGGCGGGGAGGACGGATAGGACAATCCTTCAGGAAGTGTTCGGTACTAGCACAGTACAGGCAGAGATTCTCCATGCGGCGTCGTGTCCTCTCTTGAGGTGTCAGGCGAGACCGGTCGACCTGCATAGCCTCCACGGCGGGAGGCACAGGAACAGATTGCAGGGGACCAGAGGAGAGAGGAGCCGGGGAGAAGAAACGCCTCGTGCGAACAGAGTCCATATCCTGGCGGAGCTCCTGACGCCTTTCGGAAAAACGCATGTCAATGCGAGTGGCTAGGTGAATGAGTTCATGTAGATTAGCAGGGATTTCTCGTGCGGCCAGAACATCTTTAATGTTGCTGGATAGGCCTTTTTTAAAGGTCGCGCAGAGTGCCTCATTATTCCAGGATAATTCTGAAGCAAGAGTACGGAATTGTACGGCATACTCGCCAACGGAAGAATTACCTTGGACCAGGTTCAACAGGGCAGTCTCGGCAGAAGAGGCTCGGGCAGGTTCCTCAAAGACACTTCGAATTTCCGAGAAGAAGGAGTGTACAGAGGCAGTGACGGGGTCATTGCGGTCCCAGAGCGGTGTGGCCCAAGCCAGGGCTTTTCCAGACAGCAGGCTGACTACGAAAGCCACCTTAGACCTTTCAGTGGGGAACTGGTCCGACATCATCTCCAAGTGTAATGAACATTGGGAAAGAAAGCCACGGCAAAACTTTGAGTCCCCATCAAATTTATCCGGCAAGGATAGTCGTAGTCCAGAAGCGGCCACTCGCTGCGGAGGAGGTGCAGGAGCTGGCGGAGGAGATGATTGCTGGAGCTGTGGTAGTAACTGTTGTAGCATAACAGTCAGTTGAGACAGCTGTTGGCCTTGTTGCGCTATCTGTTGTGACTGCTGGGCGACCACCGTGGTGAGGTCAGCGACAACTGGCAGAGGAACTTCAGCGGGATCCATGGCCGGATCTACTGTCACGATGCCGGCTGGCAGGTAGTGGATCCTCTGTGCCAGAGAGGGATTGGCGTGGACCGTGCTAGAGGATCGGTTCTAAGTCACTACTGGTTTTCACCAGAGCCCGCCGCAAAGCGGGATGGTCTTGCTGCGGCGGTAGTGACCAGGTCGTATCCCCTAGCAACGGCTCAACCTCTCTGGCTGCTGAAGATAGGCGCGGTACAAGGGAGTAGACAGAAGCAAGGTCGGACGTAGCAGAAGGTCGGGGCAGGCAGCAAGGATCGTAGTCAGGGGCAACGGCAGGAGGTCTGGAACACAGGCTAGGAACACACAAGGAAACGCTTTCACTGGCACGATGGCAACAAGATCCGGCGAGGGAGTGAAGGGGAAGTGAGGTGATATAGGGAAGTGCACAGGTGTAAACACTAATTGGAACCACTGCGCCAATCAGCGGCGCAGTGGCCCTTTAAATCGCAAAGACCCGGCGCGCGCGCGCCCTAGGGAGCGGGGCCGCGCGCGCCGGGACAGAACTGACGGAGAGCGAGTCAGGTACGGGAGCCGGGGTGCGCATCGCGAGCGGGCGCTACCCGCATCGCGGATCGCATCCCGGCTGGAAGCGGAATCGCAGCGCCCCGGGTCAGTGGATCTGACCGGAGCGCTGCAGCGGGGAGAGTGTAGCGAGCGCTCCGGGGAGGAGCGGGGACCCGGAGCGCTCGGCGTAACAGACGTGCAGGATTTCCTTTTCTGTGTGTGCAGTGTATAGAGACATAGACGTGCAGGATCTGCTTCTCTGTGTGTGCAGTGTATAGAGACATAGAAGTGCAGGATCTCCTCCTCTGTGTGTGCAGTGTATAGAGACATAGAAGTGTAGGATCTACTCCTCTGTGTGTGTGTGTGTACAGTGTATAGAGACATAAAAGTGCAGGATCTCCTCCTCTGTGTGTACAGTGTATATAGATATAGAAGTGCAGGATCTCCTCCTCTGTGTGTACAGTGTATAGATACATAGAAGTGCAGGTTCTCCTTCTCTGTGTGTACAGTGTATAGAGACATAGAAGTGCAGTATCTCCTCCTCTGTGTGTACGGTGTATAGATATATACAAGTGCAGGATCTCCTTCTCTGTGTGTGCAGTGTATAGAGACAAAGAAGTGCTGGATCTCCTCCTCTGTCTATGTGTGTGTACTGTGTATAGATATATAGAAGTGCCGGATCTCCTCCTCTGTGTATACAGTGAATAGAGACATAGAAGTGCAGGATCTCCTACTCTGTGTCTACAGCAGGGTTCCTCAAACCACGGCCCGTGGGCCACATGCGGCCCGCCGAGGACATGTGTCCAGCCCGCCGCTGCCTAAGGACATCCCTGTGTCCCGAAAGATGCTTTCGGGACACAGGGATGCGCTCTCGGCTGCCCCGCGTTTACTTTAAAAACGCAAGGACTGCCGGGAGGTAGCGCATGCAGGGATGTCACTGATGTGCCCATAGCAACAGAGCGTGGAGGAGTGGAGCAGTGAGCAGGACGTGAGCTAGCCAGCTTGGTAAGTGTTACCAGTGGCACGTCAGTTTCGGTGCTCCGACCACCGCTCCTCTGGTCCTGGGGCCTACTGCTATGGCCGGACTGGAGGAGTGGTGGTCGGAGCACTGAAGTGGGGCAGTACAAAAGCATACAGCCTCCAGCCATACACTGTATGGATGGAGGCTGTATGTCTGTGGGGGAACTATACGGCACCTAGTGTGGGGAGCTATACTGAGCCTAATGTGGGGGAACTATACTGCCAACTAAATATGGAGGAACTACAACCTAATGTGGGGGGAACTATACTGCCAACCTAATGTGGGGGAACTATACTGCACCTAATGTGGGGGAACTACAACCTAATGTGGGGGAACTATACTGCACCTAATGTGGGGGAACCACAACCTAATGTGGGGTAACTATACTGCCAAACTAATGTGGGAGAACTATACTTCACCTGATGTGGGAAACTATACTGAACCTAATGTGAGGGAACTACAACCTAATGTGGGGGAACTATACTGCACCTAATGTGGGGGAACTATACTGCCAACCTAATGTGGGGGAACTATACTGCACCTAATGTGGGGAACTATACTGCACCTAATGTGGGGGACTTTACTGC
This sequence comes from Hyla sarda, assembly GCF_029499605.1. Lineage (NCBI taxonomy): Eukaryota > Metazoa > Chordata > Amphibia > Anura > Hylidae > Hyla > Hyla sarda. Next base: position 292,192,769 of record NC_079193.1, read on the forward strand.
ACTTAATGTGGGGGAACTATACTGCCAACTAAATGTGGGGGAACTACAACCTAATGTGGAGGGAACTATACTGCCTACCTAATGTGGGGGAACTACAACTTAATGTGGGGGAACTATACTGACAACACTAATGTGGGGGAACTACAACCTTATGTGGGGGATCTATACTGCCAACCTAATGTGGGGGGAAATTTGCAGCCGTGAACTGGAACCCTGTTTAAAATGTTTGAGGACCCCTGGTATACAGTGTATAGAGATATAGAAGTGCAGGATCTCCTCATCTGTGTGTGTACAGTGTATAGAGATATAGAAGTGCAGGATCTCCTCCTCTGTGTATACAGTGTATAGAGATATAGAAGTGCAGGATCTCCTCATCTGTGTGTGTACAGTGTATAGAGATATAGAAGTGCAGGATCTCCTCCTCTGTGTATGCAGTGTATAGAGACATAGAAGTGCAGGATCTCCTCCTCTGTGTGTATAGTGTATAGATTAAACAACTATATCAATGTGGTCTAAAATGGTAGACGATCCTCAACCCCAAGTACGGTTGTGCACTTACGCTGGGGTGGAGGTCCTGCATTTGTGGACCACAATATAGGTTCTCTACTGTGGTGGATGTAAACAATGAAATCCCGTACCACTTGAGAAACCTTGGCGTTGGTGTGCAGGCTCAGGTATGTCCTTCATATAAGCATATACTGGCTAATGTCTCAATTTTACATCAGTTTTAAGGGTTAGTTAATGTCATTGTTTACATTCACCACAGTAATGAACCTATATTGTGGTCCACAAATGCAGGACCTCCAACCCAGCGTAAGTGCACAACTGTACTTGGGGTTGAGGATCGTCTACCATTTTAGACCACATCGATGTAGTTGTTTAATGTTTAAATTTCATGCATCCACACGTTTATCAGATGTAGGATGCCATTGTGGTACTTGTGAACATCTGCAGGCATCCTCCATTGTATGCATATTATGCTGGGGATCGCCCATAGCAACGGACCACAAGTGCAGGAGCTCCACCCCAGCGTATCTCTTGCCATTTCAGACCACGTTAATGTAAGCCGTTTAATGTCTAAAGTTTATACCAATGCACCCTTTTTATCATACTGGGTAGCATTAAAGTTTCACCTGTGAGACTGGCACTATATTATCCAACCAAGGAGGGGATGGTAGCCTGTCTCTCCCCCTCCCATTATATGTGTGCTTAGTCACACTGGAGTTAACCTGGGAGCAGTCTACAAGTCGGACCTAATGCTGCTGTAATTTGGTTCCTGGTTTTGCTTATGATGCACAGGTAGGCTAGTTGTTAGGTCCTGTACCATGTACCACTTGAGAAACCTTGGCGTTGGTGTGCGGGCTCAGGTATGTCCTTCACATAAGGATATACTGGCTAATGTCTCAATTTTACGTCAGTTTTGAGGGTAAGTTAATGTCATTGTTTACATCCACCACAGAAGTGAACCTATATTGTGATCTACAAATGCAGGACCTCCACCCCAGCGTAAGTGTACAACTGTACCTGGGGTTGAGGATCGTCTATCATTTTAGACCACATCGATGTAGTTGTTTAATGTTTAAATTTCATGCATCCACATGTTTATCAGGTGTAGGATGCCATTGTGGTACTTGTGACTGTCTGCAGGCAGGATCTCCTCCTCTGTGTGTGTGGGTGTGTGTGTGTGTGTACAGCAGGGGTCCTCAAACATAGAAGTGCAGGATCTCCTCCTCTGTGTGTACAATGTATAGAGACATAGAAGTGCAGGATCTCCTCCTCTGTGTGTACAATGTATAGAGACATAGAAGTGCAGGATCTCCAGTGTGTGCCACACTGAGCATGGACAACAGAAAGAGGAGAAGAGAACTGTCTGAGGACTTGAGAACCAAAATTGTGGAAAAATATCAACAATCTCAAGGTTACAAATCAATCTTCAGAGATCTAGATTTGCCTTTGTTCACAGTGCGCAACATTACCAAGAAGTTTGCAATCCATGGCACTGTAGCTAATCTCCCTGGGCGTGGACGGAAAAATTTATGGAGAAAAATTGATGAAAGGTGTCAACGCAGGATAGTCTGGATGGTGGATAAGCAGCCCCAAACAAGTTCCAAAGATAATCAAGCTGTCCTGCAGGCTCAGGGAGCATCAGTGTCAGCGTGCACTATCTGTCAACATTTAAATGAAATTAAATGCTTTGGCAGAAGACCCTTGAGGACCCCACTGCTGACACAGAGATATAAAAAAGCAAGACTACATTTTGCCAAAATGAACTTGAGTAAGCCAAAATCCTTCTGGGAAAACATCTTGTGGACAGATGAGACCAAGATAGAGCTTTTTGGTAAAGCACATCATTCTACTGTTTACCGAAAAAGGAATGAGGAATACAAAGCAAATAACACAATACCTACAGTGGAGATTTAATGATGTTTTGGGGTTGTTTTGCTGCCTCTGGCACTGGGTGCCTTGAATGTGTGTAAGGCATCATGAAATCTGAGGATTACCAACGGATTTTGGGTCGCACTGTACATCCCAGTGTCAGAAAGCTGGGTTTGCGTCCGAAATCTTGGGTCTTCCAGCAGGACAATGACCCCAAACATACATCAAAAAGCACCCAGAAATGGATGGCAACAGAGCGCTGGGGATTTAGGAAGTGGACAGCTTTCTTGGGTGAAGGCAACACCGTTAACCTCAGGTACATCCTTTTTGCAATTGTAAGTGAGCTACACATTCCTTTTTTTCTGTTTAAATAATAGATCTGACATTATGCTTCTTTGTTAAAGGATGTGACATGTTGAATCCTATACATTGAAGGTCCCATTTAAGTCCCTATGCACATCATGAAAAACTATACCTGCAATTTTTTGTGCGTTATGTTCGCGCTTATAGATACATGTGAGATGGAATATATGAAAGTGCCACTTTAATCCCTATGCACACCATGAAAAACTATATATGTTATAGTGAACATGTGATGTTTTTCATTCATATAACATAGCATAGAAATTTTAGCACTGCTATGTGTTCAAGCATTCATTCACAGGGACCACACATGTTTGAAATCTCTATATTCATAATATTTTGTGTAAATGTTAAAATAAAACACTGTAATTTATGAATAATACAATGTAAACATATACACACACATAATACATTAGAGTGAACAGCAGATGTGAATGCTATACACTGTCCGGTTATTTATGTGAAATGGCAGCCAGTATATTTTAGGTTGCAATTCACACCTTGCATCAGAACTCCTGCAGCTTTCATCATTGAACTCACCATTGAATTTGCTTCTGGTAATCAGGGGTTAATTACTTGTAAGCAGGAACAGCATGGCCTTGTGGGTCAGAATAGGAATCTTTCTTCACATGTTTTGCATTTATTTGGTGTTTGAATTGCTTAGAGTTAGGACCTTGAAAAAGGGGTGTGTTCCCGAAATGCGTTGGTGTTATTCACGTATTTTGTACTTCTCCTAATGATTTTAATGAAGAAGAAACAAACCTTAATGTTTTAAATATATCTGGATCCAGAGTGCTGAGTTTTTCTACCTCCTGCAGGATTGCATCGTTCGTGTATAAACAATGTTTACACACAGAAGTTTTTGAAACCGAATTTAATAATTCCTTTCTAAGATGGAGCACTACATGATGATGTGAATACATTTATTCTTATGCTGATGACTTAAAAAGACTACTGTTTTGCAGCAATCACAACAATTTGGCTTATCTGACAACACAAATTTTGATGGCAACTATGATGGCAGCAATTATCATCAATTGATCTACAGTTATGTTGTAAGATCTCTTCTGCAAATCTCAATGTGGTGGTATAATTCTGTAACTGTAAGAGATTTCTGCATCCTGTTTTAGAGCATTGTGTGGCCTTCAAGGATATGACAGACTTAAAAGGTATGACTCGGAGTGTGTATATGTTCTGAATAGGGAGAGGGGATAAAGTTTATCTCCCAGAGAATAAAATGAACTGACCGTTGGATTCCAACATGACTGACATCATGGCTGACCCCTCTCTCCCTATGGCTGCCTGTTGATTTATGTTGTTGCTGCTATTCCATGAGACAGACTTGCTATAGGAATTGTGTTTGAGGGGAAAGCCTAAGTGACACTATAGTGTTCAAGGTGGACCAAGCTCTTGGACCAAGCTATGCCCTTGTGTCTAGTGCTCTGCCATATGTGGCATCCAGCAGTGTCATGCACAGACTGTAGTGGGTCTAAGGACCCGACACTGGTATCTTCGGGGAAGCTCTTCTTCATCTTACTTCTATGCATGAACTTTAAGATGACAATCCTGCTTGGAGACTGCGGCCTAACACTCTGAATGGACAAGGATTGTCTTAGAGTAGAATTGGTTTTAACCCCTTAACGACCGAGCATTTTTCCGTTTTTGCACATTCGTTTTTTCCTCCTTACCTTTTAAAAATCCTAACCCTTTCAATTTTGCACCTAAAAATCCATATGATGGCTTATTTTTTACACCACCAAATCTACTTTGTAATGACATCAGTCATTTTACCCAAAAATCTACGGTGAAAGCCCCCAAAAAATCGTTGTGCGACAAAATTGAAGACCATTGTGATTTCAACTTTTAATAAGGAAGGGGTTAATGTTTTATTTATTTATTTATTTTTTTTACTTTTTATTCAACTTTTTATTTTATTATTTTATTTTATTTTTTTTACATTTTTAGTCCCCTTAGGGGACTTTTAGGAGGAATCATTTGATTCCTCATACAGATCAATGTGGTTTCATAGAACCATATTGATCTGTGTGCTCTGCGCTCAATTGATAAAGCTTGGTCCTGCCAGGCTTTATCATTGTCAGAGCCGCAGCAGCCACAGGACATGAGGTAAGCCCTCCGGCTACCTCTGCAGTGGATTGCCTCCCACGATCTTGCCGCGTTGGGGGAGCAATCCACCCCACTGGACTGCCAGGGATGGTTTAACTGTCCCTTTAGACGCCACTGTCAACTTTGACAACGGCAATCTAAAGGGCTAATAGCCGGCCACGGCAATCGCCGCATGTCGGCTATTAACGCAGTCTCCCAGCTACAGGAATCAGCTGGGGGCCGGCCGGTATGATGCAAGCTCAAATCGGGAGCCCGCACCATACAACGGTTGTTGTCTCAGGACGAGCCAGCTGATGGTGGCCAGAGATAGCAGAAGAGCAGCCCAAGAGTTGTTCAAGCATTGTGGCCTTTCTGCCCGGGATCATATGCTACTGTTATTTTCCTGTCTGAAGTTGTTGAAAATTGCCAAGTAGAAGCCTTGTTGGTTCAGGTGACTGTGTACATCTGTGTCTCTGTATGCCCCACTTGTAGACACAGAAAGCATTTTACAAACTAGTATCCAATGCCTGTTCCTTACACATCGTCTATACAGGTAGGAAGCTTGTGTCTCCAATATGGTTTCTATCAGAATAGCTTTTATTAACAAAAAATTAATTGCTGTACCATTTAAAAAATACATATAAAGCAAGCACATTATTTTCTTTCTATAGACTGATTGAATGAACAAAACTACATTTGAAAGAATTCAGTTAATCTAACAGTTAATTAATATGATATAGTTTATCCAGAGCTGCATTCACAATTCTGCATATAGCTGAGCTTAAAGGGGTACTCTGGTGGAAATCTATATTTTTTTTAAATCAGCTGGTGCCACAAAGTTAAACAGATTTGTAAATTTTCATTCTATAGCTGCTGAAGAAAGGATCTATGGCGATCCTGAAACTAGTCCAGCCTTAATATTAATCGTTTTCATCATTGCCCAGTGAGGTCTGCTGCTGCCCAGCATACCGCTACAGATGCCTTGGACAGATAGTGCCCTGCCAATCAAGCAACCCTCGCGCTCAAAGACACGTGGGCTACATATACCTGCCGCAGAGCAGAGGTCCACACGTCTCTGAGGATCATACAGCTGACAGTACCTGCACGCTGCTGCAGAAGATCAGTGCCGCAAGATACAACTTACACAGCCCGTGACATCGGAGTTGCGCTGTCAACTCCAGGAGCTGCAGGATCGCACCGCATCGATCCACACTCCCGTCTCCCCTGACCGGTGGGATAGGTGAGAGGTGCACAGCACCGCCGCACTATATACTGTGACATTATCTCTAACTTGCTGAATATTACTATCAATTGCTGGAGCAAAGTGCATTACCAAATACCTTGCAGGAATTAGCGCTATTCATCTTGCGAGGACATTAGAATGTATAATCACCTGAAAGTGTAAAACATTTATGTGCACAGACTACAAGTGGCATAATGCCCTACTAACTTTAATAGTGGACTTTTATTCTTTTGCATTTGATTTCAGCAGCAGTTCCCACGGCACTATATCTTTTACCTATTTCCCATTATTAGTACCATTATTTCATGTTTTAATCGTTATTTTTATATAGCTAGAGGTCAGCCACAAGGGCCCTGTGGCTTTTCAGACGGCTATATATTTTATGTATTTTTATATTGTTATTTTTAATAAACACATACTTGAGATATTATGGGGGGTATTTACTAACGTTTTTACTCCTTTTTTTTGGCGCATATTTGGTGCAATTCTTTGGCACAGTGTTTTTTTGTGCAAAACTTTGCACATTTAAACCACTGTGTTTTTTTTGACTGGCTTACAATCACGCATTGGTATGTGTGATTTCAACTTTAATAAGGTATTTACTATCAGCACCATTGCTCTTTTGGCGCATATATGCGCCAAAGCCGTTTTTAAAGGCGCAAATCAACACCACAACATTTTAAACATGAGAAATCACTATGGTAAGTTAGAATGTGTAAAAGGCGCAGTGTGCTGTTGAATCCACCCTTTGCACCAAAATTACTTTCGCCGTGCGCCAAATGATAAATTTGGCACATATACGAATAAACCAAGTAGAAAAAAAGGGTAAAATCAAACATTCAACAGACACAATTGATAAATACCCCCTATATCCATGTAACTTTGAACACTATCATTCTTTTCCTTGATTTGTAAATTACTTAGATTTAAAAATCTTAATCCTTCCAGTACTTATCAGCTGCTGTATGCTCCAGAAGAAGGTGTATTTCTTTCTGGAATTCTTTGAAGTCTGACCACAGTGCTCTCTGCTGACCAGAGCAGGAGAGGTTTGCTATGAGATTTTATTTCTACTCTGGACAGTTCCTGACATGGACAGAGGTGTCGGCAGAGAGCACTGTGGTCAGACAGAAAAGAATTCCAGAAAGAAAATAACTCCCCATGCAGCATACAGCAGTTGAGAAGTATTGGAAGGATTAGATTTTAAAATAGAAGTAATTTACACATCTGTTTAACTTTCTGGCACCAATTGATAAAAAAAAAAAATAAAATGTCTTTTTATCACCTGCTTCCTTAACCCCTTAAGGACCCAGCCATTTTACACCTTAGGACCCGGCCATTTTTTGAACATCTGACCACTGTCACTTTAAACATTAATAACTCTGGGATGCTTTTACTTATCAATCTGATTCCGAGATTGTTTTTTCGTGACATATTCTACTTTAACATAGTGGTAAAATTTTGTGGTAACTTGCATCCTTTCTTGGTGAAAAATCCCAAAATTTGATGAAAAATTTGAAAATTTAGCATTTTTCTAACTTTGAAGCTCTCTGCTTGTAAGGAAAATGGATATTCCAAATATTTATTTTATTTTATTCACATATACAATATGTCTACTTTATGTTTGCATCATAAAATTGACGTGTTTTTACTTTTGGAAGACACCAGAGGGCTTCAAAGTTCAGCAGCAATTTTCCAATTTTTCACAAAATTTTCAAACTCACAATTTTTCAGGGACCAGTTCAGGTTTGAAGTGGATTTTAAGGGTCTTCATATTAGAAATACCCCACAAATGACCCCATTATAAAAACCGCACCCCCCAAAGTATTCAAAATGACATTCAGTCAGCGTTTTAACCCTTTAGGTGTTTCACAGGAATAGCAGCAAAGTGAAGGATAAAATTCACAATCTTCATTTTTTACACTTGCATTTTCTTGTAGAACCAATTTTAGAATTTTTACAAGGGGTAAAAGGAGAAAATGTATACTTATATTTGTAGCCCAATTTCTCTCGAGTAAGCAGATACCTCATATGTCTATGTAAAGTGTTCGGCGGGCGCAGTAGAGGGCTCAGAAGCGAAGGAGCGACAAGGGGATTTTGGAGAGTACGTTTTTCAGAAATGGTTTTTGGGGGGCATGTTGCATTTAGGAAGCCCCTATGGTGCCAGAACAGCAAAAAAAAAACACATGGCATACCATTTTGGAAACTAGACCCCATGAGGAACGTAACAAGGAATTAAGTGAGCCTTAATACCCCACAGGTGTTTCACTACTTTTGCATATGTAAAAAAAAAATAAAAAAAATTCACTAAAATGTGTGTTTCCCCCCAAATTTCACATTTTTGCAAGGGTTAATAGCAGAAAATACCCCCCAAAATTTGTAACCCCATCTCTTCTGAGTATGGAGGTACCCCATAAGTTGGCATGAAGTGCACTACGGGCGAACTACAATGCTCAGAAGAGAAGGAGTCATATTTGGCTTTTTGAGAGCAAATTTTGCTCGGGGGCATGTCGCATTTAGGAAGCCCCTATGGTGCCAGGACAGCAAAAAAATACCCACATGCCATACCATTTTGGAAACTAGACCCCTTGAGGAACGTAACAAGGGGTACAGTGAGCATTTACCCCCCACTGGTGTCTGTCAGATCTTTGGAACAGTGGGCTGTACAAAATATTTTATTTGCACAGCCCATTGTTCCAAAGATCCGTCAGACACCTGTGGGGTGTAAATTCTCACTGCACCCCTCATTACATTCCGTGAGGGGTGTAGTTTCCGAAATGGGTCACATGTGTTTTTTTTTCTTTTTTGCATTTGTCAAAACCGCTGTAACAATCAGCCACCCCTGTGCAAATCACCTCAAATGTACATGGCGCACTCTCCCTTCTGGGCCTTGTTGTGCGCCCCCAGAGCACTTTACGCCCACATATGGGGTATCTCTGTAGTCGGGAGAAATTGCATTACAAATTTTGGGGGGCTTTTTTCCCCTTTACCTCTTGTCAAAATGAAAAGTATGGGGCAACACCAGCATGTTAGTGTAAAAATTTTTTTTTTTTTACACCAACATGCTGGTGTAGACCCCAACTTCCCCTTTTCATAAGGGGTGAAAGGAGAAAAAGCCCCCAAAATTTGTTAGGCAATTTCTGCCGAGTACGGAGATACCCCATATGTGACCCTAAACTGTTGCCTTGAAATACGACAGGGCTCCGAAGTGAGAGCGCCATGTGCATTTGAGGCCTGAATTAGGGATTTGCATTGGGGTGGACATAGGGGTATTCTACGCCAGTGATTCCCAAACAGGGTGCCTCCAGCTGTTGCAAAACTCCCAGCATGCCTGGACAGTAAACGGCTGTCCGGCAATACTGGGAGTTGTTGTTTTGCAACAGCTGGAGGCTCCATTTTGGAAACAGTGGCGTACCAGACATTTTCATTTTTATTGGGGAGGGGAGGGGGGCTGTGTAGGGGTATGTGTATATGTAGTGTTTTTTACTTTTTATTTTATTTTGTGTTAGTGTAGTGTAGTGTTTTTAGGGTACAGTCACACGGGCGGGGGATTACAGCGAGTTTCCCGCTACGAGTTTGAGCTGCCGCGCAAAATTTGCTGCATCGCAAACTTGCAGCCTGATACTCACTGTAAGCCCCCTGCCCATGTGAATGTACCCTGTACATTCACAAGGGGGGGGGACCTCCAGCTGGTGCAAAACTACAACTCCCAGCATGCACAGTCTATCAGTGCATGCTGGCAGTTATAGTTTTGCAACAGCTGGAGGCACACGGGTTGGGAAACACTGAGTTAGGAAACAGACAATGTTTCCCAACCAGTGTGCCTCCAGTTGTTGCAAAACCACAACTCCCAGCATGCCCAGGCAGCCGAAGGGCATATTGGGAGTAGTGGTTACGTAAGAGCTGGAGGAGAACAGTTTGGGGACCACTGTGTAGTGGGGTCCAAGCTGCAGCCCTCCAGATGTTGCAAAACTACAACTCCCAGTATGCCAAAACTGTCCAGGCATGCTGGGAGTTGTAGTTCTGCAACATCTGAAGGGCCAGATGTTACAGAACTACAACTCCCAGCATGCCTGGACAGTAAGGGCATGCTGAGGATGTGTAGTTTTGCAACATCTGGAAGGGCACAGTGGTCTCCAAACTGTGGACCTCCAGATGTTGCAAAACTGCAACTCCCAGCATGCCCAGACGCCAAGGGCTGTCTGGGCATGCTGGGAGTTGTAGTTTACAGGGTCCCATTACAGCAATGCATGTCGCTTTACGGCGACGTGCATTGCTGTAAAGGGCCCGACCGCGGCTGAAGATCTACTCACCTGTCGCCGCCGCCGCCTTCATCGCCGGGATCCGGGTCTTCAGGGACGAGGTAAGTACCGGGGCTGGTCCCCAGCACTCCCCCGTCCCCCGCCGCGTCCTCCGGTCTTCCTCCCGTCCTCTCCGGACTTCAAGGGGCCGGGCAGGACGGGAGGAAGTAACCGCCCCCCTCCTGCGATTGGTCGGTTAACTAACCGACAGATCGCAGGGTATAGGAGGAGGTGGCCGGCTTGCCACCTCGCTCCTAGGCTCCAGCATGGTCCTGGATGTCTGTGACAGCCGGGATCATGCGAAATTACCGGGCGGTCGGGTCCCAGAGACCCGATCAGCCCGGTATCGCCGCAGATCGCAAGGGCGATTTCCCTATATGGCCCCCCTCGGCGTTTGCCCTGGATGCCTGCTGAAGCATTTCAGCAGGCATCCGCTTCCGATCTCTGCCCGGGGCGCGGCAGAGACCGGAGAAACACCAGGACGTACTAGTACGTCCTGGGTCCTTAAAGCCCAGGGTGCCAGGACGTTCTAGTACGTCCTGGGTCCTTAAGGGGTTAATACCTGTGCAGATACTGCTCTGAGGAAGTATAGTATGACATTTTCACCAAATGTGGTGTAGGAAGTCATTTTATCATAGGAACAAATCTGAGCTGTCTAGTGTTTCAAAAAACGAGAATCATAAATTGTAATGTAAGTGCAGTATTTGTATCATATAAGGAATGCATTGTATTTTTTTAATGTATAAATAGAGTTGAAATAATATGACAACATTTTAGAATTTTTTTTTTAAATGCTACTCATTATAAACTTCCCCCAAAAGGAAATATCAAAAGAGAAAACAAAGGCACTCCTTGCGGAGTATCGCTAGCACCATAGGCTGGAGGGTAAATCACTGCTTACCAATACAGGTTGCGTACCCGCATACACAACAATGGTGAGCGTATAAAGAGGAGATATGATCCCGTCTGCAGCCTTCCTGAGATGTATGACCAGATAGAGCAAGACTTCAATGGTTCAGGATTCATGTCGCTGATCAGCATACAAAACCGCAGTACATGGAATTATAGACCGACTGGTTTATTAACAACAATGCAACGTGTTTCGCTGCGTATGCGTAGCGAAACGCATTGCATTGTTGTTAATAAACCAGTCGGTGGTAATTCCATGTCCCGCGGTCTTGTATCCTGTTCAGCCCCATAAATCCTGAACCTTTGAAGTCTTGCTCTATTCGGCCAAAAGGAAATACATCACCTAGATGTTTCTTCTTTACTGATTGAAGCCAGATACTGAAATGTAATTTTTTTCTTCTCAGTTCCTATTTTATGAATGTAAATGTTTTTATTGTATTGTTAATACAATATTATGGGAACAGCTATCTTTCTTGTGTTGTCTTTAACAACATTTACAGATATGCTTTAAAGCATGCCCGACAGATAAAGGTACAATAGACTTGAACAGACCCTATTCACTTGAATGGGAAAGTTTTCTAGTCATGCTCTGTGACCTGTGCAGAGGTCATTGTGTAGGAAAAGGGGAGGCAGAGCACTCTACATCGCTTATTGTTAATGGTCTTGACATGTCTTTTCTGTATACTGGTGTCACTTTTCACTGTAATCCTGACCATCATAAGACTGATATAAAGGGATCTATACAGAACAGGAAGGGTCAGGTTATTATAAGACTTAATGGCCAAAATGAAAACTACAAGATGTCATGATTATTTTATAAGATAGATAAAACAATGGAAAATTTTAAAAAATAGCAATAGTTCTAATATGTTTACTATAAAAGCTTGGGTTAAACAACAGATAATTTTAGGATGATACATTCCCTTTAAGCAACCTGAATTGAGACTTTCACCTTCAAAAATTGGCTTGCTTCCGGGATAAGGTTGACAATTCTTTAAGCTTTTTAAAACTAAGCAGACTAGAAAAGTAATTTGGATTTTTTTTTTTTACATATTGTTCTTCTCCTGTGTAATATTTTTTTGCAAAATGGAAAGGGTGGATACCATTTTTATCTTCAGTTACATGGAAATATTCAGTATTTTTTCTGATGTTACATAAAAATTTTAAATAAATAGTTTCCCTAAAAGCATTCTTGAGCAGTCAATCAATGAATGATATTGCATTTTCTGACTACTCCTTATTGACTGTGTGATGTTTGTTTAATATATAAGGTTTTAGCAATTAGTTCATTATTTTGTCATGGAGTTACCGACATCCCTTTTGAGGTATCGACAATATTGGCACAATTCTACTTTGCTCAATGTAAAAGAAGGGGAAGCTACAACTAAATATAGAGCTTGTCAATTAGTGAGAAGAATGCCCTTTCAGCCAAACAGCTGTTCTTAAAGAATCCAGAAGATGCCACTCACTTGATGTATTGATTTAGTGTTAACATTTTAGATAAATTACAAAAGTGAAGGTTTATTAGTTCAGCACGTGGTAAATGCGATATGTTTACATATATGTAGTTTCATTGTTTTTTATGTTTAAAAAAAAAATAAATAAATATATATATATATATATATATATGTACCTACATGACTACCACAATATTAATCAACAAGTGAATAAGCCACGAAACAAGGTAAGTATACAAAAAAATAGCAATAATGTAACAATAACCTTCAAAATGTATGTTTGTATGGCTTTGCATTAACATGTTCTGACGTTTATTTATGATTGTTATCTACAGAACTAAGTTTTTTCAGTAACCTTTTATTTTTATTGTTAAAATTGATATGAATAAAGAATTATTATTAATGTTACTATTATGGGGTAGAGGGGAATTTTTCTCCCTTTTAATTCCATGTTTTGTGGAACAAAAAAAACCTTTCCTATTAACACCATGTTCACCATGTGGTATAAATAACATTCCATTTTAATAGTCTGGAACTGGCTGCTGTGAGCACTGATCTTCATCCTGTGACAGGATCAGCACCTGCCAAATAATCACTATTGACCGCAGCATCTAAGGAGTTAAATGACTGGCTTTGAACTGGTCTTGAATGTCAGCCGCAACTGTCACTGACTTGGTATGAGTGGGCTCAGCTTCTGAGCCCCTCAGATATTTACTTTCTGACATTAAAACAAAACCAAGCCATGACAGGAGAAAGAACTGCTTGTAGAGTTAAGAGACACAGTACTGTGGAGGCACAGAACTGAAAGAGGGTATAAAAAGATTTCTGCGACACTGAAAGTTCCCAAGAGCACAGTGCCTTCCATAATTCTTAAATTCGAGATGTTTGTAACAACCAGGACTCTTCCCAGAGCTGGCTGACCCTTCAAACTAAGTAATCAGGGGAGAATAGCCTAGGTAAGAGAGGTGACCAAGAACCCAAAGGCCACTATGGCCTACATCTTGTGTGCAGATGGGAGAAACTCCTGGAAGGTCAACCACCAATGCAGCACATCTTGTATTGCGGAAAAGTGGCCAGAAAAAAGCCCCAGGAAAAAGACACATGAAAGCCTGCTTAACATTTGCAAACAAGCATCTAAAGGACTAAGATAAACAAGATTCTATGGTTTGATGAAACCAAGATTGAACTATTTGACCTCAATTCTAAATGCCATGTCTAGAGAAAACAAGGCACTGATCATCATCTGTCCAATACCATCCCTACAATGAAGCATGGTGGTGGCCCCGTCATGCTTTTAGGGTATTTTTCAGAGGCCGGGACAGGAAAACTGGTCAGAGTTGAAGTAAGGCTGAATGGGACACAGTACAGAGAATATTAAAAATAAAACACTTTCCCTCTGTGTTCTGTACCTCAGACTGGCCCAGGGACAAAGGACTAAGCCAGAGCCCTGACTTCTATGAATTTCTAGAGAGACCTAAAAATGATTGTCCACCGATGTTAAACTGGATCCAGTTGAAGTTTAAAAGAGATCAAATAGGAAAAGTATTTATATTTGATATTCTGTTGAGACTCTGCCATAGACTATGTAGGGTAGAAAAGTATAGTACATAAGAAGTGGAGAGGTGGCAGCACATCTGGAACATAATAGTTGTTGCTGTAGCAGTGGAAGCTTCAATTCTTCCAAGGGTAGTTTAGAAACATTAATTTGAATTCTGCTTATCTGCTATGGACATCAAGAACAATATTTCCATCAGGCAGAATTTATTCATCTCCTCCAGTGTATTCTGCTACATTCCGCTTCTTGCATATGCTTCCTAACTAGATGTTCTAAACTCCTTTTTTATATATGTAAAAATCTCAGAAAAAAAATACGTTGAATAGAAAAAATGTGATGGCAGAAAGATAAATTACCACAGTAAGTGTGAACTTCATTGGTGAAACTTCATTGGTTTCTGCTTAAGTGACCTCATCAACAATGATGTCTTTAACATTGTGGTGATATATTTCTCAGGTTGTGTTCACACATTCAGGTTTTTAAATTGCAATTAATAAATATAAAGCCAGGAAAGGATTTAAAAACAAGAGAAGCCTCAGTCTTTCCTTTATACGTGTCCTGCGCTTATGATCTTTTCCTGGCTTTCTATTTAGTAAATGCAATTAAAAGCCTTAATGTGTGAACACACCATAACCCTGCCCGATTATCAAGGTAACATGAATAAATGACTAACATTCCTAAATCTGTTCACACTTCCGTCAGTATTACATGTAAGTGTGAAGCCACTTTTATTATAATTGGTTACTACTTATAGAAAATCTGTTTATTTTAAATGTCTGTAAGGTGAGGACTTAGAATGCTATATCATATTCATAGAAGATATAAAGCCATAACATATATGCAGAGAAATTGGGCAATCTCTCTGTCCCTCTGGGAGCTGAGCACAATGCTGCCCGCTTCCCCATCCTGTCAAAACAACTTTTGATATTTCTAACTTTTTGTACTTTTTTTTTATTATAAAATATGAAAACCTTCATATAATAAAAAGCAAACAATTCAATATTTATCAGACTTTTTGATATATTTAAAACATATGATACATTAGCTATTGATTAAAATCAATGTTTGGGTCCCTCTTTATCCAACTACCTACTCATGGCCAGCAAGAGGAGGAAAGAAAAATAAAATTATAGTGACTGGGAGCTGTCGGGACCTGTTATTGCTCCTTGCTCCCTGTAACGAGAATCGCCGTCGTTAAAGTGAAAAAAAAAAAAAAAAGACTATAACGGCCATTCTCAACAGGGGGCAATGGCAGTGTGAAAGGGGCCTAAAATATATATTAAAAATATTGTTAATGGCCGGCGGGGGGTTGGGGGGGAGGCAGGGCGACACCGTCAATACGCTATTCATGGTTGAAATACCGGAACTTTACAGGCAAATATCTCGGCAGCCTGTGGACCAAAATAAGTAAGTGACCCCTCGTTGGAATCCTGTCAATATTCTACTATTTATTTTCTTAAATGTTGACTAACCTATAGTTTTTCCCATTAGTCACAATCAGACACTACAGACTGCTGCATTGTCTAAAGGGAGCCTACAGTAGTTTTGGTAGCATTAAGATAAAGCCACACGCCGACAATGAGTGGGACACTAGCTGCGTGGCCGAAAGTTGTCAGGACAGGAATCATGCTGCAGCACAGATAATGTAAGTGATTGGGTTTGTGTTGTGATCTGCAAGTGGATGCAACCTTCCTGGATTGATATCTTGCCCATGGTTGTTTTCAAGGCCACTTGGTGGTTGCAACATGACACCATTAACTGACATTAGCTGCGATACAGCGCAATTCTTCTATCGCAACATGGTGATCTTCAGCCATACACCGGTGTCATATCCAAAGTTGCTACATAGCCGTAGCCTCATTATTGGCTCAGGCTGCTACAATTTTCAACAAAGTAGTAACAGTCACAGCGGTCAGCACTCCAACCCGATGAATACCTTTACATAAAGTGCACAATGGAAATAGCACATGTGGAATAAATTTGAGAGAATACAGTTCAAACATAGTCCAGCAATGACTATCAAAAGGATAGGGGATAAGATGTATGATTACAGGGTCCCGCCTCTGGGGACCCCTGCAATCTCGGTGCAGCCCCCCACATTCTGTGCCAGGCGCTGCCTCCGTGACGGGGACGTGACATCATGGCCATGCCCCCTAGTGATGTCACGCCCCCTCCATTCATGTCTATGGGAGGGGGCGTGAATTCCGGGGGCTGTAACGAGATTGCGGGGGTCCCCAGCAGTGGGACCCCTGTGATCATACATCTTATCCCCATCCTTTGGATAGGGGATAAGATGTATAAAGCTGGAATACCCCTTTAAGGATGATGCTCCGCTCTGTCAGAGCATTTCTTCAGAAACCAATTGATGTCTTGTTCTGACTACAGTAAGATCCCATTTTACTGTATTTCACTGTCATATGGGATTCTCTTCTCTAACAAGTTGTGCTTAGAAGTAAAAATCAATACATATATATGAGTTTCCTTTATTTTCTGTGATCTCGTAAATATTATTCAGAGAAATCTGAATTGATGCTAGGTAAAAGATACTTTGATCCTCCTGCTTTATATAACATCTCAGATAAATTGCTAATGTATAATTTAGCTTCCTATGTTATATAATCTTATTTTTTGATTAAGAAGCTTTACTATAATAGACAAACAAATGAATTTTTCATGTGCTCTATTGGCTTAAAACAACCAAACTGGAAAATGCCTAAATGACTTAACTAATCTATGATCTGGCCAATAAATGCTTACAGGGACTTTATCTAAAATTCCATTCTTAATTTCTGCATTATTATATTCCATGAAACATTTCTTAAAAATATATAATAGAATTTAATGATATATGTTGACTGGTATTTAAGCAAAACTTCAGTTTTTCCTTTTTCTGTTTGTTTTACTGTTTTACATTAACCATCTCTATTAGAGATGTAAGTGTAGGAATCCCCCTCAAATATGGGAAAACATACCGTATATACTCTAGTATAAGCCGAGTTTTTCAGCACGATTTTTCGTGCTGAAAACGCCCCCCCCCCCCCCCGGCTTATACTCGAGTGAACTCTCTGCCTGTCAATCCCTTCTCAGTGGTCTTCAACCTGCAGACCTCCAGATGTTGCAAAACTACAACTCCCAGCATGCCCGGGCAGCCATCGGCTTTCCGGGCATGCTGGGAGTTGTAGTTTTGAAACCTCTGTAGGTTCGCAGGTTGAAGACCACTGCGGCCTTCGTCATCATCCAGACCCCCCCCCCCTTTAGTTTTCTACTCCCCTCCCCTCGGTGGGAAGGAAGGGTGAGCTGGTCCAGGCCATCTATGCTGCAGGGACCATCCGGTGGGGAGGGTTAGTCATTCCGGGCTGTCCATTTTCACCGGGGGGGCCCTCTTCTCCGCGCTCCGGGCCCGACCCCGGACTAGTGACGTTGCTTTGAAGACGCCGCACAGGGACGTTCATTCGCAGCCTGTGCAAGGCAATGTCACTAGTCAAGTAAAACATGCTGGGAGTTGTAGTTTTGCAACATCTGGAGGTCCACAGGTTGAAGAACACTGATGAAGGGATTGACAGGCGGTGATGATGAAGGGGGGGATGATGGCAGGGGTCTGGATGATGACATATTTCCCATCCTAGGCTTATAGTCGAGTCAATAACTTTTCCTGGGTTTTTGGGGTGAAATTAGGGGCCTCGGCTTATATTTGGGTCGGCTTATACTCGAGTATATACGGTACATTCTCCATGTAGATCTTGTCCTTGAGTGGATTTGAACCCAGGACTGCAAGAATTCAATGCTATCCCGCTTCTATGATGCATGTCTGGTTGTTTATGCCATGTTTAAGTTCTATTTGATTGAAAACCTTCAGTTGTTATATTTATATGTAGCACATCAATGAGCAGAGTTTTTAACATGAATTATTAAAGTCTGTATATTTTCCAACACATGGGAAGTGAAGAAAATTGTGCATCATGCTACAGCAAATGTCTGCCTAGTAAAGATGTGCACAATTACACACCTATCCCATCATATATATTCTGGTAGATCAGCTACAGATGCAGAACACGTAAAGGTGATAACAAGTTTCACAGAAGTAGCTACTTCAGTGAAGCAATGAATCAAGAGAAAATGTTATCATTGGTTTTGCACTTTTTTTTTTGTGGTAAACAGGCACAATTTTTTGGAGCAATGCATTGAAGGGGTACTCCTGTGGAAAACTTTTTCTTTTTTAAATGAACTGGTGCCAGAAAGTTAAACAGATTTGTAACTTACTCCTATTAACCCCTTAAGGACCGGAGTTTTTTCCGTTTTTGCATTTTTGTTTTTTGCTCCTTGCCTTTAAAAAATCATAACTCTTTAAATTTTGCACCTAAAAATTCATATGATGGTTTATTTTTTGCGCCACCAATTCTACTTTGTAATGACATCAGTCATTTTGCCAAAAAATCTACGGTGAAATGGAAAAAAAATCATTGTGCGACAAAATTGAAAAAAAAAAACGCCGTTTTGTCATTTTTGGGGGCTTCCGTTTCTACGTAGTACATTTTTCGGTAAAAATGACACCTTATCTTTATTCTGTAGGTCCATACGATTAAAATGATACCCTACTTATATAGGTTTGATTTTGTCGGACTTCTGGAAAAAATCATAACTACATGCAGGAAAATTAAAACGTTTAAAATTGTCATTTTCTGACCCCTATAACTTTTTTATTTTTCTGTGTATGGGGCAGTATGAGGGCTAATTTTTTGCGCCGTGATCAGAAGTTTTTAACGGTACCATTTTTGCATTGATAGGACTTATTGATCGCTTTTTATTCATTTTTAAATTATATAAAAAGTGACCAAAATGCACTATTTTGGATTTGGAATTTTTTTGCGCGCACACCATTGACCGAGCGGTTTAATTAATGATATATTTTTATAATTCGGACATTTCCGCACGCGGTGATACCATATATGTTTATTTTTATTTTTATTTACACTGTGTTTTTTTTTATTGGAAAAGGGGGGTGATTCAAACTTTTAATAGGGGAGGAGTTAAATGATCTTTATTCACTTTTTTTTCCACTTTTTTTTTGCAGTGTTATAGCTCCCATAGGGACCTATAACACTGCACACACTGATCTTCATCATTGATCACTGGTTTCTCATAAGAAACCAGTGATCAACGATTCTGCCGCATGACTGCTCATACCTGGATCTCAGGCACTGAGCAGTCATTCGGTGATCGGACAGCGAGGAGGCAGGTAGGGGCCCTCCCGCTGTCCTGTCAGCTGTTCGGGATGCCGCGGCCGCGGCTATCCTGAACAGCCCGACTGAGCTAGCCGGCAACTTTCACTTTCACTTTTAGCCGCGCGGCTCAGCTCTGAGCGCGCGGCTAAAGGGTTAATAGCGCGCGACACCGTGATCGGCGCTGCGCGCTATTAGAGATGGGTCCCGGCTTCACTATGACGCCGGGCCCGCCGTGATATGACGCGGGGTTACTGTGTAACCCCGCGTTATATCGGGAGAACAGGACCAAGGACGTACCGGTACGTCCTTGGTCCTTAAGGGGTTAAAAAATCTTAATCCTTTCAGTACTTTTTAGCAGCTGTTTGCTGCAGGAAAATCTTTATTTTTTTGTGTTGTCCACAGTGCTCTCTGCTGACACCTGATGCCTGTATCAGGAACTGTCTAGAGCAGGAGAAAATCCCCATAGCAAACCTATGCTACTCTGGACAGTTCCTTACATGGACAGAGGTGTCAGCAGAGAGCACTGTGGACAACACAAAAAAGAAATTCAAAAACTAAAGAATTTCCTCTGTAGCATACAACTGCTAAAAAGTACTAAAAGGATTAAGATTTTTTAATAGAAGTAATATACACATCTGTTTAACTTTCTGGCACCAGTTCATTAAAAAAAAAGTTTTCCACTGGAGTACCCCTTTAACCCCTTAACGACAAACGACGTATATTTACGTCCTCCGCCGGCTCCCGCGATATGCCGCGGCCGGGACCCGCGGCTAATACAGGACATCACCAATCGCGGTGATGCCCTGTATTAACCCTTCAGACGCGGCGATCAAAGCTGACCGCCGTGTCTGAAGTGAAAGTGAAAGTATCCCGGTGAAATCGCGGCGTCCGGAACAGCTTACAGAACACCGAGAAGGCATTTACCTGCCTTCTCGGTGTCCGATCGGCGAATGACTGCTCCGTGCCTGAGATCCAGGCAGGAGCAGTCAAGTGCAGATAACACTGATCACAGGCGTGTTAATACATGCCTGTGATCTGTGTAAAAGATCAGTGTGTGCAGTGTTATAGGTCCCTATGGGAGCTATAGCACTGCAAAAAAAAAGTGTAAGAAAAAAAGTGTTAATAAAGATCATTTAACCCCTTCCCTAATAAAAGTTTGAATCACCCCCCTTTTCCCATAAAAAAAATAACAGTGTAAATAAAAATAAAAATAAACATATGTGGCATCGCCGCATGCGTAAATGTCTGAACTATAAAAACATAGTTATTTAAACCGCACGGTCAATGGCGTGCACGTAAAAAAATTCAAAAGTCCAAAAAAGCGCATTTTTGGTCACTTTTTATACTATTTAAAAATGAATAAAAAGTTATCAAAAAGTCCAATCAATACAAAAATACGCCCTGTACGTGGAAAAATAAAAAAGTTATAGGGGTCAGAATAGGACATTTTTAAAAGTATAAATTTTCCTGTTATGATTTTTTTTCCAGAAGTACGACAAAATCAAACCTATATAAGTAGGGTATCATTTTAACCATATGGACCTACAGAATAATGATAAGGTGTCATTTTTACTGAAATATGCACTGCGTAGAAACGGAAGCCCCCAAAATTTACAAAATTGCGTTTTTTTCTTCGATTTTGTCGCACAATGATTTTTTTTCCATTTCGCCATGGATGTTTGGCTAAAATGACTAATGTCACTGCAAAGTAGAATTGGTGACGCAAAAAATTTGTCATAATATGGATTTTTAGATGGAAAATTGAAAGGGTTATGATTTTTAAAAGGTAAGGAGGAAAAAACGAAAATGCAAAAACTGAAAAACCCTGCGTCCTTAAGGGGTTAAGACTCGCATAGTCAGATTTTTGCAGTGGTCAGGAATTTATCAACTGCGATGAGATAAAAAGATGCAAATGTTTACCCAACCTGTAAACTGTAAACAATGATGTGCAGAAGTGAAATTTAAGAAAATGTGTATCTGCGTAAAATTAATTAAATACGCTAAGACCATTAAATAAATTTGGCGCACAAACACCTTAGCACTACACAAAATAAAGGTGTAAAAAAATTGTCTACCTACATCAAGAATGATTCCAGCAGAATCCGATAAATAAACAGATATAAACTGTGCAGTATATGTTTTTTCTTTAAACATGCTTTAATCATTTGCGTCATAGGCTTTTTATGCGATTTTCATTATGTATACATTAAGGATGGCCAATAGAAATAGTTGTGTATAGTATATACAGATAGGTTGGGGGAGATCATATACCCATTTACAGTAAGTTGATTGTCCCCTCCCCGGCTCCTGAGATATGGGGGGGCATTAATTATATCTGATGGTCTGCAAACCCATCGGATGGGCAGGGATTCATAACAATATGTGCTGTGTGTCACAGTGCAGGCTATTTGGGGGCGTGCATATAAAATTGCAGGAGCTTGTTCAGCACATGTACACATAGCAGCTGTTGCCACCCTCTCTGTGATACTGGCTGCGATAACCGCAACTGACTGCTTATCCATAATACGATATGCTATCCTGGACCTTTGTTTTTCTCCACTGCGCTGGAAGGGGAGTTAGAGCATAAACAAATCAAACAAAAAGGGGGATTTTGATATCCGAGCTAGCTGCCGGCCCCTATCTAGATGGGGCCCCCCACTACACAGGGGGAACACGCTACACAACTGGATAGGGGAAATATACATAAAAAAATAAGAAGGTAAATGCAAGTAAACTCGTATTTACATAAATGGGACACAATAGATGAGACTGTTGCAGTTGCGACAACTAAGTGCGACAGTCGCAGAAAACAAATGTAGACATAATGCAAGTTGTAAAAAAAAAGACAGAGAAAAAGAATGGGTGGACGCATTATACTACATGAAACCATATTCATCAAGGAACGTACACCTTATGATGAATTTGAACCTGGACAAAAAAAAATGAAGCCAAAAATAAAAGTGGTAAAAACATACACAGGACAACCATTATTGATGAATTCCCCCCCACCGTGTCCCAAAAAGGTTACATGGAGCCACCCTCACCTGGAGAAGCTATCCTGGGAAAAGTAAAGAGTAATAAAGAACATGTACTACTACCCTGTACTGTAGGGAGGCACTACCAGACAGCCGGTCAGTGAATGCACTTTAGGAATACAAGGGTTTTACAAGTGAAATGTCCATTCCGATTGGTCAGTTCTTCAAGCCATTGACACGTTTCACAGATCTGGATTGTATGTTGAGTCTGGTTTCAAGTTACCATGGTCAAAAAAAAGATCATTATATGTTAAAAAATATTGTATGTTGAGGCCGTTGTAAGTTGAGGGATCATTGTATTTATTTTATAAATATAAGATGGCAGAAAGACGAGGAACTCCAGCTCGGTACAGATCAATATGCCGTCTTTATTCACATGAGGCTACATGGATCACAGGTACAACAGGATGTGACGCATTTCGGCCAGGTGCTGGCCTTACTCACCTGGCCGAAATGTGTCACATCCTGTTGTACCTGTGATCCATGTAGCCTCATGTGAATAAAGACCGCATATTGATCTGTACCGAGCTGGAGTTCCTCGTCTTTCTGCTTTCATGTATTCGGGTGCAGTCTGCGCCCTACTCCGTGCTTGGTCTAATGGGCTTTGGGGTGTGCTGCTATATACCTCTATCAATAAAAATAAGATATATAAAATATATGGCATAGGTGTCATGACTCTGAACTAGAGATGAGTGAATTTTTGAAAAATAATTGGTTCAGTCCTAATTTATTTGTTTCAAATCGCTATTAAAAACTGCTATTTCTGGCCTACAGAGAGCCTCAATAGGGGTGCAGAACACTTTGCCTTGCTGCAACATGCATAGGATGTGTGCTGGGTTAGTGAAATAATACTGATATTCAGTATGGCATGCAGATCAGAGGTGTTGCTATTAGAAACACTGTCGCAGAGTGGCACAATGACAGAGCCTGGAGGTGGAATCAGTATGAGGAGACCATATAGTGGCTAAATGACACAGCGTGGAGGTGGCAGCAGCATGAGGAGACCATATAGTGGCTGAATGACACAACGTGGAGGTGGCGGCAGCATGAGGAGACCATATAGTGGCTGAATTACATAATGTGGAGGTGGCGGCAGCATGAGGAGACCATATAGTGGCTGAATTACATAATGTGGAGGTGGCGGCAGCATGAGGAGACCATATAGTGGCTGAATGACCCAGCGAAGAGGTGGCGGCAGCATGAGGTGACCATATAGTGGCTAAATGACACAGCCTAGAGTTGGGAGCAGCATGAGGAGACCATATAGTGGCTGAATGACATCGTGGAGGGGCGGCAGTATAAGGAGAACATATAGTGGCTGAATGACACAGCCTGGAGTTGGCGACAGCATGAGGAGACCACATAGTGGCTGAATGACACAGCCTGGAGTTTGCAGCAGCATATATTGGCTGAATGACACAGCCTGGAATTGGCGGCAGGATGAGGAGACCACATAGTGGCTGAAAGACACAGCCACGAGTTTGTGGCAGCATATAGTGGCTTAATGACACAGCCTGGAGGTGGCGGAAGCATGATGAGTGGAGTGGAGAGGTATAAGCCTTTCCCTGGTTGGATCACAATCTGGCGCTTGTAAGGAGGCTGCCTGTCACAGATGCACCGAAGGCAGCAGGGATAAAACCAAACGGGTTTATTGTATTAAATAGTGTTACTCGCGAATATTCGCAATACGAATTTTATTCGCGAATATCGCATATTCACGAATTTGCGAATATTCGCGAATATAGCGCTATGTATTCGTAATTACGAATATTCGTTTTTCTTTTTTCACAGTACACATCACAGTGATCACCCCTCTCTGCTTCCAACTTGTGTGGTGTAAAGAAGGCTCTAATACTACTGTGTCAGACTGATGTGCGAATTTTTGCATATGCAAATTTTTTTCCCCTTATGCTAATTTTGTACATGCAAATTTTCACATATGTTATTTTCGCATTTCGCATTTCGCGTATGCGAAAATAAAACGAGAATATTACGAATATGCGAATATTTGCGAATATATGACGAATATTCGTCCATATATTCGCGAATGTTTGCGAATTCGAATATGGCCTATGCCGCTCAACACTAGTATTAAAATATACACATAGTCTTTGTGTATATTTTAATACAATAAACCCGTTTGGTTTCATCCCTGCTGCCTTCGGTGCATCTGTGACAGGCAGCCTCCTTACAAGCGCCAGATTGTGATCCAACCAGGGAAACGCGTATACCTCTCCACTCCTCTGATTTGCCTGACCGCCATAATTGATGACCGGGATCGAGACACAAGGCTGCTGCAAGGATTGTTTTTGAGTATATATACTCATACATGTGATTGACAGTGTTGTGCCTGCTGCGCAACACTGAAAGGTGAGTGAGCATTCTCACCTTTTTCTGATGACAACACACATCAGCATAAATACACTTGCTAATTATTGCTTGAGAAATCACTGCACTTAGAGAGCGACTTTTTCTTTTTGTTCCCTTCTTTTGCTTGTATTCCGGAAGCATGATGAGACCATATAGTGCCTGAATGACACAGCGCGGAGGTGGCAGCAGCATGATGAGACCATATAGTGGCTGAATAACACCGCATGGAGGTGGCGGCAGCATGAGGATAACATATAGTGGCTGAATGACACTGCCTGGAGTTGGCGGCAGCATGAGGAGACCGCATAGTGGCTGATTGACACAGCCTTGAGTTAGCGGCAGCATATAGTGGCTGAATGACACAGCCTGGAGTTTGCAGCAACATGAGGAGAACATATAGGGGCAGAATGACACAGCCTGGAGTTGACGGCAGCATGAGGAGACCAACTAGGGGCTGACTGACACAGCCTGGAGGTGGCAGCAGCATGAGGAGAACATATGGTGGCAGAATGAGACAACCTGGAGCTGGCATCAGCATGAGGAGAACATATGGTGGCAGAACGAGAAAGCCTGGAGGTGGCTGCAGCATGAGGTGAACATATAGCGGCTGAATGACACAGCCTGGAGTATGCGGCAGCACGAGGAGACCATACAGTGGCTAAATGACCCAGCGTGGAGTTGGCAGCAGCATGAGGAGACCATATAGTGTCGGAATGACACAGCGTGGAGGTGTTGGCAGCATAAGGAGACCGTATAGTGGCTGAATGACACAGTGTGGAGGTGGCGGCAGCATGAGGAGACCATATAGTGGTTGAATAACACAGGCTGGAGTTGGCAGCAGCATGAGGATACCGTATAGTGGCTGAATGATACAGTGTGGAGGTGGCTGCATCATGAGGAGACCATATAGTGGCTGAATGACACAGCGTGGAAAGGCGGCAGCATAAGGAGAACATATAGTGGCTGAATGACACAGCCTGGAGTTGGCAGCAGCATGAGGAGACCATATAGTGGTTGAATAACACAGCCTAGAGTTGGCAGCAGCATAAGGAGACTGTATAGTGGCTGAATGACACAGTGTGGAGGTGGCGGCAGAATGAGGAGACCATATAGTGGCTGAATGACACAGCGTGGAAAGGCGGCAGAATAAGGAGAATATATAGTGGCTGAATGACACAGCCTGGAGTTGGCGGCAGCATGAGGAGACCACATAGTGGCTGAATGACACAGCCTGGAGTTTGCGGCAGCATATAGTGGCTGAATGACACAGCCTGGAGTTTGCTGCAGCATGAGGAGACCATATAGTGGCTGAATGACAGCCTGGAATTGGCGGCAGCATGAAGAGACCATATAGTGCCTTAATGACAGCCTGGAGTTGGCGGCAGCATGTGGGGAAAATATAGTGGCTGAATGACACAGCCTGGAGGTGGCGAAAGCATGAGGAGACCATATAATGACTGAATGGCACCACCTGAAGATGGCAGCAGCATGAGGAGACCATATAGTGCCTTAATGACAGCCTGGAGTTGGCGGCAGCATGAGGGGAACATATAGTGGCTGAATGACACAGCCTGGAGTTGGCGGCAGCATGAGGAGACCACATAGTGGCTGAATGACACAGCCTGGAGTTTGCGGCAGCATATAGTGGCTGAATGACACAGCCTGGAGTTTGCTGCAGCATGAGGAGACCATATAGTGGCTGAATGACAGCCTGGACTTGGCGGCAGCATGAAGAGACCATATAGTGCCTTAATGACAGCCTGGAGTTGGCGGCAGCATGAGGGGAAAATATAGTGGCTGAATGACACAGCCTGGAGGTGGCGAAAGCATGAGGAGACCATATAATGGCTGAATGGCACCACCTGAAGATGGCAGCAGCATGAGGAGAACATATGGTGGCAGTATGCAACAGCTTGGAGCTGGCATCAGCATGAGGAGAACATATGGTGGCAGAATGAGACAGCCTGGAGGTGGCATCAACATGAGGAGAACATATGGCGGCAGAATGAGAAATCCTGGAGGTGGCATCAGCATGAGGAGAACATATGGTGGCAGAATGAGGCAGCCTGGAGGTGGCAGCAGCAGCATCAGGAGTCCTGAAAGTGACCCGGTGACAGAGTGGTGCGGTGGGTGGCAATACCTGTACCCGTAGACGAAGGTGGGTAAAAAAAGGAGAACTTGGCATCAGACGTGTGACATCAGGCGGGTGGCAGGATCAGAATAGTAGCTGAGGCTTTTGTAAAAGTCTTAGTGTGCACAAGTAAGTATTGAGGATATGCATTACGTAAAACTTAACTTTTAATAATATGCTTAGGATAAAATATATGGACCCAAAAATTCTTTTTTTAAATCAAACAAAAGGAAAGGTGTGCAAAAAACACCATGTGCCACCTACACAATCAAGTATTGATGTGATGGAAAGACCTCTAAAAGGTGGAAGGGAACAACGTATGGTCCATTGTAACCGGTGGGGGTAAAAACTTCCCCTGTAAGGCCCTACTCTCGCATTATTAATTCCCTTCTTGGCAAGTGTTACTCGCCCTAAAAAGGGTGGCCCCACACAGGAACCTCTCCCTATTTCCACCTGCAAACACTGCCATTTCCCAAGGTTTTTAGGTGGAAATAGGAATTGGTCCCTGTGTGGGGCTCGCCCTATTAATTTCCTTTTTGGCAAGTGTTACACACCCTAAAAAAGGCGGCCCCACACAGAAACTCTCTTTATTTCCACCTAAAAACCCTGGGAAAGGGCAGTGTTTGTAGGGGGAAATGGAGAGGTTCCTGTGTGGGGCTGCCCTTTTTAGGGCGAGTAACACTTGCCAAGAAGGGAATTAATAATGCAAAAGTAGGGCCTTACAGGGGAAGTTTTTACCCCCACCGCTTACAATGGACCATACATTGTTCCCTTCCACGTTTTAGAGGTCTTTGCATCACATCAATACTTGGTGGTGTAGGTGGCACATGGTGTTTTTTGCACACCTTTCCTTTTGTTTGATTTAAAAAAAATAATTTGGGTACATATATTTTATCCTAAGAATATTATTAAAAGTTACGTTTTACTTAATGCATATCCTCAATACTTACTTGTGGTCTGATGCGGAGGAATGTCTGTAAGGCTGGGTTCACACTACGTTTTCTCCCATACGGGAGCGCATACGGCAGGGGGGAGCTAAAACCTCGCGCTCCCGTATGCCTTCGTATGCGCTCCCGTGTGTCATTCATTTCAATGAGCCGGCCGGAGTGAAACGTTCGGTCCGGTCAGCTCATTTTTGCGCCGTATGCGCTTTTCCCCCGGACCTAAAACTGTGGTCAACCACGGTTTGAGGTCCGGTCGTAAAAGCGCATACGGCGCAAAAATGAGCCGACCGGACTGAACGATTCACTCCGGCCGGCTCATTGAAATGAGCCGGCCGGAGTGGAGCGCATACGAAGGCATACGGGAGCACAAGGTTTTAGCTCCCCCCTGCCGTATGCGCTCCTGTATGGGAGAAAACGTAGTGTGAACCCACCCTAACTGGGGAGCAGCACCTCAAATATGTTTAGCACGATCCATATTTGTGAAATGTTGGTGTGGCACCATGGTCAATCTACTCTGATGCTTCAGGCATTGGTGCCTGGAAATCCTGGCTGATCCATGCCTGATTCATCTTCACAAAGGTCAGTTTCTCCACAATTTTCGTGGACAGACGAGTTCTCCTTGGGGTTACTATGGCCCCGCCGCACTAAACTCTGATGGCACACTACTGGCCGGGCAGGACAGCTTTTCCAGTTCAAACTCTGCTCTTTGTGGCCACAAATCAAGTTTGGCTGCCCAGAAGTCCAGCAGATCTTTAACCCCTTAAGGACTTAGCCCATTTTGGCCATAAGGACTCAGACAATTTAATTTTAACGATTTCATTTTTTCCTCCTCGTCTTCTAAAAATCATAACTCTTTTATATTTTCATCCACAGACTAGTATGAGGGCTTGTTTTTTGCGCGACCAGTTGTCCTTTGTAATGACATAACTCATTATATCATAAAATGTATGGCGCAACCAAAAAACACTATTTTTGTGGGGAAATTAAAAAGAAAAACGCAATTTTGCTAATTGCTAATTGCTAATTTGCTAATTGTTTTCGTTTTCACGCCGTACAATTTATGGTAAAAATGACATATGTTCTTTATTCTGAGGGTCAATACGATTAAAATGATACCCATTATTACATACTTTCCTATTATTGTTGCGCATAAAAAAAATCACAAACTTTTTAACCAAACTAGTACGTTTATAATCCCTTTATTTTGATGACCTCTAACTTTTTTATTTTTTCGTATAAGCGGCGGTATGGGGGCTCATTTTTTGTTCCATGATCTTTACTTTTTTTTATACCACATTTGCATATAAAAAACTTTTAATACATTTTTTATAATTTTTTTTAAATAAAATGTATTAAAAAAGTAGCAATTTTGGACTTTTTTTTTTCGTTCATGCCGTTCACCGTACGGGATCATTAACATTTTATTTTAATAGTTTGGACATTTACGCACGCAGCGATACCAAATATGTCTATAAAATGTATTTTTTACGCTTTTTGGGGGTAAAATAGGAAAAACGGACGTTTTACTTTTTTATTGGGGGAGGGGATTTTTCACTTTTTTTTTTACTTTTACAGTTTTTTACATTATTTTAAAAACTTGAATAGTCCCCATAGGGGACTATTCATAGCAATACCATGATTTCTAATACTGATCTGTTCTATGTATAGGACATTGAACAGATCAGTGTTATCGGCGATCTTCTGTTCTGCTCTGCTCGATCACAGACCAGAGCAGAAGACGCCGGGAGCCGGAAGGAGGAAGGTGAGGGGACCTCAGTGCGGCGTTCTGAATGATCGGATCCCCGCAGCAGCGCTGCGGGCGATCTGATCATTCATTCAAATCGCGCACTGCCGCAGATGCCGGGATCTGTATTGATCCCGGCACCTGAGGGGTTAATGGCGGACACCCGTGAGATTGCGGGCGTCGGCCATTGCCGGCGGGTCCCTGGCTGCGATCAGCAGCCGTGATCAGCCGCGCATGACACGGGCATCGCTCCTATGCTCGCGGTTATGCACAGGACGTAAATGTACGTCCTGGTGCGTTAAGTACCTCCGCACCAGGACGTACATTTACGTCCTGTGTCCTTAAGGGGTTAAGGTGTGTGCTACGCCGAGTGCTCCGGGTCCCTGCTCCTCCCCGGAGCGCTCGCGGCGTTCTCCTCTATGCAGCGCCCCGGTCAGACCCGCTGACTGGTAGCTCTGCACTGACATTCACGATGGGGATGCGATTCGCATAGCAGGACGCACCCGCTCGCGAATCACATCCCAAGCCACTTACCCGTCCCGGTCCCCGGCTGTCATGTTCTGGCGCGCGGCTCCGCTCTCTAGGGCGCCTGACCCAATCAGTCTGATTAGCTTCCACCTGCTCCCTGTCCATATAACCTCACTTCCCCTGTACTTCCTTGCCAGATCTTGTTGCCTTTGTGCCTAGAGAAAGCTTACTGTGTTTACCTTTACTGTATTCTTGACCTACTGCTATTACCATTGACTACGAACCTTGCCGCCTGCCCCGACCTTCTGCTACGTCTGACCTTGCCTCTGCCTAGTCCTTCTGTCCCACGCCTTCTCAGCAGTCAGCGAGGTTGAGCCATTGCCGGTGGATACGACCTGGTTTCTACCGCCGCAGCAAGACCATCCCGCTTTGCGGCGGGCTCTAGTGAAAACAAGTAGCAACCCTAGAACCGGTCCACCGACACGGTCCACGCCAATCCCTCGCTGACACAGAGGATCCACATCCAGCCTGCCGAATCCTAACAGTGTGTTGGCATTGTCATGTCAAGGTATGCCACCACCTGCTGGTTCAGGTCCTGGTCAAGGTCTACCTGCTGCTGATGAGTTGCTTCACTGTGCGGGTGAAGAAAGCTACTCATCAGCGACCGTAGACTCAGGCTGCTGCTGATAGAGCTGGTACTGATCCTGCCATTCCACCCCTCCTCAGCAGCCATGGCAGTGGAAGGTGAGCGTAGAGGGCCCCCCGAGTAAGACCTGCGAGAGGATGGATGATGGCGCAGACAGGCATCGGCCAACTGACTATGTAGGATGTCTCTGTAGTAGGTCAGTTTTTCCTCCCACTTAGTGGGTGTAAAAAAGGCCTCCATTTTGTGCCGGTAGCAAGGGCCCAATAAGGTTGAGAGCCAAAGTCATCCCGCTGCCGAATGGTGACAATTCGGCGGTCACTACGCAAGCAAGTGAGCATGCATCATGCCATTTGTGCAAGTGACTCGGAGGGACTCCCTGCCTCCATCTCCACTGCATACTGCCACAGTGTGCCTGGGTCCTCTGTCTCGCCTCATAAACCTCTAGCTCCTCTAGCTGCTCCTGCTCCTCCTCTCCTGTCAGATGACTA
The DNA here is from genome assembly GCF_029499605.1 of Hyla sarda. Classification (NCBI taxonomy): domain Eukaryota; kingdom Metazoa; phylum Chordata; class Amphibia; order Anura; family Hylidae; genus Hyla; species Hyla sarda. Next base: position 292,224,121 of record NC_079193.1, read on the forward strand.
GAAAACCACCCATCTCGCTAAACCTAAACTGTGCTCCACTGTGCTCCTCCCCCTCCTCCTCCTCCAGTACAGCCCCCACAGGGCTCATGTGGCCATGAGATGTAGGAGCCACATCTCCAGTGCCCGGACCAGCCATTGTTTCCAACACGTGTTGTATTGGATGAAGCAGTGGAATGATATTGTTCATCCCGTAATCCTGGCAACTGACCAATAATGTGGCTTCCCAAAAGGGCCTGAGCAAATGGCAGGTGTCACGTATGAGCTGCCACAGGTTGACATTGAAGTTACACAGGGGAGTCCCCCTATCCGCTTGGATCATCAAGAAATCGGTGATGGCTTTTCTCTGTTTGTACAGTTGGTTCAACATATGGAGGGTGGAATTCCAACGTGTGGAAACGTCGCAATCAGACTATGTTGGGGGATGCCGTTCTGACGCAGCAGCTCAAGGAGGGTGTGCTATGCGGTGTACGAGTGGCTGAAGTGCATGCTAAGTTTCCTTCCCATTGTTAGGATGTCTTGCAGATGGAGGAAACACTTCAGGAATCGCTTGACAACCAAATTGAACATGTGTGCCATGCAGGGTGCATGTCTCAGGCTTCCTTGTCGCAGCGTAGACAAGATGTTCTTCCCGTTGTCGGTCACCATGGTTCCCATTTTCAGTTTTCGTGGAGTAAGCCATGATTTGATTTCTTGATGAATGACTTTAAGCAGTTCATCCCCATGACTCCGTTTGCCAAGGCAAAGCATGTGAAGAACAGCGTGACACCGCTGTGCCCTGCACACATGGTCTGCTGGAGGGGTACAGAGATTAGTCTGGTTAGTGGAGGCTGAGGACACAGTGGAAGATGAGGAGGTGGAGTTGCCCACTGTCACAGGACCAACGGCCTGAGAGAGTGGAGGAGGAAGTGGCGTGACCTGTCCAAGTTGCTGTTGTGGCTGTGCAGGAACCACATTCACCCAGTGGGTCGTAGAAGACATGTATTGTCCCAGACCATAGTTACAGCTCCATATGTCGTCGCTGACATGCACACCTACAGGCTAAAGGACTGGCCCACCTTCTGTTTAACAAAATTGTGCAGGGCTGGTACTGCCTTCTTCGAAAAGAAATGACGGCTTGGGACTCTCCACCTCGGCTTGGCACAAGCCATCAGTTCTTTGAAAGGTGCAGAGTCCACCACTTGAAAATGGAGGAACTGCAGCACCAGCAACTTGGACAAAAGCACATCCAGCTTCTGTGCCGTTGGATGAGTGGCTGCATACTTTTGTCTCTTGGACATGGCTGGATTGATGAATGGATTGCTGGTGGAATGACTGACTTGAAGTAGGAGGAGCAGGAGCATCTGGAGCGACAGAAGATGGGTATGACACACAGTTCCCTTCGGCTGAGGTGGTGGAGCTTTGGCTGTCTGAAACAGGGAGCGGCATGCCACTGGATGATGCAGCAGGCTGGACCGCCACATTGGAGCCACGGTTCTTCCAGGCCGCTTTATAGTGACGCTGCATATGTCGACGCAGGGCCGTGGTGCCAACATTGGAACCCTGGCTACGCTTCACCTTCTGCCAACACTTGTTGCATGTGGCCAGGTTAACATGCCCTGGATGCTTGATGAAAAACTGCCACACCGCCAAGTAGCTGATTTCCCCACCCACAGTCCGCACTGATTGACTGCTACTGCCGCCGACTCCAGGAACCCCTTTTCCAATACCTCCTGGGAAGGTAGGCTGCCACGAAGCAGGTGGTCAACCCCGGGCAAGTTTGGCTCCAGACTTTCCACTTCTGCCACTATGCTGACTGCCAACCTTGCTTCCACCTTGCTGGCTCAGCTGTTGCCTCACGAGCAACCTGCAACCCTCTTCTCTTGATGATGAAGCCCCTTCTACATCCGGCTCCCAAGTGCGATCGGCTTCATCATCATCGAGTTGTGTCTGCAAGTCACTGATGTCCTCCTCAGGTTCCTCAACAGAGTCTGCTTCAGGAGCCTGAATGCTTGCAGCACCACCTCCCACGCCACTCTCCTCATCACTACTTGCCCGCCTAGCGGAGGAAGCGGCGAATGTCTCCTCCACTTCTTGGCTGGGCAGTAGCTGCTGACTGTCCTCTAGTAGATCGTCCTCACTAAATAGTGGAGCTGATTCCACAGAATAAAATACTTCTGTAGGGGAGGGAACAGCATAGGACAGAGGCAATCGGAGGACAGGGATTGCTCCAGGGCCATGTCAACTGAGGGTTGTGTCCGAGGAACCCACCAACTGTTGACTGGGGGTGTCATATGTCGCTTGGGATGAAGTGGATGACTGTGTTAACCAATCGATGATGGCAGATGGGTTGCCAGCCTCTCGCTGCGACTCCTGCTGCCACTTTCCTCTGGTCTGCTGATGAATTTAGGCCTCTACAATTCCTCTGTGCACGTCCTGGCACTATCCGCCTGACATACTTAGTGCGTATATGAGCGGAGGACAATGCGCTCCAGTACGCTTAAAACAGTATTTGTCTACAACACCAGCAGGTGTGCAGTTTTGGCTGGCCTTTCACAGTATCTAGGCCCTTAGGACTTTAACAGGAACAAAATGGTACACCACTTAGATGTATGCACAGGTTACATTTAATAGAGGACAATATGCTTTTAGTTTTCTGCTCACCCTAACTGGCTGGCTACTATTAGCTTTTCAGTTGCTGTACACACCAGTGTTGCAGCACACAGTCACTGTGTACTACACCCAAAATTGCACTTTCTCTCTCAATCTCACTCCCTTCCCTAGGAAGGTGAGTGAGATTCACTCTAGCTTCTAGGCTAGATTTGGGCTTGAGCTGAATCGCTGCTGTAAAAAAGCTTTTCTGTGCAACACACACTGCTCTCTGTCCCTCTCTGCAATAGAACGCTTATGTGACTAGGAGGTGAGTTTCTGTTGTAAAAATGCTTTACTGTGCAACACACTGTAACGCCGAGCGCTCCGAGTCCCGCGGCTTCCCCAGAGCGCTCGCAGCGTTCTGCTAACAGCAGCGCTCCGGTATCTGTCTCTGACCGCGAGCGCTGCTGTGTTCGTGTCGGCGGGGACGTGATCTGCGTGGCGGGTCAGGCCCGCTCGTGGATCGCGCCCCGTTCTACTCACCCTCCTCCGGTGTCTGTTTTGTCCTGGCGCGCCGCCGGCTTTCTACGATTTAAAGGGCCAGCGCACCGCTAATTGGTGCCTGGTCCAATCAGTTCAATTCCCTCCCTACACTATATAAACCCACTTCCCCTTCCTGTCCCTGCCGGATCTTGTTGCCTTGTGCCCTGAGAAAGCGTTATAGTGTGTTCCCTAGCATGTGTACCCAGACCTTCTGCTGTTGCCCCTGACTACGATCCTCGCTGCCTGCCCTGACCTTCTGCTACGCCTGACCTCGCCTCTGTCTTGTCCTTGTGTACCGCGCCAGTCTCAGCTGCCAGTGAGGTCGAGTTGCTACTGGGGAACACGACCTGGCTCTGGTGAACACCAGTAACTGCTTAGAACCGATCCCCCAGTACGACCCGCGTCATCGCCTCTCTGGCACAGAAGATCCACCTCCAGTGTCCTCACCAGCCGCTAGTCCGGACCCTGACAGTAGATCCGGCCATAGATCCTGCTGAGATGCCGAGTGTTGCTGATCTGACTACCGTTGTTGCCCAGCAGTCCCAGAAGGACAACAAGGACAACAGCGGACGCAGTTGACCGCCATGCTCCAGCAGCTTCTGCCTGCCCAGCATCAACCATCTTCTCCACCAGCTCCAGCTTCACCTCCACTCCGAGTTGCTGCAAGTACCCCTAGAGTCCGCTTGTCTCTTCCAGAGAAATTTGATGGGGACTCTAAGATGTGCCCGGGATTCCTGTCTCAATGTTCCCTGCACCTTGAATTGATGTCGGACCAGTTCCCCACAGAACAGTCGAAGGTGGCTTTCGTGGTCAGTTTGTTATCTGGAAAGGCCTTGTCCTGGGCCACACCGCTGTGGGACCGCAACAATCCTGCCACTGCTTCAGTCCAGTCCTTCTTTTCCGAAGTACGCAGCGTCTTTGAGGAGCCAGCCCTTTCTTCCTCTGCCGAGACGGCTCTTCTGAATCTCGTCCAAGGGAGCTCTTCAGTGGGCAAATATGCTATCCAGTTTCGCACCCTCGAGTCTGAGCTAGCTTGGAACAATGAGGCCCTCTGCGCGACCTTCAAGAAAGGTTTATGCCCCTGCAGTTTTTCAAGATTTTGTCAACGAAATCTTTCGGGACTTACTGTATACCTGCGTAGTGGTCTATCTTGATGACATACTAATCTTCTCCTCCAACCTAGAGGAAAACTCCATGTTTGTCAAGTGCTCCAGCGCCTCCGTGTTGACCATCTCTACGCTAAAATTGAAAAATGCCTCTTTGAACGTAGCTGTCTTCCTTTCCTGGGATACGTGGTCTCAGGACAAGGTCTTCAAATGGACCCCGACAAGCTCTCCGCGGTCTTGGATTGGCCACGCCCCTTGGGACTTCACTCTATCCAGCGCTTCCTCGGATTCGCTAATTACTACCGTCAGTTCATCCCCCACTTCTCCACTATCGTGGCTCCTATTGTGGCACTGACAAAGAAAGATGCGAATCCCAGATCCTCCCCAAGCGGAAGAAGCTTTTACTCGCCTTAAGGCCGCCTTCGCCTCCGCCCCAGTCTTGACTAGGCCCGATCCTCTGAAACCATTCTTCCTTGAGGTAGACGCCTCTTCGGTAGGAGCCGGGGCAGTTCTTCTTCAAAAAAACGCTAAAGGAAAAAACGTCACTTACGTTTTTTTCTCTAAAACTTTTTCTCCTCCTGAAAGGAACTACGCTATTGGTGACCGTGAATTGCTGGCCATTAAGTTGGCATAGGGGAGTGGAGACATCTCCTGGAAGGATCCCTTCACCCTATCACCATCTACACTGGCCACAAAAATCTGTCCTACCTACAGTCTGCCCAGCGCTTAAATCCTCGCCAGGCCAGGTGGTCGTTGTTTTTTGCCCGCTTCAATTTCCAGATCCATTTTCGTCCTGCAGACAAGAATGTCAGGGCGGATGCCCTATCACGTTCCACCGATGCCACGGAAGCTGAAGCCTCTCCCCAACACATCATCCCTCCTGAGTGTCTGATCTCTGATGCTCCTGCTTCTCTGGTGCCAGTTCCTCCAGGAAAAACTTATGTCCCTCCACGTCTTCGCCTCCGGACTCTCAAATGGGGTAATTCCTCCCACTTGGCGGGTTACGCTGGAATCAAGAAATCCATTCAGTTGATTGCCCGACACTATTGGTGGCCTGCCTTTGAAAAAGATGTGACTGAGTTCGTACGGTCCTGTACTGTCTGTGCACGTGACAAGACTCCTCGCCAGAGGCCTGCGGGTCTTCTCCTTCCTCTGCCGGTGCCCGAACAGCCTTGGTCACACATAGCGATGGACTTCGTCACTTACCTTCCTGTATCCCATGGCAACACTGTCATTTGGGTGGTTGTTGATCGATTCTCCAAAATGGCTCATTTTGTCTCGCTTCCTGGTCTCCCTTCTGCGGTTCTGACAAAGCAATTCTTTTTGCACATTTTTCGTCTCCACGGACTGCCTACGCATATCGTCTTTGATAGAGGCGTTCAATTCATCTCAAAATTCTGGAGCGCACTCTGCACCTAATTGAAGATTAAATTGAATTTTTCCTCCGCCTACCACCCACAGTCCAATGGACAAGTGGAGAGAGTGAACCAGATCCTTGGTGACTACCTGCAACATTTTGTCTCCTCCCGCCAAGACGATTGGGTCGACCTGTTACCCTGGGCTGAATTCTCGTACAATTTCAAAAACTCTGAGTCATCCGCCAAGTCTCCATTCTTTGTGGTGTACGGCCGTCACCAGCTTCCCCCTCCCCATCCCCACTTCATCTGGAGTTCCTGCCGTAGATGAATTGACCAGTAGTGTTGCTAGCAAAAATTCGCAATGCGAATTTTATTCGCGAATATCGCATATTCGCGAATATTCGCGAATATAGCGCTATATATTTGTAATTACGAATATTTTATTTTTTATTTTTTTTTATTTATTTTTTTCTCACAGTGCACATCACAGTGATCACCCCTCTCTGCTTCCAGCTTATGTGATGTAAAGAAGGCTCTAATACTACTGTTTGAGACTGGCGTGCAAATTTTCGTGCATGCGAAAAACCGTGAATATTACGAATATGCAAATTTAGCGAATATATGACGAATATTCGTCCATATATTCGCAAAATTTCGCAAATTCGAATATGGCCTATGCTGCTCAACACTATTGACCAGGGACTTTTCTTCGATTTGGAAAGAGACTCAAAAGTCACTCTCACTGGCCTCTTCTCGAATGAAGAAACATGCTGATAAGAAGAGAAGAACTCCTCCTGTCTTTGCCCCTGGTGACCAAGTGTGGCTCTCTGCCAAATATATTCGGTTTCGTGTCTCTAGCTACAAGCTGGGTCCACGTTACCTCGGGCCATTTAGAGTCAAAAATCTAATCAACTCTGTCTCCTAAAAGCTCCATCTTCCTCCTTCTCTTCGCATTCCTAACTCCTTTCATGTTTCCCTTCTCAAACCTCTCATTCTTAGCCGCTTTTCCCTCAAGGTCACCGTTCCTGCTCCTGTCTCTGGCTCCTCTGACGTCTTCTCGGTAAAAAAAATTCTCGCCTCCAAGGTTGTCAGAGGTAAAAAAAAAATTCTTGTCGACTGGGAGAATTGTGGCCCCGAAGAGAGGTCTTGGGAGCCCGAGGACAATTTCCTTGACAACGAGCTCATCCATAGGTTCCTGGGCTCCAAAAAGAGGGGGAGACCTAAGGGGGGGTACGTAATGCCGAGGGCTCCGGGTCCCGCGGCTTCCCCAGAACGCTCGCAGTGTTCTGCTAACAGCAGCGCTCCGGTCTCTGTAACTGACCGCGAGCACTGCTGTGTCCGTGCCGGCGGGGACACGATCCGCGTGGCGGGTCAGGCCTGCTCGCGGATCGCGCCCCATTCTACTCACCCTCCTCCTCCGGTGTCTGTCTCGACCTTCTGCTGTTGCCCTGACTACGATCCTCGCTGCCTGCCCTGACCTACTGCTCCGTCTGACCTCGCCTCTGTCTTGTCCTTGTGTACCGCGCCAGTCTCAGCTGCCAGAGAGGTCGAGTCGCTACTGGGGAACACGACCTGGTAGTTATCGCAGCAGCAAGTCCATCCCGCTTTGCAGCGGGCTCTGGTGAACACCAGTAACTGCTTAGAACCGATTCCCCAGTACGAGCCTCTCTGGCACAGAGGATCCACCTCCAGTGTCCTCACCAGCCGCTAGTCCGGACCCTGACACACACACTGCTTTCTGTTTCTCTCTCTCTCTCTCTCTCTCTCTCTGCAATAAAATGCTGAAGCGACTGTCTGCAAGATGGCTGCCTATTGTATGGGCCTGGGACATCACAGGGGTGGCTTGCTGCTGATAGGTTGCATGTGATTCATGACCCTTGTTCCCACCTTCCCAGGATTCGTTGCCCCATGACCTCACATGTGGATCCGCCATTTTAGATACCCTGGAGCCTGGACCGCACTAAATGGAATTTAACGAAGTAAATTTTTCCTGAAATTCTTTTTTTTTTGTTTTTTGTTTTGTAAATTTTTATTATATCAATTGCACATATAATTACAAATACATAATACTCAGACAGTACATTCCCCATAACCCCCTCCCTCTACCCCCCCCCCCACCCCTGCCAGAAGAGAGAGAGAGAGAGAAAAAAAAAACTCTTTCACTCTACCCACTCTGCCCAAATTGATCTGAAATGAGATTTAATCTTTTCCTAGACCTACCAGCTCTCCATTCCTCATACTTCCGAATCTTTTGAACTAGCCTCTCCCATTCCGTTACATTGGGACCCCTGTTACAGAAAAGCCCTCTCAAAACTACAACCTTAGCTAGCATAACAATACGATTCAATAATTCCCAGCCTTTCTTAACCTTACTAAGGTCTCCAAGAAGGACCTCTATCCCCAAACAATCTTTCTCTAACTTTTATTTATTTCGAATCGTCTGAAATACCTTACCCCAGAATTCTTTAACCTTTGGACATACCCATAACAAATGAATTAAATCCACGTCCATTGTATCACACTTGGGGCAAACTGCATTCTACCAACTCCCTATCTTTTTTAACTGTAGATTATTCTTATTTGCATTATTTGATGTCTTTTATTACTAGAATATTTTTTAGCATTCATCAATATACCTTCCCATATTTCACCAGAAATCGGGCCAAATGCTTCTTCCCACCTCCTTTTTTTGTTTTCCTGAAAATTGACGGGAACAGTTTTGAGAAGTAACCTATATATATATATATATATATATATATATATATATATATATTTTAACTTCCCACCTCCTTCCAAATTCACATTTTCTACCACCATATGTGTACATATTAAAAATTTATCCTTCCTTTCAGTGCATCTGTATGCCTCACACAATTGAATATAACAAAGTTTATGTTCATTCCGCAATCCATACTACCTCTTTAGTGTTTTTCGAATGTCTTTATCTCCCCATTTTGGAAGAGCTGTGCCTCATATTTAACCCCTTTACCTTTCCAAAAATCACTCCCTAACCCTTTAAATTGTTCAAAGTGAATATTATCCCATAATAACGTGTTACTTATACTTCCTTCTATATTACATCTTTTTTTAACTTCTTGCCAGGTTTTCCTCAATAATCCTAACAGTGAAATGTGCTCCAATTCCTTCCTCACTGGAAGACCCACTTCAACAATTTCAAAAAAATTCTCATAGTGTCTTCTATAATACTCAAATAAATCCCCCCACAGTGCTTCACTCCACCTCCGTCTAATAGTCTAGAGTTTCTTTGGTAAAAAAAAATACAACCTAAACTTCGGTAATCCCCCTCCGCCTTCCCCTTCCAAGTGAACCCACCTGTTGTATTTTCTACGTATCCGACCTCTCCCCCAAATAAGCCTGCCCATTAGGGCTTCCAAACCCCGGAACCACTTCCCAGGGATCCAACAAGGGGCTGCACCCATTACATATAAGCACTATCATTTTAATTAGCCCGATCCTATCAGCAATTGAAAGAGTAAAGTTCACCCAAGCATCTACTTTTTTCTAAGCTTACTCAGTAATGTATTAACCCCTTAACGACCAATGACGTATATTTACGTCCTTGGCCGGCTCCCGCGATATAACGCGGGGTCACGCGGTGACCCCGCGTCATATCGGGTCGGTCCCGGCATGTATCTGATGCCGGGACCCGGGCATAATAGCACGCGGCAGCGATCACGGTGCCGCGCGCTATTAACCCTTTAGACGCGGCATTCAAAGTTGAACGCCGCATCTAAACCGAAAGTGAAAGCTGCCCGGCTGCTCAGCGGGGCTGATCTGGACTACCGCAGTGAAAATGCGGTGTCCCGATAAGCTGGGACACGAGCGGAGGTCCTCTAACCTCCCCTCGACGATTGATTGCTCCAAGCCTGAGATTCAGGCTTGAGCAATCGACCGCCGATAACCCTGATCACTGCAAAGCTATGGCTTTGCAGTGAACAGGGTATAAGATCAGTGTGTGCAGTGTTATAGGTCCCTATGGGAGCTATAACACTGCAAAAAAAAAGTATAAAAAAAAGTTAATAAATGTGATTCAACTCTTTCCTTAATAAAAGTTCAAATCACCCCCCTTTTCCCATAAAAAAGAACACCATGTAAATAAAAATAAATAGAAACATATGTGGTATCACCGCGTGCGCAAATGTCCGAACTATAAAAATATATAATTAATTAAACTGCACGGTCAATGGCGCACGCGCAAGCGCAAAAAAATTCCAAAGTCCAAATTAACGTATTTTTGGTCGCTTTTTATATCATGAAAAATGAATAAAAAGCGATCAAAAAGTCTGATCAATACAAAAATAGTACTGCTAACAACTTCAGATCATGGCGCAAAAAATGAGCCCTCATACCGCCCCAAAATGGCATTTTTTTTTCAATTTAGTCGCACAATGATTTTTTTCCCGTTTCACCGTAGATTTTTGGGTAAAATAACTGATGTCACTGTAAAGTAGAATTGGTGGCGCAAAAAATAAGCCATCATATGGATTTTTAGTTGCAAAATTGAAAGGGTTATGATTTTTAAAAGGTGAGGAGGAAAAAACGAAAGTACGAAAATGGAAAAACCCGTGGTCCTTAAGGGGTTAAGGTTAAGATGGTTAAAGGAATCTTTTGACGATACTAATTTCATTCCTAAGTAATCCAAACTCTCGTCTTCTTTCAAGACCTTTACCTCCCTCTCTCCATTGACATTGCCTGGAACTAGTGGCATTAAGGAAGATTTAACCCAGTTAACCCCTTAAAGACTCAGCCCATTTGGACCTTAAGGACTAAGACAATTACATTTTTACGTTTTTTTTTTTTTTACTCATAACTCTTTTATATTTTCATCCACAGACAAATATGAGGGCTTGTTTTTTGCACGACCAGTTGTCCGTAGTAATGCCATCACTCACTTTACCATGAAATGTATGGCGCAACCAAAAAAATACTATTTGTGTGGGGAAATTAAAAAGAAAACCGCAATTTTGCAAATTTTGGAAGGTTTTGTTTTTACGCCGTACAATTTATGGTAAAAATGACATGTGTTTTTTATTCTCTGGGTCAATACGATAAAAATTCTACCCATAATTATACACTTTTCTATTACTGTTGCGCTTAAAAAAAATCGCAAACTTTTTAACCAAATTAGTACGTTTAAAATCCCCCTATTTTGAAGACCTATAACTTTTTCATTTTTCCGTATAAGCGGTGGTATGAGGGCTAATTTTGCGCTGTGATCTGTACTTTTTATTAATACCATATTTGCTTATACAAAACTTTTATTACAATTTTTTTTTAATTTTATTGGGAATAAAATGTTATAAAAAAAAGCATCTATTTTGGACTTTTTTTTTTTTACGTTTTAATAGTTCAGATATTTACACACGCGGCAATACCAAATATGTATATAAAATAATTTTTTTTCACTTTTTGGGGGTAAAATAGGGAAAATGGGACAATTTACGTTTTCATTGGGGGAGGTTTTCTTTTCACATTTTCTTTACTTTATTTTTTTACTTTTTTTACTTTTATTTTTACACTCTTATAGTCCCCATAGGGGACTATTATAGCAACCATTCGATTGCTAATGCTGTTCAGTGCTATGTATAGGACACAGTACTGATCAGCATTATCGGTCATCTACTGCTCTGGTCTGCGGGAAGGCAGATCAGAGCAGAAGACTCCCGGAAGGCAGCGGAGCCAGGTGAGGGGACATCCTGATACGTGACCGCGATGCTGCAGATGCCGTGATCTGTATTGATCACGGCATCTGAGGGGTTAATGGCGGACATCCGCAGGATCGCGGTTGTCCGCCATTACCGGTGGGTCCCTGGCTGCGATCCACAGCCCGGACCTGCCGCGCATGATGCCGGCATCGCTCCGATGCCCGCGGTTATGCTCAGGACGTAAATGTACGTCCTGGTGCATTAAGTACCACATCACCAGGATGTACATTCACGTCCTGTGTCGTTAAGGGGTTAAAGGGGTATTCCAGGCCAAAACTTTTTTTTATATATCAACTGGCTCCGGAAAAGTTAAACAGATTTGTAAATTACTTCTATTAAAAAATCTTAATCCTTCCAATAGTTATTAGCTTCTGAAGTTGAGTTGTTGTTTTTTGTCTAACTGCTCTCTGATGACTCACGTCCCGTGAGCTGTGCAGTTCCTATGGGGATATTCTCCCATCTTGCACAGCTCCCGGGACGTGACATCATCATTGAGCAGTTAGACAGAAAACTTCAGAAGCTAATAATTATTGGAAGGATTAGGATTTTTTAATAGAAGTAATTTACAAATCTGTTTAACTTTCCGGAGCCAGTTGATATTTATAAAAAAAGGTTTTGCCTGGAATACCCCTTTAATTTTGAGGCCAGATATCCTCCCGAATTCCTCAACAAGCCTAATTGCTTATGGGACCCCTACAAACACATTTTCTAAGAACAGAAGAATATCGTCAGCGTACATCAGGAATTTCTCTTCAATTCCTTTAATCCCAAATCCCCTCAGAGCCTCCAATTTTTTTTTACTTCATCGCCAATGGCTCCAAAAAAAGGACAAACAACATAGGTGAGAGCGGGCAGCCCTGCCTAGTACCCTGTCCAATATTTACTTGAGATGAAGGAGATCAATTTACTGCGACCCTGGCCCTAGGATTTTTATATAGTAACTTAAACCATTCAACCATTTCCCCCTCTATACCAAATCTTTTGAGGACCTTCCATAGAAATCTCCACTTCACCCTGTCAAATGCCTTCATAGCATCCAGTGACAGGGTAGAGCAGAAGGGAGCAGAGCCCAACTGTATTTTAACCATTGATCGAAGCAGATTACCATGGATTGAGCGCCCCGGAACAAATCCGGCTTGCTCAACTCAGAAAGAAGAGTAGACGGTCTTCTGGCCAAAAGTTTTGCCAGAATCTTCACATCTGAATTTTTCAAGGATATAGGACGATAGGATTCCATCCTTGTACAATCTTTCTCCTTCTTAAGTATTAAGACTATTTTAATTTCCAGCACTGAGGGAGGCAGTTCTCCTCCCCTCAAAGCCTCCCCCAAGACTGTACAAAAAACAGGTAATAATACCTCCTTATATTCTCTATATATTGAGTAGGGTAGGCCATCCAGCCCTGGGGCTGACGAGGCTGAACATCCAATTCTCCAATTCTCCTACAGTAATCTGTTTTTTAAGACTTTCAAGACTAGCCTTATCTACAGCTGGTAGTTCAATCTCCTCTAAATATGCCTCTATCTCCTGCAAGCTCCTCTGAGCTGTATAGTTGTTGATAGTACTGTCGGACGATCTTCTCTAGCTCCTCCTGCGATGTTTGGGTAACTCCATTTTCATCCTGTAGTGCTAGGATTTCGCTCCTTTGCCTTTGAGCCCTAACTAAGTTGGCCAACAATTTCTACAAAGTCCCGCAAATTCGGATTCGTCAGATTCAATTCACTCATCCCTACTCGGAACCTTACACAATCGCTTTCAATATATTAAGTGAAGGGAGATCAACCTAAAAAGCCCATAATGACTTAGGTTGAAATCATTACACAGTTATTAGATTCAGTTATTGGGTGTATTACACATCCTTTTGCCGTCATGACAACAGAACTGTAGGGAATACTATTTTAAAAACTGTAACTCTGTATAAGGATCAGGAGAACATCTGCTCCACAAATACAAGTTTTGCTCTCTAAGGTAAAGGAACATGCATTTTGACATTATTTTTTGTTGTTGGTATTTAAAGGAATATATATATCTAATAAAAGACAATTGGAAGAACAGCTGCAACTCCGAATGTCCAATATAGCACAGTAAAAGAAGCTCAGTAAAAGAAGAGGCAGGCGTCTTTATTTTTTATTTAGCGTGTGTTATTAAATAAGCGTGGCAGCATGACTTGTATGTGTCTACTGGGTTTTGGAGTGGCAATTAGATTACAACATTTATCATACAGCAACAGCTGTGGTTTTACTCTGTTTGTTCTTCTAAGCTGGAATGTGCAGCATCTGAGAGAGACAAATAAATAACCAGAACTACTGCTTATGCAGATATTGATACCACAGCGACATCAATCAAAACTGTTACTTACCTGTTCTTATAAAGGAAAAATAAAGACGTGAAGATGTTATCTATTTCCTATGTAATTGTTTTATATAAAAGATAGAACTACCATGAGCTGTACATCTAAAAGAATGAACAGTGTTCGAGCATCATTCGGCAAATAAAATTTTATGTGGAGATGTGTTAAGTTATGCTCCTGGATACAAATAACCTGCAGCATCATAGATCTTAGGGGCATTAAACTGGGAGAGTCACTGGTAGAGAAGGATCTGGGTGTACTTGTAGATCATAGACTACAGAACGCAGTGGCACGCAGTTTCAAGTAGCTGCTTGTAAGACAAGAAGGATGTTGTTATGTATCAAAAAAGGACTCATGGACTTGTGGAAACTTAATATTACCACTTTTCAGAGCATTAGCGCAGCCTCATCTGAAATATGTTGTTTATTCTTGGGCACTTGTTCATAGAAAGGACGTCCTGGAGCTGCAAAAAGTACAAGACATACAGCTAAACCAATAAGAAGCATGGAGGAGCTTAGTTCTGAGCTTAGATCAAAAGAATTACATTGATTTAGTCCTGAGCATGCTGGGAGTTGTAGTTTTGCAACATCTGGAGGTCCGCAGGTTGAAGACTACTGCGGCCTTCGTCATCATCCAGACCCCCCCCCCCTCTAGTTTTCTACTCACCTCCCCTCGGTGGGAAGGAAGAGTGAGCTGTTCCGGGCCATCTATGTTGCAGGGACCGTCCGGCGGTGGGGAGGGTTAGTCGTCCCGGGCTGTCCATCTTCACCGGGAGGCCCTCTTCTCCGCTCCGGGCCCGGCCCCGGACTAGTGACGTTGCCTTGACAACTACGCTCCGTCCCTGCGCATGAACGTCCCTGTGCATCGTTGTCAAGGCAACGTCACTAGTCTGGGGCCGGGCCTGGAGCGGAGAAGAGGGCCACCTGGTGAAGATGGACAGCCCGGAACGACTAACCCTCCCCACCAGACGGTCCCTGCAGCCTAGATGGCCTGGAACAGCTCACCCTTCCTTCCCACCGAGTGGAGGTGAGTAGAAAACTAATGGGGGAGTCTGGATGATGACGAAGGCCGCAGTGGTCTTCAACCTGCGGACCTCCAGGTGTTTCAAAACTACAACTCCCAGCATGCTGGGAGTTGTAGTTTTGCAACATCTGGAGGTCCCCAGGTTGACGACCACTTATGAAGGGATTGACAGGCGGTGATGATGAAGGGGGGGGGATGATGACAATGGTCTGGATGATGACAGGGGGGGATGATGACAGGCGGTGATGATGAAGGGGGGGATGATGACAGGGTGATGATGATGGGGGTGTTAATGATGGGGGTCTGGATGATGACAGGGGGGGATGATGACATGGGGGGATGATGTATTTTCCACCCTAGGCTTATAGTCGAGTCAATAACTTTTCCTGGGTTTTTGGGGTGAAATTAGGGGCCTCGGCTTATATTCAGGTCAGATTATACTCGAGTAAATACGGTATGTGAAACTATTAAAATTCTTGATCATAGCGAAAAAACAAAAGAAAGAAAAGAAACGTAGCGTAGCACTCACCATGTATGTCAATATAAAATCTGACTACTGCAGGGAGAGATGAAGAGCAGGTGCAAGGGGCAGGTATAGAGGCAACAAAATGTTCACATTCTTTCGATGCTTCTTCCGGCTTATTACAGCGCCCTGTTGTAAACATACTTATATACATGTGTATAAAGTGAAAGTAAAGCTGGGTTAACATATGTCCGGCGCCGGCATAGTTTCCCTCCGGAGTGGACCAGAGGGAAACTCATGCTAGAACTGATCCTGTTCATTTGAATGGGACAGTTCATAATCATCCAGTGTCTCAATTTTGACGCTGGATAGTTGGACACGAAGGAGGGCACTGGACAGGGGAATGCAGCTTGCTTCATTTCACTTTCCGGCGTCGAGAAACAATGGACGCCGGATGCCATACAACTGATGCACGTTGTCATCAGTTGCGTCGAGATCTAGGCTGAGTTCACCTATGCTGGATGCCGGATATATGTGAACCCAGCTTAATATAAAAATTGTATACAATATTTAATAATATACCTAGAATTGTTACAGTACACACATAATTATTAAAAGAAGCACAGAAATACGGCTTAAGGAGCCCATATACTGTCTGAATGGCACAGCCTGGAGGTGGTTGAAGCATGAAGATACCATATAGTGGCTGAATGGCACAGCCTGGAGGTGGCATTAGGAGTACTGAAAGGGACCCTAATGCAAGGAATTTCTGAAACTGGGGACCAGCACCTTAATTATGTTTTGCAGTATCCATGGCAGCACAATGAGAGAGCCTGCAGGTGGTAGCATCAGCATGGGGAGACCATAGAGCAGCACAATTATAGAGCCTGGAGGTGGCAGCATCAGCATGAGGAGACCGTAAAGCAGCACAATGAGAGAGCTTGGAGGTGGCAGCATCAGCATGAGGAGACCATATCGCGGCACAACAACAGAGCCTGGAGGTGGTAGCATCAGAATGAGGAGACCATATGGTGGCACAATGACAGAGCGTGGAGGTGGTAGCATTAGCATGAGGAGACCATAGAGCAGCAGAATGGGAGAGCCTGGAGGTGGCAGCATCAGTGTGAGGAGACCATATTGTGGCACAATGACAAAGCCTGGAGGTGGTAGCAATAGCATGAGGAGACCATAGAGCAGCACAATGACAGATCCTGGAGGTGGCAGCAGCAGCATGAGGGCCATGCCAACTGAGGGTTGAGTGTGAGGAACCCACCGACTGATGACTGGGGTTATGGGTTGTCACTTGAGATGAAGTGGATGACCGAGTGAACCGATCAATCACGGCTGCTGGGTTGCTGGTTGCGACAGGACTGCTAGCTGACACCGGGAGCTCAGACCTCTCGCTGCGACTTCGGCTGGCACACATCCCTACTCTGCTGCGACCTCTGCCTGCGCCTGATGAATTTAGGCCACTCCTCTGTGCACATCCTGGCAATACTCTTCCTGACATACTTATTGCGTATATGAGGGGAGTACAATACGTTTCACTACACTTAAATCAGTATTTGTCTAGAACAGCAGCAGGTGTGTACTATTGACTGTCCTTTCACAGTATCTAGGCCTTTGACAGATTAACAAGTACAAAATAGTACACTACTTAGATGTGCATATGCGGTATGTACTGATGAGGGCAGAAAAATGTGCTACAACACGCATTAAAATCTCTGTATTTTTGTAAAACACCAGCCAGTGATTACTATTGCTTGGACTTTCACAGTATTCAGGTATTTAGGTACAATATGGTACACTACTTAGATGTAGGTATGCGGTATGCACGTATGAGGGCAAAAAAAAGCTCTACAGTACACTTGGAAAACATATTTTCATAAAACAACAGCCAGTGATTACTTTTCCCTGGCCTTTCACTGTATGTAGGTTTGTTACAGATTAACAGGTACAAAAAAGTGCACTACTTAGATGTAGGTATTTGGTATGCACGTATGAGGGCAAAAAAATGTGCTACTGTACACTTGGAAAACATATTTTCATAAAACACCAGCCGGTGAGTACTATTGCTTGGACTTTCACAGTATGTAGGCTCTTGACAGATTAACAGGTACAAAATGGTACACTACTTAGATGTAGGTATGCGGTATGCACTGATAAGGGCAGAAAAATTAGCTACAATACGCATTAAAAACTCAGTATTTTTGTAAAACACCAGCCGGTGAATACTGTTGCTTGGACTTTCACAGTATGTAGGCCCTTGACAGATTAACAGGTACAGTATGGTACACTACTTAGATGTAGGTATGTGGTATGCACGTATGAGGGCAAAAAAAATGCGCTACATTACACTTGGAATACGTATTTTCATAAAACAACAGCCAGTGATTAGTTTTCCATGGCCTTTCACTGCATGTAGGCTTGTTACAGATTAACAGATACAAAAAAGTGCACTACTAAGATGTAGGTATGTGGTATGCACCTATGAGAGCAGAAAAATGCACTACAGTCCAATGAAAAAAAAATATTTTTGCACAGCAGCAGGACACAACAGTGCAGCACCACAAAAAAAAAAAAAAAATTTGCACTTTGTCACAGAGTATTAAGAATGGTGTGAACTGCTGGTTATTAAACCGTCTGCAGACTAGTATAAGCAGCAGATGATTTCTTGTGGAAAAAATACACTGAATTGCACTGAAAAATCATTCCTGCCTCCTGTGATACGGTTCATGAAGTTAAGGCAGCTTGTTGATATGTATGAGGCAACGAAAAGCTATCTGCCCCTCCCTGATAAAATGCTAAATAAAGTGACTGGGAGGTTAATGGTTAGGGTAAAAATCCTTCTCAGTGAGAACAAGCAAATCACTGCACTTCTCTCTGTCCACAACGCTGATGTGACTAGCATTTGGAAGTGGAACGCTGCAGTATGATCAATTCAGCGTGTCTGTGTAACACAGAGACACGCAGCCGTCCTCTCTCTGCAGGTTATATACTAAATATGAACCATGCACTAACATCTTCTCTGCCCTAGATCACAAGGGATGCAGACAACTCCTCTGCTGCCATGGACCATCAGAAATTCACTCAATCTCTTCACTGCCATAGATGACCTGTGGTGTTACCTAAACTTCTTTGCTGCCCTAAATGACCATGGGTATTGGTTGTAATTCCTAAAGTACCATAGAACACTCTCACTAACTCTAATAACAGTATAGCCTTAGATGCTCTTCTGATCACCCTTTTAGCTGAAAGATATTTAAACCTCCATGCTATGACAAGTTTCCTAAAGAAATTAGTTGGACAGTAGTTCACATGAAGCCTATATGTCCGTCAGTTGACTTGAAAAGAAAAACTAATGTATTTTCTTCTCTTTTATAACACATTGATAGGCTCAGAGAATGTCAATATTCTTTGTTAAGACAATCTATTGTTGAATAATTTTTTACTCTATCATACATTGTGTTCTTTGAGAAAGCTGACATAGTGCTCATGCATAATAATTTTCTCATTAAACCTTTGCATATATAGCCAAGAGAATATAATGCATTTTATACCTACATTCACGTCTATTGTTATTTGTTAATTCATTTAAATAACAACAAACAGAACCTCTGACAAAGGTATGAGATTCCATTATTTATTTGTAAGTATATGTCCTGTTCTGCTGCTGCCATGGCTGTAGATCCCATAGGGTGTGTTACGTTATGTGCTCCGGCCACACACGCTGGCCGTGAGTGCATGGTCCCGTTACCTGCTGCTGGCGGGGCTGGGACTCGCATCGTGGGATGCTCCCGCATGGGAGCCCCAGTCCGTCACTCACCTGGTGCTTCTCCTGCCCCCGCCTCTGCCTCTCTGCTCCGGCGTGTCCCCGTCCCCTAGGGCACGTGTGCCAGAGCTTTAATATTTAAAGGGCCAGTGCGCTCATTAGTGTAATTCACCTGTTGCTCATTGATAAATTCTTCCACCCTCCTCACTTCCCTGCCAGATCTTTGTTGCCTTGAGCCTGAGAGAAAGCTTTCCTGTTATTGCCTTGCTGTGTATCTGATCCTTTGCTCCATGACCTTGCTCCTTGCCGCCTGCCTACTGAACATTTGCTACGTTCCTGACTATGCTACTGTGTCGCCTGCCCTGACCTTCTGCTATCCTGACTACAAGCTGTCTTATGCTTCCTGTGCCTCGCATCTCCTCGGCCACCTGTGCCATGCCAGTGGTAGCGGCCTGGGTGCCGCCTGCCGCAGCAAGTCCATCGCGCTTTGCGGCAGGCTCTGGTGAAAACCAGCGGCACCTTAGATTCTGCTCCCTGGTACGGTCCGAGTCATCTGCCACACTGGTCCAGTGGATCCACATCCAGCGGGGTTCCTGTTTTCTGAAACATGAGTGTCACAGTAAGATCCTGCCATGGATGCCACTGAGGTACCCCTGCCTGAAGTTGTGGATCTTCCCTCCATTGTGGTATGACAGTTGCAGCAGTTGGCCCGACAGGCGCAGCAAATTTCTCAACTTTCTGCTTTGATGCAACAGCTTTTGGCCTTACAACAGCAGCAGCTACCGCAACCTGGCCCACTCCCACCATCGGTTCCTGCAGTGTTTTCTGGCTCCCAGCTACGTCTGCCGTTACCTTTCAAGGATGATGGGGATTCCAAGTCATGCAGAGGCTTCGTTATATAGTGCTCCATGCATTTGGAGCTCATGTCTGAACTGTTTCCGACAGAACGTGCTGAGGTGGCCTTTGTCATTAGCCTACTGTGCGGGAAAGCCCTGGTCTGGGCTACACCCCTTTAGGACTGTGGTGAGCCGGTATCCTCCAATTTGTCAGCCTTCTTGGCATAATTTTGCAGTGTCTTTGAGGAACCCGCACGTGCCTTTACTGTTGAGACAGCTTCGCTGAACCTCTGTCAAGGGAATTGTTCCATTGGGGACTATGCGGGTCAATTCCGCACTCTTGCCTCTGAACTTGCATGGAATGATGAGGCCTTGTGTGCCACATTAAAAAAAGGACTGCCAAGCAGGATTTAAGATGCGCTCGCAGCACCTGATCCTCCATCTTCTTTGACTGAACTTATCCACTTGGCCACTCGCATTGATGTGCGTTTTGCTAAGAGACAGGAGGAACTGCGCTTAGAGAGGGAACCTGTCCGAACAAGGAGATATCCTCGTCTAGCACCCGTATTTCAATGTCCACCTCTTCTGTTTCCTGCGCCTCTTGCTGCAGAGGCTATGCAAGTGGATCGTTCTCTTACGCAACAGGAGAAGTCACGATGGCGTAGTGAGAAATTGTGCTTGTATTGTGCTAGCCCGGAGCACTTCCTCAAGGACTGTACAGCTCACCCACATCTTCTGGGAAACACTCGCACCTAGGGTTTGTGGGAGAAGCGTCCCTTGGTGTGAATACTACCTCTCCACGCTTAACTATTTCTGTACAAGTCTTCACTTCAGCCAAGTCTTCCTTCAGTGCTACAGCATTTTTGGATTCTGGATCAGCAGGTGACTTTATTGGTGCTTCTTTGGTCCACAAGTATCATCTTCCTCTTATTCGGCTTGCCAAGCCCTTGTTCATTTCCTCTGTTAATGGGCAAAATCTGGACTGAATGGTTCACTTCCGTACTGAATCTCTTGTCATGCAAGTAGGAGTATTGCACAAAGAAAAAACTTGAATTCTATGTTCTGCCACACTGTACTTCAGAGATTCTTCATGGCCTTCCTTGGCTGCAACGTCACTCTCCGCAACTGGAGCGGAGAACTGGAGAGATTATTTGTTGGGGACAATCTTGTCAAAATCTTTTCCTCCAATCAGTTCAGTCTAAAACTATTTCTCGTCCTCCTCCTTTACCTGGCCTGCCGCAACCTTACCAAGATTTCTCTTATGTTTTCTGCAAGAAACAGGCTGAGCCTCTGCCTCCACATTGTCCTTACGACTGCCCTATTGATCTTCTGCCTTGTACCACTCCTTCTTATGGAAGGATATACCCTCTATCGGTTCCTGAGACCAAAGCCGTGGCTGAGTATATCCAGGAGAATCTCCAAAAGGGATTTATCCGTAAGTCCTCTTCTCCTGCCGGAGCAGGTTTCTTCTTTGTTGGAAAGAAGGATGGCTCACTCCATCCATGCATTGACTACAGGGGACTTAACAAAATCATGGTCAAGAACCGTTTCCCTCTACTTCTTATCTCAGAAGTTTTTGATGGTCTACATGGTGCCAAGGTCTTCTCCAAGTTGGACTTATGCGGTGCGTATAACCTCATTTGTATCCACAAGGAGATGATTCACAAACTATTATCGTCAATTTATCCCACATTTTTCATCCTTGGTTGCTCCAATTGTGGCTCTCACTAAGAAGGCTTCTAATCTTAAGTCTTGGCCTCAAGAGGCTGGAAAGGTCTTCTCCCGTTTAAAATCTACATTTGCTTCTGCTCCCATGCTTACAAGACCTGATCCGGAGAGGCCCTTTGCTTTTGAGGTTGATGCCTCATCTATTGGAGCGGGTGCCGTTCTTACTCAGAAAAACACCACTTGTAGGTGATTCTCCAAGACCTTCTCTCCTGCTGAGAGGAATTACTCGATTGGAGATTGTGAACTCCTCGCTATCAAGCTAGCTTTGGAGGAATGGCAAAATTTGTTGGAAGATTCTTCTCATCCCGTCAGCATTTATTCCCACCATAAGAATCTTCTATACCTTCAGTCAGCTCAGCGTTTGAACCCCCGCCAGGCAAGGTGGTCACTGTTCTTTTCTAGGTTCAACTTCTTCATCCACTTCCGTCCAACAGACAAGAACAATCAGAGTAGATGCTCTCTCCAGGTCCTCTGACGTCATTGGTTTGGACTTCATGCCTAGGCATATTATTCCTCCTGACCGTTTGATTCCTGCCGCTCCTGCCGAGATTCAGCAAGTTCCTCTGGGAAAATCCTTTGTGCCCGCCAGATTGAGACGCAAGGTCCTGAAAGGGGGTCATTCTTCCTTGACAGCAGGACATCCCGGAATATGCAAGACTCTACTTCTTACTGTATCTCCCGGCACTACTGGTGGCCCCATGTTTCTGATTTTGCTCATTCCTGTGTAACTTGTGCCCGTGACAAAACTCCTCGACAGAGACCTTCAGGACTCTTACAGCCTTTACCCATTCCAGAGACTCCCTGGTCCCATATCGCCATGGATTTCATCACCGATTTGCCACCATCTCATAATAACACTGTCATCTGGGTCTTGTAGATCGATTTTCCAAGATGGCTCATTTCATTCCTCTACCAGGTCTTGCTTCTGCCCCACAACTGGTGAAGTACTTCTTGTTGCATATCTTTAGTTTACATGGTCATCCTCAGCATATCGTTTCGGATCAAGGTGTGCAGTCTGTCTCTAAGTTCTGGTGAGCCCTTTGTAACCGTCTGGGCATCAATCTGGACTTCTCCTCTGCCTACCAATCTCAGTCCAACGGTCAGGTGGAGAGGATTAATCAAATCCTAGAGACTTATCTTCTGCATTTTATTTCAGCTCGCCAAGACGATTGGGTCGACCTTCTCCCCTGGGCGGAATTCTCATATAATCATAAGGATTCCGAGTCCACAAGGTTGTTCTCCTTTTTTGTTCTCTACAGAATCATCTCCGTCCTCCTCTTCCTTTCCCAGTTTCCTCCGGTGTGCCTGCTGTTGATCAGATGGTCCATGACTTCTCTACCATCTGTAATAACACAACAAAAGGAAAATGATATCTGGCACCCCAGACCAGTCCGATACTAATTTCCTTTGGTGAGCAACATAATTAATATAAACCATGGAAAATCACCAATAAGGCTCAGATACCATAAAAACATATTTTTACTCAAAAAGATAATATACAAAGACAATACTAGGAACATGGAAAAGGATACAGGTGAGTACCTACACCAGAGTCCATACCTATCTAGGTGGGAATCTCCTACTTCTAAGTGTGGATAGGGTGGGGAAGCAAATAACATTTATGTATAGGTTGGCAGGCCTCTTTTCCCACGCGTTTCGGCCAAAGGTGATCAGGGCTCATCAGGGAGTGAGAGGAAGCCCCAATCAGAAAACACAAATACAAAACAAAATTGATGATGTAAGCACATAGAAATTGATAATGTTAATGATGTTAGTACAGCATCAGTGGGTTGGTGAGTGTCAACCAGTCTTCGAGGTGAGTATAGCAGTCACTGTCAACATAGGATGAAAGACAGATAGACATAACTAGAATATATTTGTAAGCATAATGTCGCAAGGATAAAACAAAAATCAGGACAAAGATGCTGAAGCAGTCCACTGCTGCAAGAAATAATAATATATATATATATATATATATATATATATATATATATCACATGATAATTGTTTGGGCGAAATGCGTTGGAAAGAGAGGCCCGCCAACCTATACATAAATGTTATTTGCTTCCCCACCCTATCCTCACTTAGAAGTAGGAGATTCCCACCTAGATAGGTAGGGACTCTGATGTAGGTACTCACTTGTATTCTTTTCCCCGTTCTTAGTATTGTCTTTTATATTATCATTTTGAGTAAAAATAAGTTTTTATGGTATCTGAGCCTTATTGGTGATTTTCTATGGTTTATATTCTCTACAATGAAGGTGCAAGCGGTTAAAAGTAGAAGACCTCCTCCATCCTTCTCTCCTGGTGACATGGTGGCTTTCATCCAAGTGCATCTGCTTCAAGATCCCCTGTTACAAGCTCAGTCCTCGCTACCTTGGTCCCTTCCAGATTCTACAAAAAATCAACCCTGTTTCCTACAAACTCCGTCTACCTGCTACGTTATGTATTCCCAATTCCTTCCACGTCTCTCTCCTCAAGCCTCTTGTCATATACTGGTTTTCCCAGAAGAATCTTGTCCCCACACCTGTCTCCGGCTCTTCTGATATCTTCAAGGTTAAAGAGATTCTTGCTACAAAAACTGTGAGAGGTAAACAATTTTTTTGGGTCGACTGGGAGGGTTAGGGTCCTGAGGAGAGATCTTGGGAGCCTGAGGAGAATATCCTGGACTGTGACCTTCTCAGGAGTTTTCTGACTTGTAAAAGGAGGGGGAGACCAAAGGGGGGGGGTACTGTTAAGTTATGTGCTCCGGCCACACACGCTGGCCATGAGCCCATGGTCTTTTTACCTGCTGCTGCTGGCGGGGCAGGGACTCGCATGGTTGGACGCGCCCACATGCGAGCCCCAGTCAGTCCGATCACTCACCTGGTGCTTCTCTTGCCCCAGCCTCTGCCTTTCTGCTCTGGCACACGTGTCCCCGCCCACTAGGGCATGCGCTCATTAGTATAATTCAGCTGTGGCTCATTGATAAATTCCTCCACCCTCCTTACTTCCCTGCCAGATATTTGTTGCCTTGAGCCTGAGAGAAAGCATTCCTGTTATTGCCGCCTGCCCGGACCTTCTGCTATCCTGACTACGAGCTGTCTTATCCCTCCTGTGCCTCGCATCTCCTCAGCAGTCTGTGTGGTCAAGCCGCGCCAGAGGTAATGACCTGGGTGCCGCCTGCCGCAGCAAGTCCATCCCACTTTGTGGCAGGCTCTGGTGAAAACCAGCTGCACCTTAGATTGCGTCCCTGGTACGGTCCGAGTCATCTGCCACACAGGTCGAGCGGATCCACATCCACCAGGGTTCCTGTCTTCTTGAACGTGAGTGTTACAGGGTGAGTGAGGCAGTTGCCTCAGGCGTGCTGCTGAAAGAGGACGTAATGGCCAGAGTTCATGAGCCCAGTCAAACAAGGGGGTGTCGCCAACCTGCCGTTGCTCTACTGCTACCTGCAGCCCACCCAGGCCTTGCCCCCCCTTACTTGCCCATGGATCGCTGAACTCCAGAGTGCCAAGCGTTAATTTGAAGATTGCAGTGTTGTGATGTCAGTTAGTGGGCAGAGTGTGACGGAGCTGTACTGAGGCCGACATTGACATCTGTGCCGGACCAGTGCAGCTAGGAGCAGGATTGAAGAAGCAGCAGCAGAGTAAGGCGGAGCAGAACCAGAACAGCCACAGAAGTAGCAGGAAGGCCACACAAGAAATAGCCAAGGGTTGCACCCTGCTTTGTCAGGTAGTCACTCTGAGGAGGGGGAGACATGAGGCACAGTAATGTGGGGGCATGAGGCACAGTAATGTGGGAGCTTGGGGGGACATGAGGCACAGTAATGTAGAGGCTTAGGAAGTATGAGGCACAGTAATAGAGGGGCTTGGGGGGGGGGGACATGAGGCACAATAATGTAGGAGCCTGGGGGGGGGCATGAGGCACAGTAATCTAGGGGCCTGGGGGGGGGGGGCATGAGGCACAGTAATGTTGAGGTTGGTGTGGTGGCTTGGGGAAAGGAGGCACAGTAATATGGTGGCTTGGGGGGGACATGAGGCACAGTAAAGTAGAGGCTTAGGACGTATGAGGCACAGTAACAGAGGGGCTTGGGGGGGGGGGACATGAGGCGCAATAATGTAGGAGCCTGGGGGGGGGGGCATGAGGCACAGTAATCTAGGGGCCTGGGGGGGGGATGAGGCACAGTAATGTGGAGGTTGGGGGATTGAAAATGCTGACATGAAGCACAGTAATGGGGGATGGTTTGGTATACTGACATAAGCCACAAGGCACAGCAATGGGGAGAGGGGCGTCATGAGGAACAGTATATAAAATGAAGCCTGTGGCTGAGAGGCACAGTATATAATTATAATGTTTTGCATTTAAGAGGTATGAAATATCAAAAATATTTGGGGTGGTACATTTTTATGATCTACAGCATGTTTCAGTATTCTATTCAGAGATTGCACTAAATGGCAAGGTTATATTCAGAGGGCAAAGGTGTGTGGATTACCTACCTACCAACATACTGGGGACTTCTAGCTTACAGAATGGGGGGGGGGGGGGGGAAGAATTACCTGACTACCTGCAATTTTCTCTTCTTGCCCTGGGTGCAAAAGGAGCTAGCTACAGCTCTGACTGTGCCATATGGCAATGTAAAGATAAACCCTCAGCTTGAAGGATACAGAGCATGTTTTTTTTTTTATTGTAAATGTACATGTACAATTGTAGAATTAGACTAATGAATATAATCAGACAAAATACGTACTCAATGTTCTTGACTGCATTCTTGGAATCTGAATTATATTCTGCAGGGAAAGGTTTAAGTGCATTTATACACATTATAACCTTGAATGTACCACCATCACTAAAGAGGATCTGTCCCATCTTCTGACCTGTCTGTTTAACTAAATATTTTTATTCCATGAAATAACAATTCTGCAAATTATTTTCTTAATAACTCTGTGTTGTGCCAGTTCTCTGATATTCTTACTAGAAATGTATAACTAAATGGCACTGCCAGCTTTATTTGGATAGTTTCAAAAGCGTAGGGACACGTCTAGTGATGTCACGAACATAACATTTTCGGTTCGCTGACCGCGAACTTCCGCAAAAGTTCGCGAACCGCCATTGACTTCAATGGGCAGGCGAATTTTTAAACCCACAGGGACTCTTTCTGGCCACAATAGTGATTTAAAAGTTGTTTCAAGGGGAATAACACCTGGACTGTGGCGTGCCGGAGTGGGATCCATGGCAAAACTCCCATGGAAAATTAGATAGTTGATGCAGAGACTGGTTTTAATCCATAAAGGGCATAAATCACCTAACATTCCTAAATGCTTGGAATAACATGCTTTAGCCCCCTTTAGGCAGCACATAGAGCCCCCATTTAGGCATCACATAGTTAGATCCCCCCTTTAGACAGCACATAGATTCCCCCATATTAGGCAGCACATATTAAGATCCCCCCTTTTGGCAGCACATAGTGGGATTTGAACCCAAGGCCCCAGCACTGCAAGTCAGCAGTGCTAACCTCTGAGCCACCATGCTACCCTTACCATACATCTAATATGCACGGTTGCAAAAATGGACAGAGATGTCAGAAGAGAGTACCAGAAAAATTAGGCATGTACACATGGCTCAAAAATTTGGTATTGTAGCGCCCAGAAAAATTGCGGCAGCATAAAAAGTGCAGCACCAGAGGCCAGAAAAATTCAAGTTTAAATTATCATAAAGTCCAGAAGACTCTATGATGCAGGACGGTGAAAATCACAGAGAAATCCTTTTCCAAATAACATTTTTCATCAAATCAAGATGAAAGCAGCGGCCAGAAAAATTGCAGCAGCAGAAAAAGTGCAGCACCAGAGGCCAGAAAAATTAGGCATGTACACATGGCTGAAATATAAGAACAAGCACATATCCAAGAGTCCAGAAGACTCTATAATGCAGGACGGAGAAACAGACAAAGAAATTATTTTCTAAATAAAATTTTTCATCAAATAAGGAAACAGAGTTCTTCCCTCTCTGTATTTTACTTTTGAAAATTTAAAGGGGTACTCCGGTGAAAACCTTTTTTCTTTTAAATCAACTGGTGGCAGAAAGTTAAACATATTTGTAATCCTTCCTGTACTTATTAGCTGCTGAATACTACAGAGGAAATTCTTTTCTTTTTGGAATGCTCTCTGATGACATCACGAGCACAGTTCTCTCTGCTGACGTTATTATAATAATAATAATGCTTTATTTATTGTTGTCCTTAGTGGGATTTGAACCCAAGTCCTCAGCACTGCAAGGCAGCAGTGCTAAACACTGAGCCACCATGCTGCCCTTAGCATACATCTGCTATGCATCTGCTATGCATCTGCTATGCATCTTCTGTGCATCTGCTGTGCATGGTTGCTAAAATGGACAGAGATGTCCGGAGAGAGCACTGTGCTCATGATGTCATCAGTGTTCCAAAAAGAAAGGAATTTCCTCTGTAGCATTCAGCAGCTAATAAGTACTGGAAGGATTAATATTTTTTAATAGAAGTAATTTACAAATATGTTTAACTTTCTGCCACCAGTTGATTTAAAAGAAAAAAAGTTTTCACCGGAGTACCCCTTTAAGTTAAAAAATCACATGCAACAAGTGTTCCTTTGTGTAATGGTTAGTACTCTTGAAAATTCAAGTTTAAATTATCATAAAGTCCAGAAGACTCTATAATGCAGGACGGTGCATTAAACCAAAGAAATCCTTTTCAAAAGGCGCCATGGCCGTGTAGGAACGCCTGAAATGGCCACACACCTTCCTGGACTGCTTCAGGACATCCTGTAAGCCTGGGTACTTGAGCACAAAGCGTTGTACAATCAGATTACACACATGTGCCATGCACGGCACATGTGTCAACTTGCCCAACCTCAATGCCGCCAACAAATTTGTTCCATTATCACAAACCACCTTGCCGATCTCCAGTTGGTACGGAGTCAGCCACTGGTCCACCTGTGCGTTCAGGGCCGACAGGAGCGCTGGTGCGGTGTGACTCTCTGCTTTGAGGCAAGTGAACCCCAAGATGGCGTGACACTGCCGTATCCGGGATGTGGAATAGCACCTGGGGAGCTGGGGGGTGCTGGTGATGTGGAGCAAGACACAGCAGTGGAAGAGGACTCGGACGAGGAGGTTATGGAAGAGGATGGAGTAGGAGGAGTAGAGGAGGTGGCAGTAGGCCTGCCTGCAAGTCGTGGCGTTGTCACCAACTCCTCTGCAGAGCCACGCATTCAATGCTTGGCAGCCGTCACCAGGTTTATCCAATGCGCAGTGTAGGTGATATACCTGCCCTGACCATGCGTTGCAGACCAGGTATCAGTGGTCAGATGGACCCTTACCCCTACACTGTGTGCCAGACATGCCATAATTTCCTTTTGCACAATGGAGTAAAGGTTGGGGATTGCCTTTTGTGCAAAACTTTTTAGGCCGGGTACCTTCCACTGTGGTGTCCCAATGGCTAAAATTTTTTTAAAGGCCTCAGACTCCATCAGCTTGTATGGTAAAAGCTGGTGGGCTAGCAGTTCCGACAAGCCAGCTGTCAGACGCCGGGCTAGGGGGTGACTTTGAGACATTGTCGTCTTGCGTTCAAACATAGTTACATAGTTAGTATGGTTGAAAAAAGACATACGTCCATCAAGTCCAACCAGGGGATTGAAGGGAAGGATGTAAGGGGATAAGGGAAAGGGATGTAGTTTTATAATTCTGCATAAGCTTTAATGTTATTTTGTTCCAGGAATGTATCTAACCCTGTTTTAAAGCTGTTAATTGTTCCTGCTGTGACCAGTTCCTGAGGTAGACCGTTCCATAAATTCACAGTCCTCACGGTAAAGAAGGCGTGCCGCCCCTTTAGACTAAACCTTTTCTTCTCCAGACGGAGGGAGTGCCCCCTCGTCCTTTGGGGGGGTTTAACCTGGAACAGTTTTTCTCCATATTTTTTGTATGGGCCATTAATATACTTATATACGTTTATCATATCCCCCCTTAAACGTCTCTTCTCAAGACTAAACAATTGTAACTCCTTTAATCGCTCCTCATAGCTAAGATGTTCCATGCCCCATATTAGTTTAGTCGCGCGTCTCTGCACCCTTTCCAACTCTGCAGTGTCCCTTTTATGAACAGGCGACCAAAACTGAACAGCATATTCCAGGTGAGGCCGTACCAATGCTTTATAAAGGGGGAGTATTATGTCCCTGTCCCTTGAGTCCATGCCTCTTTTGATACATGACAATATCCTGCTGGCTTTGGAAGCAGCAGCCTGACATTGCATGCTATTTTGTAGTCTGTGATCTACAAGTACACCCAGATCCTTCTCTACCAGTGACTCTGCCAGTTTAATTCCCCCTAAGACATACGACGCATGCAGGTTATTAGTACCCAGATGCATAACTTTACATTTATCCACATTGAACCTCATTTGCCAAGTGGATGCCCAGACACTTAGTCTATCCAAGTCATTTTGTAACTTATGCACATCCTCTATAGACTGTACCGTGCTACAAAGCTTGGTGTCATCTGCAAAGATAGAAACAGAGCTGTTAATACCATCCTCTATATCATTGATAAATAAATTAAACAGCAGTGGGCCCAGTACTGAACCTTGGGGTACACCACTAATAACCGGGGACCAATCAGAGTACGAATCATTTACCACCACTCTCTGGGTACGATCCATGAGCCAGTGTTCAATCCAGTTACAAACTAAAGTTTCCAAGCCCAAGGACCTTAACTTACCTGTCAGATGTCTGTGAGGGACAGTATCAAACGCTTTGGCAAAATCCAGAAACACTATATCCACAGCCATTCCTCTGTCAAGGCTTCTACTCACCTCTTCATAAAAGCAAATTAGATTGGTTTGACAACTTCTATCCTTAGTAAACCCATGCTGGCTATCACTTATAATACTATTATCCCCTATGTATTCCTGTATGTAATCCCTTATAAGTCCTTCAAACAATTTACCCACAATGCACGTTAGACTTACCGGTCTATAATTGCCTGGCGAAGACCTAGAGCCCTTCTTGAAGATTGGTACCACATTAGCCTTGCGCCAGTCCCTTGGCACAATACCAGACACCAGAGAATCTCTAAATATCACGAACAAGGGTACAGATATTACTGAACTTACCTCTCTAAGAACTCTTGGGTGTAGTCCATCCGGCCCTGGAGATTTGCTTACATTTACTTTACTTAACTTACCTTGTACCATCTCTACATTAAGCCAGTTCAGTACATTACATGATGTGTTACCAGCACTGACCTGGCCAATGTCAGCTCCTTTTTCTATAGTGTATACAGAACTAAAGAACCCATTCATTAGCTCCGCCTTCTCTTGATCGCCCGTGACAACCTCCCCATTATCATTATTAAGGGGTCCTACATGCTCTGTCATTGGTTTTTTGTATTTATATATCTAAAAAAATATTTAGGATTAGTTTTGCTTTCTTCGGCCACCTGTCTCTCATTTTGAATTTTTGCTGTTTTTATTACATTTTTACAGATTTTATTAAGCTCCTTGTACTGTTTAAATGTTATAGCTGACCCATCAGATTTGTATTTTTTGAAGGCTATTTTTTGTTGTTTATTGCTCTTTTAACCTCATTTGTCAGCCATGTAGGATTTAGTTTTAATCGTTTATATTTGTTCCCCTTTGGTATATATTTAGCTGTATAGTTATTTAGAGTTGATTTAAAGATGTCCCATTTACCTTCTGTATCAGTATTTGAGAACACCTCCCCCCAGTCTATGTCCTGTAGTGCAGCCCTCAACCCAGGGAAGTTTGCCTTTTTAAAGTTATATGTTTTTGCTTTCCCCGTCTGTCTTTGTTTTCTACATTTTAAGTCAAAAGTAACTATATTGTGGTCGCTATTCCCAAGGTTTTCCCGCACAGTTACATTACCAACCAGCTCTGCGTTGTTGGGAATGATCAGATCCAACAAGGCATCACTTCTTGTTGGGTCCTCCACAAACTGGCCCATAAAATTATCCTGCAATAAATTTAGGAATTTTCTCCCCTTTGTAGTTTTAGCCAACCCCCAGCCCCAATCTATATCTGGATAGTTAAAATCTCCCATTATTACCACTGTACCTGCCCGGGCGGCCCTCTCTATTTGTTTATACAGCTGACCTTCTATCTCTTCAGTGATATTAGGGGGTCTGTAGATTACACCAAATATTATTTTTTCAGTATTTCCCTCCTTTTGTAATTCTACCCACAGTGATTCCACCTCCTCAGAATCATCACACACTATGGCATCGTTCACATTGACTTTCATACCACTTCTTACATACAGACAGACTCCACCACCTTTTCTGTTCATTCTATCCTTGCGAAACAATGTAAACCCCTGCAGATTAACGGCCCAGTCATGCGAGGAGTCCAGCCATGTCTCAGTGACCCCAACTATATCAATATGTTCCTCCAGTATCAAGGCCTCAAGCTCCCCCATTTTATTTGCTAGGCTTCTGGCATTTGTGAACATACACTTTACATTTCCATTAAGTTTTACACATATAGTCTCACTAATGGGATTTTCAGAGTTATTGGGGTTAATGTCATTTTTGAGTTATAAGGGCTAATTGTACTATTTAAGTTATTGAGGCTAATGGGATTTTTTGAGTTATTGGGTCTAACGTTATTATTTAAGTTATTGGGGCTAATGGGATTTTTTGCGTTATTGCGTCTAACGTTGTTATTTAAGTTATTGGGGCTAACGGTATTTTTTGAGTTAATGGGGCTTATTGTAGTTATTGAGTTATTGGGGCTAATGGAATTTTTTGAATTATTGGGATTACAATTTTTCGGGCTACATTTATTTTTACAGCTGGTTTGTAACGCATGAATCTCCTTATCCACTGCTCTTAACCTCCCCCCACAGGACTCCTCTCCACCCGCCATTATGTCCTGACCCCTCTCTAACCTATCCATCCCACTGTCTGCTTTCTTTGCTTTATTATCCTCCCCCCACTCACCTAGTTTAAATACTCAGCCACCCCTTCCAGGATTCTCTCCCCCAGCACAGCAGACCCCCTTCCATTCAGGTGCAAATTATCCGTAGAATAGAGTTTGTACCCCAATGAAAAGTCAGCCCAGTGCTCTAAAAACCCAAACCCTTCCCCCTCACACCACGACTTAAGCCATGCATTTAACTCCCTAAGCTCCCGCTGTCTTTCCTGCGATGCGCATGGCACAGGAAGTATTCCAGAGAACACAACCTTAGAGGTCCTTCCCTTCAGCTTGGCACCTAGTTCCTTGTAATTATTCTTCAAGAACCTCCACCTACCATGTATTCTGTCGTTGGTTCCCACATGGACCACGACAGCTGGGTCATCCCCAGCCCCCCCTAGTAATTTGTCCACCCTTTCCACCACATGCCGAACCCTGGCACAGGGAGCCCAGGGAGACAGCAAACCATTCGGTTGAGGTGGTCTTGGCGACAAATTATTCTGTCCGTCTTCCTGATTATAGAGTCCCCTACCACAACTAACTGTCTTGGCCTACCTGCGTTACCATCCCCCACACTACTAGTTGAGCTGTTCCCCCGGCTGTTAGGGAGAACAGTATCCACTAGGGTTGCCATCTCTGATACTGAGGCCCTCGCATCATCGCCCAACTTGGCAATTTTACTTGGGAGATCAGAAGCAGAAGTGACCTTCCTTTTCCTTGCCCCCTTTCCAGTCCCTCTAACTACATTAACCCAGCTCCCTACTTGGGCCTCCTGGCTAGTTTCTCCAACCTCCATTTCTACCCCACTAACTGCTTGCTCTGTAAGATTGTCAATCGCCCTCAATGTTGCATTTTGCTCCTCCAGATCTCTAATACGAGCTTCCAGGTGGGCAACATGCTCACATTTGTCACAGCGGTATTCACCCTGAAGCTGCTGCTCCAGAGATGTATACATGTGGCACAATGTGCACTGAAGAAAACCTCCAATCCTGCTGTCCATATCCTTGGTGACAAACAGCTGTTATTAACTATTAAGACAAACTACTTTTATCAAGGGAGTGTAATACTTACAGTTACAGTGGGTCCTGCTTACAACTCCTGCTTTTTAAACTTCTGCTTATAAAACTTCTCAAATGTAACACTTAATAATACAACACTTTAGAATACAGACCCAGCTTCAGCTAGACTCAGTCAGAGTCAACATCTCCTTGACAGACACCTGACTGGAGGCAGATGAGCAGGAACTGCTCAAGGCGAGAGACGGAAAGGCGGATGGTTGAGAGGGGGCAAGGAGGGCAGCAATGGTTGTCCTGGCTGAAGATGGACCAGGAGGAGGATAGCGGCTTTGACTTTGTGTGCTGCTTGTACTGACGTGTTGATCCCATAGGCGTTTGTGATGTGACATCATGTGCCTTCGCAAAGCAGTTGTGCCTAGGTGGGTGTTGGACTTCCCACAACTCAGTTTCTTCTGGCACAGGTTGCAAATGGCCTCGCTGTTGTCAGAGGCAGACACACAAAAAAAATGCCACACTGCTGAGCTCTGCGATGACGGCATTCTGGTGGTGCCAACAGCATGCGTTGATTGGCGTCCCGTCTGGCTGACCCCGGTTGCCGATGCATGCTGTCTGACTGTGCCACTAGCTCCTTGCGACGACCTCCCCCTGCTTCCAACTTGTCTCCTCCTCCTCTCTGTCTCCCCATCTGAACTTTCCCCCTCTTCTTCTCTTCTAGCGGGCACCCACGTGGCATCCACGGACACATCGTCATCATCAACACCTTCACCTCTATCTGACACCTCAAGAAAGGAAGCTGCAGCGGGTACAACATCATCATCACACCGTACGTCCATGTGTGTAATGCTGCCTGACTGAGACATATGCCTGTTAACTACATCCTCTGGCAATAATGGTTGCGCTTCACTCATGTCTTCAAACTGATGTGTAAATAACTCCTCTGGCGGATCAAGTAAAGCTGCTGTGGTGCTAGTGTTGGCGGCAGGCGGGCAATTGGTAGCATGAGAGGTGCCCGAAGCTAAGCTAGAGGAGGAGAAGGATGGTGCGTCAAGGTTCCGAGCAGAAGCTGTAGTAGATTGGGTGTCTTGTAATAGCCAGTCAACTAAGTCCTCAGAACTTTAGGAGTTCAGGGCACGTGGCCTCTTAACACTGGCCATTCTAGGTGCAAAGGGAATCCCAGCATCACGATAGCCCCTGCGGGGTAGCCTTCCTCTGCCTGTAATTTTTTTGGTTAAATTTTCACAAGTGTAACACCAAATGTAATTTGCATGAGTGTGACACAATTTGCCCTGCAGGCAAAAAAAAAAAAAACTGGCAACTGTGACGTGAACTGACAGTGATGACTGGTTTTATTTAACAGCCAAAAAAGGTATTTTTTTTTTATTTGTACAACTGTCACACCTAATGTGATTAGCACTAGGGTGACACAATTTGCCCTGCAGGCAAAAAAAATGGCAACTGTGACGTGAATTGACGGTGAGGACTGGTTTTATTTAACAGCCAAAAAAGGTATTTTTTTTTTTTGTACAACTGTCACACCTAATGTGATTTGCACTAGGGTGACACAATTTGCCCTGCAGGCAAAAAAAATGGCAACTGTGACGTGAATTGACGGTGAGGACTGGTTTTATTTAACAGCCAAAAAAGGTATTTTTTTATTATCTGCACAACTGTCACACCTAATGTGATTTGCGCTAGGGTGACACAATTTGCCCTGCAGGCAAAAAAACTGGCAACTGTGACGTGAGCTGACAGTGCCGACTGGTTTTATTTAACAGCCAAAAAAGTTTTTTTTTTTTATTTGCACAACTGTCACACCAAATGTGATTTGCACTAGTGTGACAGTGAGCAAAAAAGCTTGCCAGCGGAGTTCCCCTTTTAAGCAGTGGTCCCCAACCAGGGTGCCTCCAGCTGTTGCAAAACACACGGACTGATATATTTCAGCCCTTTGAATACTGTAGTAGTTAGTTGCTTTAAAGCAAAAAAGCTTGCCAGCGGAGTTCCCCTTTTATGCAGTGGTCCCCAACCAGGGCGCCTCCAGCTGTTGCACAACACATGGACTAATATATTTCAGCCCTTTGAATACTGTAGTAGTTAGTTGCTTTAAAGAAAAAAACCTTGCCAGCGGAGTTCCCCTTTTATGCAGTGGTTTCCAACCAGAGTGCCTCCAGCTGTTGCAAAACACATGGACTGATATAAGTCAGCCCTTTGAATACTGTAGTAGTTAGTTGCTTTAAAGAAAAAAAGCTTGCCAGCGGAGTTCCCCTTTTAAGCAGTGGTCCCCAACCAGGGTGCCTCCAGCTGTTGCAAAACACACGGACTGATATCTTTCAGCCCTTTGAATACTGTAGTAGTTAGTTGCTTGAAGGAACTTAAGTTTGATTCTGGAGTACCCCTTTTAACCAGCGGTTCCCTCCCAACCAGGGTGCCTCCAGCTGTTGCAAGACACACGAACTGATATCTTTCAGCCCTAAAAAGGGCTTTTTTGGGTGCTGTCCTTAAAGCAGATGTTACACTAGTGCTTTAGGAGTAAACTGGACCCTGAATACACCACCTAGCAGCAACCTAGCTATCGCTTTCCCTATACAGCAGGAGCAGCTTCTCTGTCCCTCCACTTCCTAAGCCTGCAGCATGCTGAATGAGGCTAAATGGCGTCTGTGCAAGAGGTTGGAGGGTCTGGAAGGCAGGGACTGCTGCTGATTGGCTGTAATGTGTCTGCTGACTCTGACTAACAGGGTCAAAGTTTACTGCAATGTTAAAGTATAGGGGGCGGATCGAACTTCACATATGTTCGCCCGGCGATGCGAACATGCGAAATTCGCCGGGAACTGTTTGCCGGCAAATAATTCGCGACATCCCTAGACACGTCCCCAGCTGGTAACACCCAGTTTGATACTTCGTTATAGATTCCTAATAAGAATAACAGAGAAACGGCCCAACACAGAGCTAGAAGGAAAGATGTTCTGACATTTTTTCATGGGAATAAGGTTCGGAGAGGTCAAACATGTCATCTTTAAGGTCCACCCTTCAATACCATATTTATTTATTGTCCTAGGTTCAATTTGAGGCTGATCAATTTCTTGATACAACGATATAGTGTTTCGTTTATTTCTTCTTTTTTTTCAATACAGAGCCCCGGTCCTGCAGCAGCAGCCACCGCTGGTCATTGTTCTTAAGTGGCAAAGGCCCGTGATGCTGATTTTAAACTGGCAGCTGGTGCCCAGTCACTTTTAATCAGTGAGCTGCATTGGCAGGAGGACATCAGCCCTCAGCCCCGTCCAGCCTAAGCCTGCCGGGGTGCACTGAGAGACAAAGACCAGGTGAGTAATGGTACAGTGAACAATCAAGGAGTGGGTTGGATTAGCCTGAGGGGGATGAAGTGACACAGTTGTGGGTTCAAGGGGGAGAATAAAGTGGCACAGGGGGGGATCGAGGGGAACAATTGAGTGGCACAAGGGGTGATAAGAGAGGAATGAATTGGTGCAGGGGGGGTGATAAGGGGCAGAAATTAAGTGGCACATGGGTTAATCAAGGGGGTGATGAAATGGCACATGGGGTCACCAACAGGAGAAGTTTGGAAAGCTGTTTTAGACTCTGGACTTAAAGGGATATTCCAGTGAAAAACTTTTTTTTTTAAATCAACTGGTGCCAGAACGTTAAACAGATTTGTAAATTACTTCTTTTTAAAAATCTTAATCATTCCAGTACTTATTAGCTGCTGTATACTACAGAGGAAGTTCTTTCTTTTTTTTTTCTTTTCTGTCTGACCACAGTGCTCTCTGCTGACACCTCTGTCTGTCTCAGGAACTGTCAAGAGCAGGATAGGTTTGCTATGGGGGATTTGCTCCTGTTCTTGACAGTTCCTGAAACAGATAGAGGTGTCAGCATAGAGCAATGTGGTCAGACAGACATTTAAAAAGAAAAGAACTTCCTCTGGAGCATACAGCCGCTGATAAGTACTGGAAGGATTAAGATTTTTAAATAGAAGTAATTTACAAATCTGTAAAAAGAAATGGAAGGCCCTCACCTAGCCTTTAATACAAAAAAACGAGCAAAACTCGTCTAAACACCAATACCCTAGGTGTTAAATAAATAATGTAAATTTAGGAAAAGAATGATGGTGCTCAAAGTTACATGGATATAATATCTCAAGTATGTGTTTATTAAAAATAACAATATAAAAATACATACAATATATAGCCGTCTGAAAAGCCACAGGGCCCTTGTGGCTGCCCTCTAGCTATATCAAAATAACAATTAAAACATGAAATAATTATACTAATAATGGGAAATAGGTAAAAGATATAGTGCCGTGGGAACTGCTGCTGAAATCAAGTGCAAAAGAATAAAAGTCCAATATTAAAGTTAGTAGGGCATTATGCCACTTGTAGTCCGTGCACATAAATGTTTTACACTTTCAGGGGATTATATATTCTAACGTCCTTGCAAGATGAATAGCGCTAATTCCTGCAAGGTATTTGGTAATGCACTTTGCTCCAGCAATTGATAGTAATATTCAACAAGTTAGAAATAATGTCACAGTATATACTGCGGCGGTGCTGTGCACCTCTCACCTATCCCACCGATCAGGGGAGACGAGAGTGTGGATCGATGCGGTGCGATCCTGCAGCTCCTGGAGTTGACAGCGCAACTCTGATGTCACGGGCTGTGTAAGTTGTATCTTGCCGGCACTGATCTTCTGCAGCAGCGTGCAGGTACTGTCAGCTGTATGATCCTCGGAGACGTGTGGACCTCTGCTCTGCAGCAGGTATAAATAGCCCCAGCGTCCTCGTGTCTTTGAGCGCGAGGGTTTCTTGATTGACAGGGCACTATCTGTCCAAGTCACCTGTAGCAGTATGCTGGGCAGCAGCAGACCTCACTGGGCAATGATGAAATACGATTAATATTCAGGCTGGACTAGTTTCAGGATCTCCATAGATCCTTTCTTCAGCAGCTATAGTATATTATAACATATTGTATACTATAGCTACTGAAGAAAGGATCTATGGAGATCCTGAAACTAGTCCAGCCTGAATATTAGTCGTATTTCATCATTGCCCAGTGAGGTCTGCTGCTGCCCAGCATACCGCTACAGATGCCTTGGACAGATAGTGCCCTGCCAATGAAGCAACCCTCGCGCTCAAAGACACGAGGACGCCGCGGCTACATATACCTGGATCCGAGGATCATACAGCTGACAGTACCTGCACGTTGCTGTAGAAGATCAGTGCCGGCAAGATACAACTTACACAGCCCGTGACATCGGAGTTGCGCTGTCAACTCCAGGAGCTGCAGGATCGCACCGCATCGATCCACACTCCCGTCTCCCCTGACCGGTGGGATAGGTGAGAGGTGCACAGCACCGCCGCACTATATACTGTGACATTATTTCTAACTTGCTGAATATTACTGTCAATTGCCGGAGCAAAGTGCATTATCAAATTCCTTACTGGAATTAGCGCTATTCATCTTGCGAGGACGTTAGAATGTATAATCACCTGAAAGTGTAAAACATTTATGTGCACGGACTACAAGTGGCATAATGCCCTACTAACTTTAATATTAGATTTTTATTTTTTTACACTTGATTTCAGCAGTAGTTCCCACGGCACTATATCTTTAACCTATTTCCCATTATTAGTACCATTATTTCATGTTTTAATCGTTACTTTTATATAGCTAGAGGTCAGCCACAAGGGCCCTGTGGCTTTTCAGAAGGCTATATATTTTATGTATTTTTTATATTGTTATTTTTAATAAACACATACTTTACAGATATTATATCCATGTAACTTTGAGCACCATCATTGTTTTCCTTAATTTACAAATCTGTTTAACATTCTGGCACTGGTTGATAAAAAAATTTTTTCACTGGAGTACCCCTTTAATGATAACACAATGGCCCTGATTTACTATTGTAAACCCGACCTGTTTTGTCGGGTTGTATCAACCAAATACCCCATTGAGTGGGTTAGGGTCAATTCACATCATAAATCCCTTTGACCTTGGGACAAGAAGGGTTTAAGTGACCCTGGGCTTGTCCCAAGGACAAAGGGATTTTTGTCGGGTTGTGCGCCAAAATGTGTTGTATTGTGCCACAAATTGTGCCTGCGCCAGGATTGACACCAAAATTTTAAAATACCCAACCATCTCTTTTGCTTAGAAAACCCCAAAAAGGGATGTGGCCACTGGGGAAAGGGGCGCGTGGCTGTATATTTACTAATGTTTCCACAGAAAATGTGGTGAATTTGAGCTTTGGAAAATCCCACAACTCAGAGCAGTTTAACCTCTTGGGGACGCAGGGCGTATGCATACGCCATGCATCCCTGATCCTTACCGATTCAGGGCATACCTGTAGGCCCTGAGCCCGGTACCGGTGTTTAAAACGGGGTCACCCCGTGAACCCGCATCACACCGGGTCAGTCCCGGGACCCTGGGCTAACAGCGTGCGGCACCGATCGTTGTGCGGCGCGCTATTAACCCTTCAGACGCGTCTGAAAGTGAAAGTAAACGCTTCCCGGCAGCTCAGTCGGGCTGATCGGGACATCGCGATAAAATCGCGATGTTCCGATCAGCTGGGACACAGGCGGAGGTCTCCCTATCTGTCTCTGCAGCGTCCGATCGGGGTTTGATTGCTCCAAGCCTGAGCTACAGGCTTGAGCAATCGAGACCCTATCTCACTGATCCGTGCAAAGCTATGGCTTTGCAGGGATCAGCATAAGAGATCAGTGTGTGCAGTGCTATAGCTCCCTATGGGAGCTATAGCACTGCAAAAAAAAAAAGTGAAAAAAAAAAGTTAACCCCCCTTTTCCCATAAAAAAGAACACAGTGTAAATAAAAATAAACATATGTGGTATCGCCGCATGTGGAAATGTCTGAACTATAAAAATATATCGTTAATTAAATCGCACGGTCAATGCCGTACGCACAAAAAAATCCAAAGTCCCAAATAGTGTATTTTTGGTCACCATTTATGTAATGAAAAAATTTATAAAAAGTGATCAAAAAGTCAGATCAATACAAAAATGGCACTGATAAAAACTTCAGAACACGGCGCAAAAAATTAGAAATGAGCCCTCATACCGGCCCGTATGCGGAAAAATAAAAAAGTTATAGGGGTTAGAAGATGAGAATTTTTAACATAGAAATTTTCCTGCATGTAGTTATGATTTTTTCCGAAGTACGACAATAGCCAACCTATATAATTAGGGTATAATTTTAATCGTATGGACTTACAGAATAAAGATAAGGTGTTATTGTTACCGAAAATTGCACTGCGTAGAAACAGAAGCCCCTAAAAGTTACACAATGACATTGTTTCTTCAATTTTGTCACACAATGAATTTTTTTTTCCATTTCGCTGTGGATTTTTGGGTAAAATTACTAATGTCACTGCAAAGTAGAATTGGTGGCGCAAAAAATAAGCCATCCTATGGAATTTTATGTGCAAAATTGAAAGCGTTATGATTTTTAGAAGGTGATGAGGAAAGAATTAAAATGCAAAAATGGAAAAACGCTGAGTCCTTAAGGTGAAAATAGGTTGAGTCCCTAAGGGGTTAAAAAAAATAAAAACATAGGGAAGCATTTCTAAATACTGTGGAAGAATACCTGTTGGGAAACAAAAACCATAAAGAAAACTACACTCAACTCTTAGTAAATCAGTGCCAATATGTAATAAGCCTCTATACATTCCTTATAACACTATGTTTTTGCAGAGCTTTTAGAGCCCATTATCAGAAAAATGAAGCACTGACAGCTATAAAGATATATGAATCAGCATAGACAGGCTTTAAGACTGTACAGCCATGGTAGCAAAAGGTGGACACTGTGACAAGTTATTTCTCATAAATGTTTAACGACAATATGGAAGAAATAATGATGCAGATAAAGCATATACTATGAGTTCTTTACCCTTATAAATAACTGCTGACAGCTACTTGGAATTGCAGAATGGAGATCATGGCTGGGGCACTGTGAGAGGCATTTGGGGCAAGCAATCTGCTCTTAAGGGGGAATTAGTGGCTGATACACATACTGTAATAAGGGCATTTGTTGCTGACACACAGTTATGCGGCAACTGGCAACTCTTCTGATATACACTCTACACTATGTGGACATCTATGGCTGACTTGATGGGACAATCACACCTGTGTCTGACACACTGTGCCCATAAATGTCTGCTGCCCATAGTTTCTTGCATTTTCAACAGTTTCAGGCTCTGG
This sequence comes from Hyla sarda, assembly GCF_029499605.1. Classification (NCBI taxonomy): domain Eukaryota; kingdom Metazoa; phylum Chordata; class Amphibia; order Anura; family Hylidae; genus Hyla; species Hyla sarda. The sequence goes on from NC_079193.1 coordinate 292,265,757, forward strand.
ATGACTTATAGGGTTATTTCAGGGAAACATTTTTTTATATTGGGCTCAAGGTACTTTCAAAATAAAAATTGATAGCATACTCACTTGCCCTGATCCTCTGCAGCTGCTGATCTGAAGGCACTGGGTCTCCACTGCTCACGGTTTCTCTTATGTTTTGTTCCTGTTGGCTCAATAATTGCCCGCTTTGCCAATTACAGGCTGAGGAGAGTCAGTTCTGTGGCCAGTGGTTGGCTAAGGGGTATTTTCTACAGGAATAAAATGTCAGAAGAAATGGAAAACAGCAGAGAACAGTGGAGACCATTGGAATGAGAGCTGCAGGTAATAAGGCAGGTGAGTATGCTGTGCTTTCTTTTTAAGAAACACCACAACAACACCCTCAGTAAATCCTCTTTAAGTCATTAATCTCACCATGGTCCAGTATTTTAGATCTTTATACTATAGTTTGATCAGACTGTTAAAATCCTTCATGGTTTTCTGTTCCAGCTGCATTTAGATAAAAAAAAATGGTATCTTCTAAATGTAACATTGTTTTTTGAGTTTAGTTCATTCTTTTGTTCCCAAGTCCTTCACTTAAATATTCTTGTACAGGGTGACATGGCATTGTGACATTTTGCTCTGTAATAACTGAAACACCTACAGCAAAGAACACACACTGATTTGGAAACATTCCGTTCCTAAGCAGCAAATGACTAGAACCAAGAAAATACCAAAAGGGAAATACCTAGTATTGAAGTCATTTATTTACTTGTTCCCTTGCAGTCTTCATGAGTTGGAGTTGTGCTTTTGATATGGGAGGTGGAAGAAGACAGTTAATAAGTGACCTACAGTGTCAATTACAGTGACCTAGTAATAAGATTAAAGAGCATGTTGTTACGCCGAGCGCTCTGGGTCCCCGCTCCTCCCCGGAGCGCCCGCTGCGTTTTCCTATTCGCAGCGCCCCGGTCGGACCCGCTGACCAGGAGCGCTGCGATAATGTCCCTAGCCGGGATGCGATTCGCGATGCGGGACGCGCCCGCTCGCGGTTCGCATCCCGGCCCAGCTTACCAGACTCGTTCCCCATCTGTGCTGTCCTGCTCTCTGCGATTTAAAGGGCCAGTGCGCCGCTGATTGGCGCCTGGTTCTAATTAGTGTATTCACCTGTGCACTTCCCTATATAACCTCACTTCCCCTTCCCTTCCTTGCCGGATCTTGTTGCCATCGTGCCAGTGAAAGCGTTCCTTGTATGTCCCAAGCCAGTGTTCCAGACCTCTTGCCGTTGCCCCTGACTACGATCCTCGCTGCCTGCCCTGACCTTCTGCTACGTCCGACCTTGCTCTTGCCTAATCCCTTGTACCGCGCCTATCTCAGCAGGCAGAGAGGTTGAGCCGTTACCGGTGGATACGACCTGGTTGCTACCGCCGCTGCAAGACCATCCTGCTTTGCGGCGGGCTCTGGTGAATACCAGTAGCAACTTAGAACCGGTCCACCGGTAGGGTCCACGCCAGTCCCTCTCTGACACAGAGGATCCACCTCCAGCCTGCCGAATCCTGACACATGTGTTGCTTTTCCTTGTTTCATAATGGCCAATGTAAATGCACATTTAATGAAGTCTAGTCAGAATGTTCCTAAAGTGAAGATGGGATTTCAAGAACACCTAAATGAGATGTCTGGTGCAGACTTTCCCTATTCTATCCTGCCCGGGCTGCAAAAAAAAAAGAGAAAACTTTTCCTTACCTTCCTACGTTCCCCGGAGCTCCGCAACAGCTGATTGGTCGGCCTAGTTGCCTACTTCCTACTTCCCTTATCCCGGTACGTCACACGGCGCTTCAGCCTATCACCGGCTGAGGCGGGACATCGCTAAGGGAAGTAGGAAGTAGGAAGTAGACAGCCCAGCCGTTCCAAACAGCTGTTGCGGGGCTCCGGGGGAACATAGAAAGGTAAGTGAAAGTTTGTTTTCTCTTTTTTTGCAGCCCGGCAGGATGGAATAGGAAAAGTCTGCACTGGACATCTCCTTTAAAGTACATACATAAAAGTATATATATTTTTTTTATTTAAAAGTAATATTAAAATTGATTCCAGGTAATTGCCCTGGAGATGCATAAGAAAACCTGGACTGTAAAATCACCTGACATAGTATGGGCTACTGGAATTTTTATGCTGTTTTCCAAGGACAGACCTTTATGTCTAGTGCTTCCCCTTCTAAAAACTCACGATCGCAGAGGATTTCAGGAGTGAGACCCAGTGAGATCAACGACTTTTGACTTTTTAATCATAGTAACACTTTAATGCTCTTAATAATGTCACTGGTGTAAAGTTCACTTTTGAAAAATTTTAGGACTCTGAAGCTATATCCAGCACCTGTTTTACCAACTTTTTAAAAGTTCGGCTTGGCAGGCTCATCAGACTTTCTGAAAAAAAAAACTGTGATTTGCACGCTAACAGGTTCTCTGCAAACTGGCAATTAACCCCTTAAGGACCAGCCCAAATAAACCTGTGCACCCCTGAAAGACCAGGCCTGTTTTTTCAAATTGGGGATCTCTTTCTTTATTAGAGAATAACTCTGGTAACGTTTTGCCAAACACGATAATTCTGACTTTGTTTTTTTGTCACAAGTTGTCCTTCATGTACATAGTAAAAGTAAGCCGATATCATTTGTAGTTTTTTTTTTTACAATGCGAAAAATCATGAATTTGTTTTTTTAAATTTACGATTTTTTGCTATTTTAACACTAATAGGTTGGATATATTTATACATACTGACCAAATAGTTTATGAAACTTATACTTTCAGATGTCTACTTTATTTTGACAGCATTTTTTTGTTTTTAATTAACATTTTAAATTAATTAGAAGCTTAACAATTTAACTTGAAATTTTGAAAATTTGAAAAGTACATCTTTTTTTTATGTGCTATGCAAGGTTTGCAGAAGTTTGAAGGTAGTAGAACATAGGAACACCCCCCCAAATGACCCCATTTTAAAAACTAGACCCCTCAAGGTATTCGCTAGGGGGTACAGTGAGTATTTTAACACCATAGTTTTTTGGCAGGAATTATTACAAAGTCAATGTTAAAAATTCGAAATTTGCATTTTTTCACAAATGCATCATTTGTGGGGCATATTTTTTGTACATCACTTCTGATATTGCAAGAAATGTACCCTATATTTTATTAAGCTGCCCGGCCCGTGTTTGGAAATACTCCCGCTTAGGCCATATTTGGTTCCTTGGCGGCGTGGTAGGGCCCAGAAGGAGAGGAGCGCCATTTGGCTTTCACGGCATCATTATATGAATAGTCCCCATTCATACTGCATTTCTGCAGTATAGGTGTCCGTTGTCATGTCAAAAAAGGGATGCCAATGTATACTGTACCGTCTCATTCAGAAATAAATAGAGCTGCTACAGTATACGTCAGCATCACTCTTTTTGACATGATGCTGACGGATAACTCTAACACTGCGGAAAAGCAGTATGAACGGTACGCAGTGTAGGGTCACATGGAGCGCATCCGCAGCATATTTCACACTACAGATGCCCCCTGGCAGTCACAAGGGCGAGATCACTGGTGTGGCTGGGTAGCTCAGTGTGTCCGCTCATGACTGCCTGCGGGAAATCCACCACTATTAGTGGAAACACAAAGCTACCCAGCCGCAGCAGGGAGCTCATTAATGTGACTGTTGGCGGGCACCCGCAGCATGTAATATGCTGTGGATGTGCGCCATGTGATACTACACATTATACTTTTTTTTTAATTATATTTATTTAATAAATGTGTTTTTATTTTATTTATTTTTACACTTTTTTTAAACTTTTTTTACACTTTTTTGTAACATTTTTTACACTATTTTTTATACTTATTGTTTTTATACACTTTGATTTATTTTATATTTTTTTCCCTTTTTTTATGCTTTGGAATACTTAGTATTCCAAAGCATTGCAGATATATGCTGCCTGCTAGTTTTACACTAGCAGGCAGCATATGAGGACGTGCCTCTGGCACGTCCTGGCAGGCAATATCCAGGGCAGACCTGGGGGTCCTTGTAAAGACCCCCGGCTGCCCAGGTAAGCAGCAGCACCCCGCGATCATTGCGGGGTGCTACAGGAGAGAGACAGAGGGAGCCCCCTCCCTCTGTCAAAACTCCTTACAGCTCCGACCGCGGCTGCAAGGGTTAAACTGCCGGGACCGAAGTTTTCTTCGGTCCCCGCAGTGGGGCAGGTCCCCGTCCGCCGGGGATTACACACAGCACCCCGTGATCTCGCTGCGGGGTGCTTCAGGGGAGACAGAGGGAGCTCCCTCCCTCTGTCATAACACTTACAGCCCGCGGTCACTTCCGACCGCGGCTGTAAGGGTTAAACTGCCGAGACCGAAGTTTTCTTCGGTCCCGGCAGTGCGGCAGGGTCCCGGCTGTGTGTTACAGCTGAGTCCCTGCCGCGATCTCGTGGGTGCACTGGGCAGCACCCACGAGAAGCATGGACGAGTATACACATCCTGGTGCGGGAACGTTCATCCTGCTTGGACGTGTATACACGTCCATGGTCGCTAAGGGGTTAAATAAGCCTCAACATTTTTGTATAACACTGCCTAAAAGCTCTAGTGCCCGGTATAGTATCGCTGTAGTTGGCAGATGCCTGCCAGTGTTAACATTCCATCTCTAAATCCTTCTCCTTAGGTCACACTTCCTCAGCCTCCTCATCCAACTTCTCAAGAAAAACATCAATACTGCTGTCAGCCAGAAGGGAACCCTCCTCCATCCCTCCTTCCTCAATCATCACGTGAGCGTTTGCTCCAGAAGGAATATCGGCTACATAACATCACTAATTCTATTGTTTTCCTTGCTGACAAATCTTGTTGCCACTTTGAAAGAGATGAGCATGTGACAGGTGTCTAATTGCTGCCCCGAGAAGAGTGGGCCGGCCAGGCCACAGCCACCCGAAGCACGGACCAGGCAGGCCACTAACACTAGTACACAAGGTCCTGACACTTGTATCAGGATCTTGTGTGCAGCGGCCGTAGAGTTGCAGAGCTGAGCTGAGCTATAAGCTCTCTATAAACTCAGTCCAGAACCTGCAATGGCCGTTCGAGACATCTGCATCCTGGCGCGGGCAGCGCGATGATATAATGTCATCATGCCACCTAAGCTAAGACGCAGAGACCCTTGGGCAGAATGGGAGGTGCGCGGTGGCTGCGGCATCTGAATCAGTGACCGGCCACATCGTTGGTGAGGGTGAGCTTCAGACCAGGTAGGGAGAGTTAGATCCTGCAGTAGCACTGCTCTGCATGCATTTTGCTCCGGTAGCCTGTCCCTAAACTTTTTTTTTACTTGCAGGTTTTTTTTTCTGAATTTTTTTTTCCTGAATTTTTTTTTCCTGAATTTTTTTTCTGAATTTTTTTCCAGTTCCACAGTTTTTTGTGTTTTTTTTCGGAGAGGGTGTTTGCGGCCCCTGCCACCAGTCGCTGTTCTGCACTGTGTGGCCCGACCAAACCCCTTGCTTTTTTTAAAGAAGCGTTTGTGTTTTGTACATTTGCATAATCACTTCACTAAATTACACTTCTATACTTCTCACAAATAAAGTACGTAAAAACACAAAATTTTCGGACACACTTACAACCCCCTGTCCCTGTCCCTACCACCCCCCAAAAAAAAATATTAAATGCCTTCAATGCTGAATCAGTCAGTGATGGGGAAGAGGAAGATCCCAGCTTTCTACCTCTTCCTCTTTCCCATAATCTACTGATGATGAGCCCCCTAGAAGGTGGCGGCACATCCACCACAGGGCAATGCCGGTAGAGGTCCCACAAACTAGTAGCCCTGTCCCCCAAACTAGTAGCCCTGACCTCCAAACAAGTAGCCCTGTCCCTCGTACAATGTTCCCTGTCCACCGTACAAGTTTCCCTGTCCCCCCTATAGGTGACCCTGTCTGGACCCCAGTTCCGGACGATTACGCACCAATGATTCCTGGGTTTGCTGGCCGCCCAGAAATCCAAATTGACACCACAGACCTCACTGAAATTGAATTATTTTCTGTTTTTTTTGTGTGAGGACTTTGTCAATTTGATGGTGGCTCAAACAAACTTGTACGCCGAACAGTTTATGGCCCAGAACCCTGATTCTTTTTTTTTGCTAGGCCCTAAAGATGGACCCCCATTAAGGCAGCTGGAATGAGGACATTTTAGGGCCTCATGCTGCATATGGGCTTAGTAAAAAAGCCGACCATTTGGCAATACTGGAGTGGGGATGTTCTGTATAACACCCCAATCTACTGTATGGTCATGCCACGGGCACGCTTTGAGGCTGTCCTCAAATGTTTGCATTATGTTGATAATGCAACGTGAATGTCCCGAAATGATCCCGCATATGACCGCCTATTCAAAATCAGGCTGGTCATAGATCATTTCACTAATAAATTTGCAGAGGCCTATGTCCCCCAAAAGTAGGTCGCCATTGAGACTCCATTTCCGTTAGGTATGGCGTGAAAGTATACAAACTCTGTGAGAGTACCTCAGGGTACACTTACAGGTTTAGAGTGTACGAAAGGAAGGACATTGAACCTCCAGAATGCCCCCCCCCATCCTGGGAGTTAGTGGGAAAATTGTGTGGGAACTGATGTACCCACTGCTGGATAAAGGTTATCACTTGTACGTGGATAACTTTTATACCAGCATTCCTCTATTCAAGACCCTTTATGCCAGAGCCACTGCAGCTTGTGGCACTGTGCGGAAAAATCAAAGAGGCCTTCCGACAAATCTCCCACCAATCCCTAGGGGTGAATATAGGGCCGTTACTAGTTAAAATCTGCTGTTGGTCAGATATAAGATCCTTATGCTGACCACCATTCATGGTAACGGGAGCACCCCTGTTAATGTGCAAGGTACCGCTACATTGGTCCTCAAGCCTGATTGTATCCTGGACTACAATCAGTATATGGAAGGAGTTGATCTCTCAAATCAAGTCCTCAGACCATATACGCCATGAGCAAAACCAGAAGATGGTACAAAAAAGCAGTGTTGTACATGGTCCAGACGGCATTGTACAACGCTTTTGTACTATTCTGGAGCGCAGGAAACACGGGGACATTCCTTTAGTTCCAGGAGGTAGTGATCAAGGCCCTGATCTTTGGCGACCAGGAAGGAGCGGCTCAAGTACCTCTGGAACGGAAGGCCCCCGTATCGTACCAGGGCAACATTTTCCAGGAGAGGTCCCCCAAACTGGAAAAAAGAAAAGACACAAAGTCTGTTTTAAAAAAGGGATAAGTAGGGGCACCATTTTCCGGTGTGACATCTGTCCTGAAAAACCAGGCCTCTGCATCAAAGAATGCTTCAAGGCGTACCATACATTATAGAGTATTAAATGTATGATTTACCCCATTTTTATCCTTCCCCAAATTAGCTCAGCATTGTACATGAGCCATGCGGCGTTGTACAATGCGTTTGTTCTTTTCCAATGTGTTGGTGAAGTTGTACATGAGCTTGGGACCACGGCAATGTACAGCGCTTTTCCAATGCTTTGGCAACACAGGGACATTCCAGTCCCTGGTTGTAACAATCCCCCAAAAGTCCCGAGAACGTTGATCCAGGGTTTTATTCTCATTGCCATATTTGTAATTGGGAAGGAATTTTCCCCTGGTATTGGGCAAATTGGCATCCACCTCATTAGGGAATTTTTGCCTTCCTCTGGATCAACACAGTAGGGCAGTGTTTTCCAATCAGGCTGCCTCCAGCTGTTGCAAAACGATAACTCCCAGCATGCTGGGAGTCACAGTTTTGCAACAGCTGGAGGCACCCAGGTTGGGAAACACTGCAATAGGGAGAAATTTACTAACTGCTGTGTTTTGGTACACCGCATGTAAGTAAAGCACTGCAACTGTCAGCCGCCCCTGTGCAAATCACTAATTTAGGCCTCAAATGTGCAGAGAGTTTCTCACTCCTGAGCCCTGTCCCATTTGCCTGGAAACAGTTTAGGGCCACAGATGGGGTATTTCAGTCCTCAGGAGAAAATGCTATACAATTTAGGGGAGCCTTTTTCCCCTTTAACCCCTTCTGAAAATGAAAACTTTGGGCTGCACCAGCATGTTAGTGTAAAAAAAATTTTTTTTTTTTTTTTTTACATTTACATGCTAGTGTAGCCCCATTTTTTTTATTTTCCCAAGGGGTAAAAGGGGAAAATGGCTAAAATTTTTAACATAACTTTTCCAGAGTGTGAAAATACCCCATATGGGGATGTAAAGTGCTTTGCGGGTGCATGGCAGGGGTCAGGACTGAGGGAGCACCATGTACACCATGTGCCTAAATTGGTGATTTGTACTGCAAAGGCTCATAGTTGCAGAGGTTCAGACATAAAAACTAAAATAAAATAATAAGTGACCCCCTTTTGAAAACTACACCCTTCAAGGAATGTAATCAGGGGTGCAGTGAGAATTTCGACCCTATAGGTGTCTGACAGATATTTGGAACAATTAGCGGTGAAAATAAAAAATTAAAACCTGTTGGTGTAGCCCCACATTTTTCATTTTCACAAGGGATAAATGGGGAAAAAGACCCTCAAAATTAGTAACACAAGTTTTCTTGAGTATGGAAATACCCCATAGACGCAAAGTGATGTGCGGGCACACTGCAGAGCTCATAAGGGAGTGGGTGCCATCAGCCATTTTGGAGAGTGGATTTGGCTGGAATGGAGGTTGGGAGCATGGTGTGTTTTCAAAGCCCCTATTGTGCCAGGACAGTGGAAACCCCACACATGTAACCACATTTTGGAAACGACACCCCCTCACGGAATGTAACAAGTGGTACAGTGAGCATATAGACCCCAAAGGTGATTCCAAGATTTTTGGAACAGTAGGCTCTGAAAATAAAAGAATATTTTTCAGCGCACTATTCAAAACATCTTAGAATTACCGTTGGGTGTAAATGATCACTGCACCTCTTGTTACGTGTAGTTTCCAAAATGGGGTCACATGTGGGGGATTTCTGCTTTTATGGCACCATGGGGGCTTTGTAAATGCACATGGCCCCCGACTTCAATTCCAGACAAATTCTCTCTTCAGGCCCAATTGGCCTCCTTCTGTTTTGAGCCATGTTGTGCGCCCACAGAAAACTTTCCATCCACATATGGGGTATTTCCAAACTCAGAAGAAATGGGGTTACACATTTTGGGGGGCTTTTTCTCCTATTACCCCTTGTGAAAAGAAAAAATTTTGGGCAACAACAGCATTTTAATGAAAAAAATGAAATTTTTTATTTTTATGTCCCACTTTAACGAAAGTTCGACAAGCACCTGTGGGGTGTAAAGGCTCACTGTACCCCTTATTACGTTCCTTGAGTGGTATAGTTTCTAAAATAGTGTGCCACGTTTTATTTTTTTTTATTTTTTTCTGTTCCGGCACCATAGGGGCTTCCTAAGTGCGACAAGCCCCCAAAAACCATTTCAGCAAAATTTGCTTTCCAAAAGCCAAATGTGGCTCCTTCTATTCTGAGCATTGTAGTGTGCTTGCAGAGCTTTTTATGTCCACATATGGGATATTTCCATAATCAGGAGAAATCGGGTTACACATTTTCGGGGGCATTTTCTCCAATAACCCCTTGTAAAAATGAAAAATTTGGGGTAACACCAGCATTTTAGTGAAACGTTTTTAAATTTTTTTATTTTCACATCTAACTTTAACGAAAAGTTGTCAAACACCTGTGGGGTATTAAGGCTCACTGTACCCCTTGTTACATTCCTTGAGGGGTGCAGTTTCCAAAATAGTAGGCTATGTGGTTTTTGTTGTTCTGGTACCCTAGGGGCTTCCTATATGCAACATGCCCCCCAAAAACCATTTCAGCAAAATTAGCTCTCCAAAATCCCATTGTCGCTCTTTCCCTTCTGAAACCTCTACTGCACCCAAAGAGCACTTTACATCCACATAGGAGGTATTTCCTTACTTGAGAGAAATTGGGTTACACATTTTGTGGGGCTTTTTCTCCTTTTACCCCTTGTAAAAAGTAAAAAAAAAAATGGGTCTACAAGAACATGGGAGTGTAAAAAAATGAAGATTTAGAATTTTCACCTTCATTTTGCTGCTATTCCTGTGAAACACCTAAAGGGTTAAAAAACTTTATGAATGTAATTTTGAATACTTTGAGGGGTGCAATTTTTATATTGGGGTCATTTATGGGGTATTTCTAATATGAAGGCCCCCTCAAATATTTTTTCGCAAAAAATTTGAAAATGCTGTTAGACTTTGAAGCCCTATAATGTCTTCAAAAATTATAAACATGTCAACTTTATGATGCAAACATAAAGTAGACATATTGTATATGTGAATCAATATATAATTTATTTGGAATGTCCATTTCCTTACAAGCAGAGAGCTTCAAAGTTTGAAAAGTGCTAAACTTTCTAAATTTTCATGATATATTAAAGTTTTTCTTCAAGAAATGATGCAAGTATCGTTGGAAATTTACCACTATCATAAAGTAGAATATGTCACAAAAAAAACTATCTCGGAATCAAACTCAAAAGTCAAAGCATCCAAGAGTTATTAATGCTTAAAGTGACAGTGGTCAGATTTGCAAAAAATGCTCTGGTCCTTAAGGTCAAAATGGGCTTGGTCCTTAACCCCTTAAGGACTCAGCCCATTTTGGCCTTAAGGACTCAGACAATTTAATTTTTACGTTTTCATTTTTTCCTCCTCGCCTTCTAAAAATCATAACTCTTTTATATTTTCATCCACAGACTAGTATGAGGGCTTATTTTTTGCGTGACCAGTTGTCCTTTGTAATGACATCACTCATTATATCATAAAATGTATGGCGCAACCAAAAAACACTATTTTTGTGGGGAAATTAAAACAAAAAACGCAATTTTGCTAATTTTGGAAGGTTTTGTTTTCACGCCGTACAATTTATGGTAAAAATGATGTGTGTTCTTTATTCTTAGGGTCAATACGATTAAAATGATACCCATTATTATATACTTTTATATTATTGTTGCGCTTAAAAAAAATCACAAACTTTTTAACCAAATTAGTACGTTTGTAATCCCTTTATTTTGATGACCTCTAACTTTTTTATTTTTCCGTATAAGTGGCGGTATAGGGGCTCATTTTTTGCGCCATGATCTGTACTTTTTTTTGATACCACATTTGCATATAAAAAACTTTTAATACACTTTTTATTATTATTTTTTTAATAAAATGTATTAAAAAAGTAGGAATTTTTGACTTTTTTTATTTTTTTTCGTTCACGCCGTTCACCGTACAGGATCATTAACATTTTATTTTAATAGTTTGGACATTTACGCACGCGGCGATACCAAATATGTCTATAAAAAATGTTTTTTACGCTTTTTGGGGGTAAAATAGGAAAAACGGACGTTTTACTTTTTTATTGGGGGAGGGGATTTTTCACTTTTTTTTAACTTTTACTTTTACATTTTTTTACATTTTTTTTTACACTTGAATAGTCCCCATAGGGGACTATTCATAGCAATACCATGATTGCTAATACTGATCTGTTCTATGTATAGGACATAGAACAGATCAGTATTATCGGTCATCTCCTGCTCTGGTCTGCTCGATCACAGACCAGAGCAGGAGACGCCGGGAGCCGCACGGAGGAAGGAGAGGGGACCTCCGTGCGGCGTTATGAATGATCGGATCCCCGCAGCAGCGCTGCGGGCGATCCGATCGTTCATTTAAATCGCGAACTCCCGCAGATGCCGGGATCTGTATTGATCCCGGCACCTGAGGGGTTAATGGCGGACGCCCGCGAGATCGCGGGCGTCGGCCATTGCCGGCGGGTCCCTGGCTGCGATCAGCAGCCGGGATCAGCCGCGCATGACACGGGCATCGCTCCGATGCCCGCGGTTATGCTTAGGACGTAAATGTACGTCCTGGTGCGTTAAGTACCACCTCACCAGGACGTACATTTACGTCCTACGTCCTTAAGGGGTTAAAGGGGTTATCCAGGAAAAAACTTTTTTTTTATATATCAACTGGCTCCAGAAAGTTAAACAGATTTGTATATTACTTCTATTAAAAAATCGTAATCCTTTCAGTACTTACGAGCTGCTGAAGTTAAGGTTGTTCTTTTCTGTCTAAGTGCTCTCTGATGACACGTGTCTCGGGAACCGCCCAGTTTAGAAGCAAATCCTCATAGCAAACCTCTTCTAAACTGGGCGGTTCCCGAGACATGTGTCATGAGAGAGCACTTAGACAGAAAAGAACAACTATAACTTCAGCAGCTCATAAGTACTGAAAGGATTAAGATTATTTAATAGAAGTAATTTACAAATCTGTTTAACTTTCTGGAGCCAGTTGATATACATAAAAAGAAAAGTCTTTTCCTGGATAACCCCTTTAAGGGGTTAATCCAACATGGTAAAAGACAAAATTTCTGTGGTCTCACACCACCATTTTCAAGTCCTTGAAAATGGTGGTGCGAGACCCCAGAAATGTTGTCTTTTACCATGCTGGATTAAAGCTACACTATTTTCGGATACTCTTGTGTGCTGCAGTCGCTTCTCTTTCTTGAATCTGCACTTTGGACCTAGGACCAAGGTCCCTGAGACTGCTTGCCCCCACATTCCTCCTTTACCTTGGAGTGCTGCTCTTCCCTTTGTTTTGTGTTGATATACATATATATATATATATATATATATATATATATATATATATATAATGTTAAAAATAAGTAAAAACATTTTTTTTATCAATATAACCCCCCTTAATAAAATAAAATCACCCCTCTTTTCTCATTTTTCAAATAAAACACTGTTTATAATTATTAAATAAATAAACGTAAATAACGTAATTGTTTGAACTATTCAATTGTGGCGTTCCTGAGCATGCCCGGGGACAGCATTTCACTTTTGGACCCAGGCAGCGCAATGTCTTGGGCCAGTCCATTTTTGGCACTGTAGGATCAAGGAGGGCATGTTTAAAAGCCTAAGAACATCTAAACTGAACGCAAACTTTCCCGCACATAGCCAGCACATCTCTTGGACAGGTACAATTTCTTAAGAAATGTTTAAGCACATTTGTCATACAGGTAGAGTTTGTCGTGCCATCTAGAGGCAGGGCCACCACGATGATTGTGTCTTTATTTTCAACCACATTTTCCAATCTCAGATTATGACCAGAGAGCCAGTGTGAAACTTCATGCTGCAGACAGGGCAGCAAGTCCTGCATTGTGTGCCTTTTCTCGCCCAGGCTTAGCAAATGTAATACAGCATGGCAGCACTTGACTGTGCACAGAAAACTGCATAGAGTGGCCCACCCCATTATTTGCCTAGACACTGTGGAGCCAACAAGATAATACGGTAGCACTTGCAACACTAACAACTAAGCCAGATGTTAATTAAAGAGTATTACAACAGGGTGACTGGGTGAATACTGTTGTCTGTATGACATAGATAATTGATCGAATAGAGGAGATGGACACGACAGGGACGCGGACAAGACAGAGAATGCACTGTTTGGGGGCAAGGCCTGGCTGCTAGATAAATGAGAGGGATTTGGAGCAGCAGGGGTGAGGTTTTCTTCATATTGTGGGGTGTCTGGAGTGTCCTACGTGGCCTTGTGATACCGCTCCATGCACCTACGTAGTTGCTATACTTTTTTTTGCATCTGTTAAGGTAGAAAAGAATTTCCACAGGGCTCTGGAAGGTATTTTACTCAGGCCTACAGATGTAGCAGCATCATCGCCTTCACTTGCCCGAGCTGTTTAGATCAGCAGGACTACGTCTGGTACATACAACAGGTGTCCTGGCCCTACCTCGGCTATGCTCTTCTTCGCTGACAGTACCACTACCCTCCTGCTCTGAACACTCCTTCTCCTCACCTGGTTCCCATGCCCTGTGCAACACTAAATATTTATTACCAAAATACATGTAACTTGGCCTTGGATTGCTATTCCGAGTACACTGTCATTGTTGTAAATGCGTATGTATCTTAATCCCAGGTAGAAGTATATATATATATATATATATATATATATATATATATATAGTATATATATATTTTTTTTTTTATTAAACCCAGAAAATACATGTAACTTGGCTTTAGACGGCTATTCCATGTTCAGTCTCAATGCTTTTGAAAGCTTCTGTATGTTAAACCCACAGATAAATTGTCCTAAAATGCATATTTCCCATTTACAACACCTTTAAATGTGTATTTTTTCAATAACAGGATGGTCCCCCACTGTACTCAGCTTGCTGGATATTGTAATGTGATAGCTTTTATGGGCTCATTCTGCAATTAGATAGCTGGGATTTGTAGTGCACCAACTGGACACAGCAATGCAAGTGACATGAGGTAACTGTCTGAGGTCAGCCCACTGCTCAATGCTTTGCTCAGCTTGCTTTCAAATTCTATTGGATTTGTGAATGCTTTCTGGGATCAGTGATTCCTCTGTGCTCTCTCTCAGTTTTCTCTCCAAAATGGTGGTCACATTGCAATGCATAGGGCGTTATCAGCCTCTTAAACTTACCCCAGTGCTGTCTCCTTATTGACCTGGGAGCTGTATGTCACATAAATGAAAGCAATAATTGGATAACTGGGATCATGTGATCTTTCTGCTAGCTGCAAGGTGTGCTGGGCTACCTTGACTTCATCTCAGCATTCCTAGTACTTCCTTCATACATTCAGGCACCAAAATGCCATCTGTTTCTCAAAATGCCGTCTATTCTGCTACTATTACTGCTGTTGCCAGTCTCGTGCGAGCAAAGCCTGGCAAAGTCTGAAAGCTCAGCGAACTACTGTCACTCAAAGTTTTGAGGGACACTGTGTTCACCGGACTCGGCTCACTCATCTCTTATCCTATTTGCCAGAGGGCTTTGATTCCCCCCAGACACTAAGGCCCAAGTGAAACTTCAGCTTACCCCCCATAGCTACTGTTTTTATTTTGAAGGTTTATTTTAGGTAGGTATTTTTCTTCCCAACAAAACTTGTAGTAAGATAATGGCTTTGCTATTGTGACTTTTGTAAACACCTTCTTGTTTCTCTTGCTGAACAGGTCATGTTGTGCTGGGTCAAACCCTCTTTACCGTTAGACTCATGAATGATTATGGCTTAAAATAATTTCAAAGTACAATAAGGTTTTAATGGACAGTTACAAAAAGGGATGTTTATATAACAAAATGCATGTACAGAAAATGTTTTGATGAATTAACTAAAAGATTTTTGTTGTTTTTAGAACTTAACTATTTCATTCTTAAGTCTCTGAACAAAATGAAGTGCTTTCCTTTTATATACATTTGCACTTTTTGTTTGTTTATTTGCTTTTTGGAAGGAAAGTGTCACAGTTTTTTCCTCATTAAAGGCAGATGCTGAAACATGTTCATTTTTTTCTAATCTGCTTCTATTTTTTCATTGGAATTTTTATTTATAAAATGTTTATTGCCTTATTATGGAGGCTGCCATCTTGCCTGAGCTGTGTTTAATAACATTTTAGTGATATGCTTTACAGCACCATGGACATTAGTAACAATAGACTGAAGCTGTCCCATTCAAATGAATGGAAAAGGTGTCATATTAGAGGTGGACTTATTAGAGGTCATTCTAGGGGTGAATATTGGAGGTGAACATATTAGAGGTCATTCTTCATGGAGGGAGATGCTGATCTCTGGTTGTGGATTCAGTGTTATCTTTCTAGTGGTGTCACCTTTGAGGCATTACTGGAAAATGATTTGTATAGAACAAGAAGTCTCAGCTTAGTTTTACCCTAGTTTTAGAATGGAAGCTGCAAGATTTCAGGAATATTATGAAATAAAGATAATAAAATGTAAAATTCAAAACAGCAACAAAAATTCTTAAACAATATAATTAACTCTTTAACCCCTTAAGGACCGGAGGTTTTTCCGTTTTTGCATTTTCGTTTTTTGCTCCTTGCCTTTAAAAAATCATAACTCTTTCAAATTTACACCTAAAAATCCATATGATGGCTTATTTTTTGCGCCACCAATTCTACTTTGTAATGACGTTAGTCATTTTGCCCAAAAATCTATGGTGAAGCGGGAAAAAAAATCATTGTGCGACAAAATTGAAAAAAAAACGCTGTTTTGTAAATTTTGGGGGATTCCGTTTCTACGTAGTACATTTTTCGGTAAAAATGACACCTGATATGTATTCTGTAGGTCCATACGATTAAAATGATACCCTACTTATATAGGTTTGATTTTGTCGGACTTCTGGAAAAAATCATAACTACATGCAGGAAAATTAATACGTTTAAAATTGTCATCTTCTGACCCCTATAACTTTTTTATTTTTCCGTGTATGGGGCGGTATGAGGCTCATTTTTTGCGCCGTGATCTGAAGTTTTTAACGGTACCATTTCTGCATTGATAGGACTTATTGATCACTTTTTATTCATTTTTAAATGATATAAAAAGTGACCAAAAATGCACTATTTTGGACTTTGGAATTTTTTTGCGCGCACGCCATTGACCGAGCGGTTTAATTAATGATATATTTTTATAATTCGGACATTTCCGCACGCGGTGATACCACATATGTTTATTTTTATTTTTATTTACACTGTGTTTTTTTTTTTATTGGAAAAGGGGGGTGATTCAAACTTTTAATAGGGGAGGAGTTAAATGATCTTTATTCACTTTTTTTTTTCACTTTTTTTTTGCAGTGTTATAGCTCCCATAGGGACCTATAACACTGCACACACTGATCTTCTATGTTGATCACTAGTTTCTCATAAGAAACCAGTGATCAACGATTCTGCCGGATGACTGCTCATGCCTGGATCTCAGGCACTGAGCAGTCATTCGGCGATCGGACAGCGAGGAGGCAGGTAGGGGCCCTCCCGCTGTCCTGTCAGCTGTTCGGGATGCCGCGATTAGCCGCGGCTATCCCGAACAGCCCGACTGAGCTAGCCGGGAACTTTCACTTTCACTTTTAGCCGCGCGGCTCAGCTTTGAGCGCGCGGCTAAAGGGTTAATAGCGCGCGGCGCCGCGATCGGCGCTGCACGCTATTAGAGGCGGGTCCCGGCTTCACTATGACGCCGGGCCCGCCATGAAATGACGCGGGGTTACTGTGTAACCCCGCGTTATATCAGAAGAGCAGGACCAAGGACGTACCGGTACGTCCTTGGTCCTTAAGGGGTTTTGGCTGTCACGTATGGACAGGAAAAAGGTGAAGTCCTGCACTTGCCTACAACCTCTCCCTTCCTATTGTGTATCTGCCCTAACTGAAGGATTCACAACTACAAAGATGGTCCCTGCCTATCTACATGCTGGGACTTCAGAGTCAAAACAACAAACTACCAAAATATTCAGTTACTAGTCAGGGGATTGTCAGGAAATGCAAAAGGTAAATACACACTTAATACAGAGGGAGACAAATACAACAGATAAATCAGAGTCAACAAGCCATAATCAGAATCGGGATAACCAGAGAAATGTTGAATTAGAAAGCAAGGGGTTAATACAGGAAAACAGAGCCAACGTCAGATACCTGAGAACAGAATACAATTCAGAATGCTAGCTACAGAAAATAACATTTCACTGGCTAGGTCTACAAGCAGACTGCAGGTGTATATAGGCAGCTGAGCAGGTGTGGTCACACAAGATATCTAAATGGCTAGAGAAACAGACCAATGGGTAGGTCCGGGCTTCGCCACAGCAACTACAAACAAAACCAGAACAAGAAAAGTTTAACCCCTCAGACCAGACTGGGACGAGTCATTACATTGGCTTGAGGACACAGCCAAATTTAATTTTGACGTTTTTATTTTTGGTTCTCGCCTTTTAAGAGACATAACTCTTATTTTCCAATCCACAGAACCATGTGAGGGCTTTTTTTTTGCAGGGGCAATTATACTTCCCAATGACCCCTTTCATTTTACCATAGAATGTACGGCAAAGCAATAAATGAAAAAAATTGGGGAGTGAAATTGAAACCCCCCCCTTGCAATTTAGCAACTTTTTGGGGTTTTCTTTTTTACCATAAAGTAAAAAAAAGAAAATCCCTTCTTATTCTGTCAATATATAATTTAAACTAAACCCATGGTTACATGCTTGTCTTTTTTTCCCCGTATACAAGGCTGTATGAGAGATCATTTTTGTACCTTGATCTGTCATTTTTATCAATACCATTATTGTTTTGATTTATTTTTATTATTTTTTTTTTATGTTTATGCCGCTCATGGTGCGGAATCATAGGCATTATATATATAATGTTCCAGACATGGACAGAGGTATCAGCAGAAAGCACTGTGGTCAGACAGAAAGGTAATTCAAAAAGAAAAGAACTTCCTCTGCAGTATACAGCAGCTGATAAGTGCTGGAAGGATTAAGATTTTTAAATGGAATTAATTTACAAATTTGTTTAACTTCCTGGCACCAGTTGATTAAACATTTTTTTTTCCACTGGAGTACCCCTTAAGCTGCTCACTGATCATAGTTGGAGTCTGGCATCTGCGACTGGATGACATCAAAAAGTGGCAAAGAGACTGGCTAACTCTTGGGAGATTTCATACTCGAAGTGCTACAGAGATAGTGGGATGGGGGGAAATTGAGCCCTTAAAGGACAGACGGGATATCCATTATTCAGTATGCAATGATCAGCTAGGGACCAGAAAGGACTCAATCCTAACCCACTGTTTAGACAAGTATCCTAGCCACCAAGACTGTAATTCATCAGTAGAGTGGCATGGTAATATCTCAGTAGATCAGGATACACCAGGCCCCCTCTCAAATTGGAGATACAGCAAATGGAAGACACTCTTGCCCATTGATATTTCCAAATAAATTGCTTGAGGGGACTCTGTATTAAGTGGATTCTATACTTTGGGATAGGGATGGGTGGGTAATGTAAGAAGTATAGAAGTTCAGGCAGTAGCATCATCTTAGTGGGGGTAATTCATCCCACCCAAGAGACTAGCAGTTTAGAATAGTTGGAGATGTCCTAAGTGAGAAAGGAGGCCAAGGCAAAGCAATTAAAAGGAATGAGGTTTGAAAGGGGGACATTGAAGCTATTCCTAAGTGTGGAACCTGTACATCTGACCATTTAAATGAGTGGGTGGTCTGCAGGCAGTGTTGGAGGTCTGAAGACCTCAAAACCAAAAATTCTGCATGGAAAGCAAAAACCACCACGACGGCAAAAGCCAAAACAGAAACAATTTCGAGCAGCCAGGCGGAAAGTCTGTCTAGTAAACCCACCCTAAGGGTTGCAGTCAGTTTGGGCCATGAGGATACTTTAGACAATTTTTATTTTGTTTTTCCTTCTTGCCTAAGAGATATAACTCTTATGTTTTCATCCACAGAACCGTATGTGGGACAATTTTACTTTACAGTGATACCTTTAATTTTATCGTGAAATGGACGGAAAAGCAAATTTATTTGCAATTTTTAGGGGAAGGGAATTCCTGTTTACGCAGTGATTCCTTTTTATACAGTGCTCCTAATGGTAAAACTGACAAGTTATCTTTATTCTTTGAGTCAATATGAGTAAAACAGTATTCATGTTGACATGTTTTTCTGTTATTGTACTACTATTTTTTTCTCCCCCCCCCCCTATTCTGACCCATATAACTTTCTAATTTTCCCATATAGGGAGCTGTGTGAGGGCTCATTTTGCACTGTGATCTGTAGATTTTTAGGTACCATTTATGTTTCAATGGTACTTTTTAGTCACTTTTTATTTAATTATTTTATAGATTATGTGACAAAAAAAAAATCATCAATTCTAGTGGATGGTATATATTTTTTTTGTTTACCCAGTTTAAACACAGCTTTTTTTTATGGCAAAAGGGGAGGGGTGATTAAAATATTTATTAGCAAAAGGGGCTTTTGTATATTTTTAAAAATATGTTTAAATTATTTATTAATTATTATTAAGTCCACATAGAGACTTCTATTGCATTCACTCTACAATGCTATGCTATTGCGTACCACTATACAGCCAGCATTCTGCAACCTGCACGGAGGATGCAATTTTAACTAATTGAACCCCTGCAATCACATTACAAGGGTCCGATGAGCTCCTTCGAGACCCTTGCTTTTCCAATAGAAGCAGTGATCGGCATTGATCACAGCATCTAAATGCTGGTGTTTGCCATTAGTAGTGAGTCCCTGGCTGCTGATAGCAGCTGGTAGTCACCTGCTATGAAGCAAGCACAGCTCCAGTACTCGCTTCATATTGTGCCATAAATGTATGGTGCTGTGTGTGAAGTACCAATCCACAATGGCATACATTTTTGCCATGTGTCCTTAAGTGGTTAAGTTAGGGGGTCTTAAAAGCATACCTTCCAACTTTTACTTAGAGCAAAGAGGCACAAGCCGTGCTCTCAGCCACACCCCTAACCATGCCCTAACCACGTCCAGCCTTCTTAAAGGTGTATTCCAGTGAAAAAATGTTTTTTCATATCAACTGGCCCCAGAAAGTTAAACAGATTTGTAAATTACTTCTATTAAAATATCTTAATCCTTCCAGTACTTATCAGCTGCTGAAGTTGAGTTATTATTTTCTGTCTGACAACAGTGCTCTCTGCTGACACCTCTGTCTGTCTCAGGAACTGTCCAGAGTAGGAGCAAATCCCCATATCAAATCTATCCTTCTCTGGACAGTTCCTGAGACAAACTGAGGTGTCACCTGTTTACTCACAGTTCACACCATCACTTGGGCCACTCACAGCTCCGGCTGTGTGCTTCCCTTAACAGGGCCCGTGTCTCCCCCTTACAGCGGTTTGCTGTGTCCTAGGGAGAGCCCAGATCAGGCTGAGACTCTTCCTTTTGAACACCTCCCCACTCTGCTGCCTGATTACTTAGGCCTCAGGTGTGAGTGAGTCAAGGAAATGTACCCTTTCCTTGCCAACTTTTGTCCCACACACACTAAAGACGTTGATTTTTTTCTTCCGAACTCTTACTAGCCACACGTCTCAGCTTCCGAGGATTTCCCACCTGGTTTCAGCTCAGTCTTAGCTTCAGGGGACTTCTCACATAGCTTCACCTCAATCTTAGCTTCAGAGGGCTTCTCACATAGCTTAACCTCAATCTTAGCTTCAGAGGACTTCTTACAGAGCTTCACCTCAATCTTAGCTTCAGAGGACTTCTTAACTATCTGAGAAAGCATCCAGTAGTTTTTTTTGCCGGAAGCCTTTCTTAAGGCAATTCCACCATAGATTTGTCTCGGCTCTCATTTAGGACTTTCAAGTCCTCTTCCATTTTTTCATATTTTCACTGCTTACTCTGGAGCTTAGCAGGCTTCATCCTCTCACTATCGTGCAACTCTGTTAAGTCCCTGATAGTGTCTTCCGAAGATAGCAAGTTGTTTTCTCAACTGCTCATTGTCCGCCAGCAGAGCTCTTGCTTGTAGAGTTGTGCTCCCAGCAAAACCAAGGCAGCTGCGTGGGACCTACTGTGCATTTCGCTCTGCGCTTCCAGGCTCTGCACTTTGTATGCCAACAGCACTTTCTCTCGCTCTAGATGCTCTATGGCTACCAGCTTAGCCTTGTAGTGACACCATAGAGCTTGATATGGACTATGCAGAAGACTCACTTTTTCCGTCAGGAAGGTAACCTGCTTGGCCAGACTCTCGACTTCCTTCTTTGGGCAGGTCACCAGACTCTGGGAGCGGGATAGTTCATCCTGCAGAGCTACAATGTCACTTTTGTGGTGCTCCGTGACTTTTTCCAGGTGATGATTCGCTTCCTGCTCACTCTGGAAGTCTGCAAGCACTTTATCCCTCTCCTCTGTCATACACTGTACCTCTTTATCTTTTTCCAACAACTTCATAGAAACTAACTGCATGGTTTCTTCCAGAATCTGGATCTGCTCCAGTTTCTTCCCCAGGTCAGCTCTTCGTTTCCGAGACCTTCACAGCGGTCTCCTCACCATCGCTGTTGGGCCTTGAGTCATTCTCTTGTCCCCTGTCAGACATTCGAGACGATTCTTCTCCGTCTCCTTTACTTAGGACTCTGTCTGTGACTGTTAATGCAACATCCAGCTCCACTGGTACTCTCTCCTGTAGTTTTGGCCTTTCCATAGCCATCTCCGTAACTTGACTTTCGGACTGCTCTTTAGCTCCCCTAGTGGTCTGGCATACTCCCACCTGACATATGCCTAGGGTCTGCTGACACTCCCCGTCCTCAGCCTCTGCTGAGTTACTTTCCCCTGTTGTATGATGCAAGTCAAGTGTTGTCAGTCTATCAGGTGTTCCTGCTCTAGTCACCTGACAATCTTCCCACAACTTTTGGAAAAATGGAAAATCCTTCCCCAGTACTACCTCATACTCCAGGGAGGGCTCTATTGCAACCTTGTGATCTATAGTACCATAGGGAGAAGAAATACATACATCAACCGTTTTATAACCCCAAATTCCAGCTTGCATGGACATTATAGCGGGGTCTGGCTTTCTGCAGCTGGTCTTTACCAGACTTATCACACTTTTATGGTCTAACAAAACCATCACCTTGTTACCATCTATTGCCAGCTCACACAGGTTTTCCTTTGTCCTGCTAGAGGTGGGAATAGAACTCTTTACATCGGAACACATCATCACAAGTTTTTCAACAAAAACAGTATTTTCCTGCATGGGTTCACAATTTATGGCACCATTCACACAGTCCATCAAAGACACCCCAGTCTTCACTACTTCTGGCACCTTTGGGTGCAGAGTTTCTGGTTCACTCTCGGCATCCCACAAAGGCCAAAAGTGCGGAAAGTTTTTGACCAGAACAATTTCCGCACTAAGTCCCGCACAAACCTCCATCACATGGTTCACTGTCCCGAAAGATGTAACAAAGTTAATTTGAACTATCTTATCGGGCTCCGGTTGGGATTTCACACACGGAATTACCGCAGGCATTGTCCAAGTCCACCCACAGTGGGATTCCGCCCACCAACAACTCATAGTTCCTGCATCCTGGCGACCAATGGTTGTGGCCCGCGTCCGTTGCTCCCGGAAACAGCCTGCCAACATCGACCCTTTTCCAAAATCATGATCTGTTGCCCATCCTCTACCAAATGTAAGGAACCGTCCTCGGGGATAGCTCTGGGATCGTCCTGGTCACTGCCACGGGACACGTTTCCTTACAATAACTTGGCTAACAACAGTTCAGGTTACAAATCTGGCACCTCGCCAGCTT
Organism: Hyla sarda; assembly: GCF_029499605.1. Classification (NCBI taxonomy): domain Eukaryota; kingdom Metazoa; phylum Chordata; class Amphibia; order Anura; family Hylidae; genus Hyla; species Hyla sarda. The sequence goes on from NC_079193.1 coordinate 292,288,812, forward strand.
TATTTACACAGGTTGCAGGCAAAAACAAACATAACACAGAAACAAAATAAAATCCTAGACCATCTGGTCACTGTCTACAACTCTCACCATGCCCTGTCTACTAACTGGTGAGCTACCCTCATCCAGTAAAACATGTGTCACCTGCAACCTGTTTACTCACAGTTCACACCATCACTCAGACCACTCACATCTCCGGCTGTGTGCTTCCCTTAACAGGGCCCGTGTTTCCCCCTTACAGCTGCTTGCTGTTTCCTAGGAGAGCCCAGATCAGACTCTTCCTTTTGAAGACCTCCCCACTCTGCTGCCTGATTACTTAGGCCCCAGGTGAAGGACTCTACAGAGTGAGTCAAGGAAATGCACCCTTTCCTTGCCACTTTATCACAGTAGATAAGTGGGTTGAAAAATAGTTGGTAGGTCCTTCCCATTAGATAGTTAGGTTGTGCCTGTAGGCAGACAGGTCCCTTCCTTTAGTTTTCCCCATCACACAGGTGCCCCGAGTAGGTAGACCACCTAGCTGCCCCCTGTATGTAAACCTCTTCCCCCAGATAGCTGCCCCCTCTAGTTAAACCTTCCTTGATAGATGTTGCCTGTAGGTAAACCTGGTGGATGATGATCCAGGAGGATACACACTGCCCCAGAAGAATGTCCATTTTTTGTCATGAGTCTGTGATGGAACTACGATGCAGATGTGCAATAGTGTTGAGCGGCATAGGCCATATTCGAATTCGCGAATATTCGCGAATATATGGACGAATAGTCGTCATATATTTGCGAATATTCGCATATTCGTTATATTCTCGTTTTATTTTCGCATATGCGAAAATTCGCGTATGCGAAAATTAACTTGTGAAAATCAGCATATGCAAAATTAACATACGCGAAAATTCGCATATGTGAAAATTAGCATATGCTAATTTTTCGCATATGCGAAGTTTTGCACGCCAGTCTCACAGTAGTATTACAGCCTTCTTTACACCACACAAGCTGGAAGCAGAGAGGGGTGATCACTGTGATGTGTACTGTGAAGAAAAAAAATTAAAAAAAAATAAAACGAATATTCGTAATTACGAATATATAGCGCCATATTCGCGAAATTAGCGAATTCGCGAATATGCGATATTCGCGAATAATATTCGAATTGCGAATATTCGCGAGCAACACTAATGTGCAATAAGCCTTGTGTTTCCAGCACAGTAACATCCAGAGACTACAGGTTGTCACTTCCCCAACTGTTCCTGAAAGTCATGAAGACTTTTTTTTTGCCACTATTTATTTTTGCAGAGTTTGCTCTCTTTTAGCTCTTTACTTTTTCAGCAACTTCAGATTTATTTGATAAATTTGCATATCTTCTTTGGAAACCTGCACCAAACTCAGCATGAGCAGCCAGGGCCGGGCACTGTTGGATTATTTTCTATCCCAGCCTGGTCGCTGGATCAAAATAAAGAGCTCATGACTAGTGTTGCTCACGAATATTCGCAATTCGAATATTATTCGCGAATATCGCATATTCGCGAATTCGCGAATTTCGCGAATATAGCGCTATATATTCGTAATTACGAATATTCGTTTTTTTTTTTTTTTTTTTTCACAGTACACATAACAGTGATCATCCCTCTCTGCTTCCAGCTTGTGTGGTGTAAAGAAGGCTGTAATACTACTGTGTGAGACTGGCGTGCGAAAATTCGCATATGCGAAAATTAACATACGCGAATTTTCGCATATGCTAATTTTCGCATATGCGAATATTCTCGTATGTTAATTTTCGTATACGTGAAATTTTGTATATGCGAAAATAAAACAAGAATATAACGAATATGCGAATATTCGCGAATATATGACGAATATTCGTCCATATATTCGCGAATATTCGCGAATTCGAATATGGCCTATGCCGCTCAACACTACTCATGACACAACCCTAAGGATATATTCACACCTACAGGATCTGCTGCAGATGTGAAGCTGTTCAGTCACATTGAAATCTGCAGCAGATCCTGTAGGTGTGCCCCTTAGGGGACATTCATGCAGACATATTTAGACATGAGTTTCCAGCTGCTGAAAATTGCAGCTTCTAAATCCGCCCATATAAAGGTCCCCAAAGGCCATGTTCCCCATGTTGGTGAATGCATGTAGCCTTTCCCTCATTCATTCATTCACCAATGGCCGAGCAAAGATGCTGGGCTTATTGGCATGTGGGAACATGGCCTTAAGGTTTTTTTTTCTATTATTCTGGATATTTACTACACACTTATTATACTTGCTGATTATAAAGGCATTACAAACATATACATATTTCACATACACTATAAGCACATATAACATATATTTGCATATTACATACAGTACCTCAGATATACATACATCACAGGCACAAAGGGCGCAAAGCTACAGTCATTCCAGTAAGTCAAAAGTCTATGTCTGCTGTCACTACAAATAGTCAAGTTCTGCATTTAGTCAAGCCTCAAGATAATTGTCTCAAGTCTATTATAAGTATAATTGGTCCTAGCAAGCTGCAAGGTCCTTCTGGGTTCCTGGCCACCTCTCTGGGATTCTGGCCTAGCTGTGAAGATAATTCTATCTGTCTTAACTCAGTAAAGCCTCTGTTAAACCATAACTGGTTGTGGACTCTCCTTTCCTTAACTAGCCATAGGAATAGCGGAGATACCGTATCATGTGGTTCCGGTACCAAAAACCACTCTGGCATCAAGAACACTAGGGGTTAATAACGTCTTGCCCCAGAAGTTAATACCATCTGGCCCCACCACCCACACCGCTACACCCGTGGTCCCGCCATACACCGGTGGTCCACCACAACTTTGGTGTCACGAACAGGATACAGTTGTGTGCCTTAACCACTCAACCACCAGGCCACCCATTAACAGTATACGGGTGTGTGCCATATGCAAGTTGCCACAAGTCCTTCCCCACAAGTCTGAACTATGTCTAATAGAAAATCACAGGCCGTTGCGAAAAAGTGTGCGCCAGCAAAGTGTTCCGGGACTATCTTGCTAAAATCTGTTATTACTGTGGATAACAATCGTGGATAAAAATCGAGGATAAAAATTGCTAATAGTGTAAAGTCCATACCTGAAGGGGTTAAACAAAGTTTGTTGTTTCCCGCGTGTGGGAGCGGTCGCAGCTCCGCCCAGCCAGTCCCCAGTGGTGACGCCTCTTCAGTGTACCAGCCGGAACTAAGAATCCGCCCTTTGTTGGACAGGGGAAGAATTTGCCACCCGGACCAAACCAGAAGGTCCCCGGGCGCAGCCACAGTGAAGGTCCCAGCGGCTGCGTCCGGCTTCACAGAATACTGGCAAGTACCCGCTGCAGCGCACACTCTGCATAAACCAACAATTTACCGCAATAAGTCTCCAGCACCGGTGGCAGTCAACGTTAACCCCACAGTGCCCAACGTTAACCCCACAGTGGTTCCTGGCCACCTCTCTGGGAATCTGGCCTAGCTGTGCAGACAATTCTATCTGTTTTAACTCAGTAAAGCCTCTGTTAAACCATGACTGGTTGTGGACTTAACTAGCCAATGGAAAAGCGCAGATACCGTCATGTGGTTCCGGTACCAAAAACCACTCTGGCGTCACAAACACTAGGGGTTAATATCATCTTGCCCCAGGGGTTAATACCATCTAGCCCCACCACCTACACCGCTACACCTGTGGTCCCGCCATACACCGGTGGTCCACCACAGTAGTATAGCTGGATTCTAAGCCTCAGTGGGAAGGGGAGACCAAAAGTTTTGTTCAGGGCACATGAGGGATGGTCACACTGTGGAGCCTCAAGTCCGTGCCCTGCACTCAGGTAATCAGACTCCCCTCCCCCACTTTCTGTCCCAGAAACTAAGGAGCATTGTTATCTTTACCACAGTCAGACAGTGTCCAGAAGGTCATTATATGAATATCAGGTCAGAGGAAGAAGGATGCTGCTCACGGAACTTGTAGATCATTAGCAACATAAAAACAGCACATTCACATGGCCTTGTCCTCACCCTCCTCCTCCGACGGCACTGCAGAGACAGGAAGGGTCCAGGAAGAGTGGAGAGGATCCTGCAGACAATGGGCCCTCTTCATGTGTCATTTGGCCCAGGTTTTAGGCTGCAGTTTCCAACTTCTGGCAGTGCGGGAGCACACAGCCTAACAGAGGCCCTGGTGTACTGGTGGTGCTGCTTCCTGATTTGCCACCTAATGATCATGTGACCTGCCCCCTTTTGCATCCTCCCAATCGTCTGTGATTAACTTCTGAATTTAACTTCCTGCACTGTTTGCTTGTAGAGTCGGAAAGTTTAATTTAAAAGCGGGACATGAGGGGGCCGTTCCGGGACAGCAGGACGTGACCCAAATTTGGTAATGTCAAGCTGGATCCGGGATGGTTGGGAGGCATGGAAAGGCATTAAAGGCACATACTGTTTATACTATAGTGGCAGACCATGCGGCTGCTATGGGTCACTTGAAAGGGAGAGGCCTAGCCCTGGTTATTCCTATTCATTTTGCTACTGGTAGGAAACTGTTAAAGGGGTACTCCACTGGAAAAATATTTTTTAAATCAACTGGTGTCAGAAAGTTAAACTGAATTGTGAATTACTTCTATGAAAAAATCTTAATCCTTCCAGTACTTATCAGCTGCCTTATGATCCACAGTAAGTCCTTTTCTTTTTGAATTTAATTTCCTTTCTGCCTGACCACAGTGCTCTCTGCTGACACCTCAATGTCAGGAACTGTCCAGAGCAGGAGAGGTTTTCTATGGGAATTTGCTCCTACTCTGGACAGTTCATAAAATGGACAGAGGTGTCAGCAGAGAGCACTATAATTACAAATCTGTTTAACTTTCTTGCACCAGTTGATTTAAAAAAATATTTTTTCCCCAGTGGAGTACCCCTTAAAGGGCTACTTCCCAGTTCCCTAGATCTGCATTTTCAGGAAATAAAGGGATAGGGGTATTGAAGTAAGGGTCATGGAAAGCAATTAGAAATAAACTACATGCATTTCTTTCATGGGGGGGGGGGGGGCAAAAAATGGCTATCATACCTCCAAACATGAGCTTAACATCAAGAGTTAATGCTTACTATGAGTTTAGTGTTTACAATGAGAAAAATGTAGAACAGTAATGTTGCTGAACAATGACATAATCACATGCATAAAGTGATTATCTTATCAACCACTAATCACTAATGAATATATTGTCACCGAGAGACATCCACCTACGGTTTCCCCTCATTTATCGGATGGACGCTCAAGGTAATGCAGCTGTAGGAGCCTTTTACGTTAATGATTGATTGTGACAAGAATGTACTACAACTATCTTTTCAAGTGAGATGACACAGGTGGGAGCAGATAATAGCAAACAAACACTGTAACAAAGGGAATAACCTAATTGTTGTTGTCATTCACGTGTTTAAATGGCCTTGGTAATTTGTACCAAACTGTTTGATTGACATCAGCATTGAGAAAGAAAAGCTCACCTCACTTCACCTTCATTCTGCTCTCTGTTACTGTATACAAAATAGTATCAATATGAATTGGAAATAATAGCATTGGTGGACAAAAGAAGGCATGAAATTGGATTCCTAATTTTATAAAGTTGATGATATCTAGTAAAACACAGAGTGGTATAATAATTTACAACCTACACCGAATATAGGACTAAACCACTATGCATGCTGAAAGCACATCCATTCACAAATTGGCAAGACGCCACATAATTATTAAACCTACAAAACTTGCCCAACTATAAGTAAAGAAATACACAAAATACATGCCAATCAGGATAATATACTTTATTAGAAATACATGATAATTGACAAAATTGATAAAACCCACCCTCCCTACTTAAAAACATGTACACAATGGACAAGTTAAAATCAATAGATGGGGGAACATCCTGAATGACACCAAGAATGGAGACTAAGTATATACCATATGTGTGCATATTATACGGCAGCTGAATTAATTATAAAAAATAAATATAAGGTGCCCAGTGCAATATGCATATTTATATACAACCTTGTTGGGGAGTAAAATAAAGAAAGGAGGAAGCTTTTGACTTCATATCCCTTCCTCATATATTGTTGTCATATCCCAACCCCATATCCCGTCCTCCTATCCCGTCCTCCTATCCCTACCTCCAATCCTGACCTCCTTTCCCGCCCTCCTATCCTGACCTCCAATCCCGACTTCCTATCCCATCCTCCTATCTCAACCTCCTATCCTGATCTCCTATGCCGTCCTCCTATCTTGACCTCCTATCCTGACTTCCTATCTCGACCTCCTATCCCGACATCCCATCCCATCCTCCTATCTTGACCTTCTATCTCGACCTCCCATCTTGACCTCCTATCACGACCTCCTATCACGACCTCCTATCTCGACCTCCTATCCCGGCCTCTAATCCCGACCTCCAATCCCGTCCTCCTATCTCGACCTCCTATGTCGACCTCCTATCTCGACCTCCCATATCGACCTCCTATCTCGACCTCCTATCCAGTCCTCCTATCCCTTCCTCCTATCCCGTCCTCCTATCCCGTCCTCCAATCCTGTCCTCCTTTCTCGTTCTCCTATCTCGTCAATCTATCTCAACCTCCTATCCCGACCTGCTATCCCGTCCTCCTATCCCTTCCTCCTATCCTGTCCTCCTATCCCGTCCTCCTATCTCATCATCCTATCTCGACCTCCTATCTCGACCTCCTATCCCGACCTCCTATCCCGACCTCCTATCCCGACCTCCTATCCATCCTCCTATCCCTTCCTCCTATCCCAACCTCCTATCCCAACCTCCTATCCCGACTTCTTATCCCAACCTCCTATCCCAGCCTCCTATCCCGACCTCCTATCCCGACCTCCTATCCCGACCCATAATATGTGTACCAGGTATTGAAATATCTTCAGCCATTCAGAAGTTATGTGGGAACATACATATCCCATTGATTTGCATGGGACTTTAAACAAAAACCCCGACCCTCACAAATGGGGGTAGTTAAGGGTTAAATTAACTATCCTATATTTTAAGTGGACATATAAGTAACATGTGACCAAGTATTATCGAAATATCTCCAGCGATTTGGCAGTTATGCAGTAACATATATTTCCCATTGACTTGTATGGGACTTTAAACATAAACCCTGCCCCTGGCAAATGGGGGAGAGTAAGGGTTAAATCACCTATCCTGTGTTTGTTGTTGACATATATGTAACATGTGTGCCAAGTTTCATGTTAATATCTTTAGCCGTTTGGATGTGATGCTGGAACATACATACACACATACATACACACGTTGAACTTTATATACCGTATTTATCGGGGTATACCACGCACCGGCCAATAACACGCAGCCTCATTTCACCAAGGATATTTGGGAAAAAAAAGTTTTTTACCCAAATATACTTGGTAAAATGAGGGTGCGTGTGTGTGCATGGGTATACCCTGATAGACTTTTTCTGACCCCGCAGAAGCCCCCAGGAAAGGCAGGGGGAGAGAGGCCGTAACTGCCTGCTTCTCTCCCCCTGCCTTTCCTGGGGTCTAGAGCCCTGCTATCGGCACCGCTGCCCCTTCTCTCCCCCTGGCTATCGGTGCCGCTGCCTCATTGCCGGCGCCGATAGCCAGGGGGAGAAAAGCGGCGCTGGCAATGGGGCAGCGGCGCCGACAGACAGGGGGAGAGAACGGGCAGCGGCACCCATTGCTGGCGCCGCTGCCCCGTTGCCTCCCTCATCCCCGGTTGTATAATTACCTGTTGTCGGGTCCACGCTGCTTCAGGCCTCCAGTGTGCGTCCCCTGCGTCGTTGCTATACGCTACACGGCTATGGGCTGCTATGTTGCTATGCGCTGCACATAATGAATATAATAAATACACCAAACATGGAAAGAAAATGAAGAATATTTAATTGTTTATATATATGTATATGGCATTGGGCACCTTGTATTTATTTTTAATAATTAATTCAGCAGGCGTATACTGTAATAAACACACATATGGTATGTCCTCAGTCTCCATCCTTGGTGTGATTCAGGATGTTCCCTCATCTATTGATTTTAACTTGTCCATTGTGTACATGTTTTTAAGTAGGGAGGGTGGGATTTCTAAATTTTGTCAGTTATCATGTATTTCTAATAAAGTATATTATCCTGATTGGCATGTATTTTTGTGTATTTATTTATTTACAGTTGGGCAAGTTTTGTAGTATAATAATTTACCTTGCCTAGGTGTCTTTAAAACATTAAAGGGGTATTCCAAGCAAAACCTTTTTTATATATATCAACTGGCTTCTGAAAGTTAAACAGATTTGTAAATTACTTCTATTAAAAAATCTTAATCCTACCAATAGTTATTAGCTTCTGAAGTTTTCTGTCTAACCGCTCAATGATGATGTCACAAAAAAGGACAAAACTTTTTTTTATATATCAACTGGCTCCGGAAAGTTAAACAGATTTGTAAATTACTTCTATTAAAAAATCTTAATCCTTCCAATAGTTATTAGCTTCTGAAGTTGAGTTGTTGTTTTCTGTCTAACTGCTCTCTGATGACTCACGTCCCGGGAGCTGTGCATGATGGGAGAATATCCCCATAGGAACTGCACAGCTCCCGGGACGTGAGTCATCAGAGAGCAGTTAGACAGAAAACAACAACTCAACTTCAGAAGCTAATAAATATTGGAAGGATTAAGATTTTTTAATAGAAGTAATTTACAAATCTATTTAACTTTCCGGAGCCAGTTGATATATAAAACAAGTTTTGGCCTGGATCTTGGTCATACCATCTTTCTCACACTATATAGTGGGGCTGTAGATTTTTTAAAAACCAAAGGAATACAGATAGAGATGTAGGAGTTAATTCTAAATGTTCTGCCCATTAAGATATTTATTTTAGCATTTTAGGCTCAGAGCTACACCTCCTGTATGACAGATTATCAAACACATCTTAAATCACAAAGCAGCTTTGAAATATTTTTACATACGTTACATCTAAATATCAAGAGACAAATCTGATAAAGAACACGCCAGTTTTGTTAGTCTCTTAGGTTCAGTCAGTGCAGATGTAAGGTGTGATGAAGTTATTAATTTTGCGGTAAAAGTTATTGAATACATTTCTGTGTACTGTTGGTGATATAAGTGAAGCCTTTTCATCATGTGTTTGGTAGAAACATTGACTTCTGCTGTGTCAAGGATTATGGTGAAAGTTGCTGTTCTAGGAGATAGATAGATAAAAAAAAAACTGTGTAGGCGAGCAGCACGACCATTCAATGAGTAATTCGGCTGAAGGCTGATTTAACCTGGGTCAAAGGCTTGAATATATCTACCAAACAAAAAGTCATCTGGTTTAAAGATGAATCAGTGTATTGCGTTACTTATCCATGCACCTGATAAATAAAGCTATACACTGATTCAACTTACAAGCGGAGTGCTGCTGGCTCTTTGTTTGTTTGTTTTCCCTCCATTTTATTATCAAAAAACAAAATACAGCTGTATTCACATTGTCATAAAACTAAACGAGATCTGCTTGTCCAGCAGTAACCAACTGGCCCTTACTATACAAGTGGCTTACTTTCGCCATTTAACAAAACACAATTTAAACGTGTTACCACACAACTGACACTTGTTACAAAGTTCATTTTTGAGGCTGCAGAAGCTTATTTAAAGGAAAACTGTCAGATATTCTATCTGGAAATCTTGCTGTAACTGGCACGGGCGGGGCTTTGGCAGCTTAACCTCTTAAGGACTCATGGCGTACCTGTACGCCCTGAGCCTGGTTTCGGTGCGAAAAACGGGGTCACGCCGTGACCCTGCATCACACCAGGTCGGTCTCGGCTGCTAACGATAGCCTGGGCTAACAGCGTGCAGCACCGATCGTTGTGCCACGCGCTGTTAACCCTTCAGACGCAGGCGGAGGTGGAGGTGGAGGTCTCCTTACCTGTCTCCGCGGTGTCCGATCGTCAATTGATTGCTCCAAGCCTGAGCTACAGGCTTGAGCAATCAAGCCCCTATCTCACTGATCCGTGCAAAGCTATGGCTTTGCAGGGATCAGCATAGGAGATCAGGGTCCCTATGGGAGCTATAACACTGCAAAAAAAAAAGTTAACAAAGGTTAACCCCTTCCCTAATAAAAGTTTGAATCACCCCCCTTTTCCCATAAAAAAAACTGTGTAAATAAAAATTAACAAATGTGGTATCGCCGTGTGCGTAAATGTCCGAACTATAAAATTATATAATTAATTAAACCGCACGGTCAATGGCGTATGTGCAAAAAAATCCCAAAATCCAAAATAGCGTATTTTTGGCCACTTTTTATATAATAAAAAAATGAATAAAAAGCGATCAAAAAGTTTTTTTTGATCAACACAAAAATTGTACCGATAAAAACTTCAGAACACGGCGCAAAAAATGAGCCCTCATACCGGCCCGTACGCGGAAAAATAAAAAAGTTACAGGGGTCAAAAGATGACCATTTTAAACGTATACATTTTCCTGCATGTAGTTATGATTTTTTTCAGAAGTGCCACAAAATCAAACCTATATAAGTAGGGTATCATTTTAACCTTATGGACCTACAGAATAAGGATAAGGTATAATTTTGACCCAAAAATGCACTGCGTAGAAACAGAAGCCCCCAAAAGTTACAGAAGGAAATTTTTTCTTCAATTTTGTCGCACAATGATTTTTTTTCCTGTTTCGCCGTGGATTTTTTTTTAAATAAAATGACTAATGTCACTGCAAAGTAGAATTGGCGGCACAGAAAATAAGCCATCATATGGATTTTTAGGTGCAAAATTGAAAGCATTATGATTTTTAGAAGGTGATGAGGAAAAAATGAAAATGCAAAAATGGAAAAACGCTGAGTCCTTAAGGGGTTAACTGGCACTGACATCAGCGCCACTTATGAATATTCATCCCCCCACCCTCCAGTTAGGAGCGGTGAAGAGAGAGAGAACTGGAGGGAGGGGGGATGACTATTCATAAGCGGCGCTGACGTCAGTGCCAGTTAAGCTGCCAAAGCCCCGCCCGTGCCAGTTAGAGCAAGATTTCCAGATAGAATAAAACTACAATTGTGGGTGAATGGCCAGGCGGATCCGGGCAAGGTAGGGCTCGTTGGAGTCAGTGTCTCCTGCACTATCCATCAGTACCTCTGGATAGTGCGGGGGAAAATATCTGACAGTTTTCCTTTAAGGGTCAGGGTCCTCTCAATCTCGCTAGCAGACATCCAGCTAGTTTAACACCCAGTGACCTGCTGTCTCAGCACCTGTGCTGATCTGGGCTTGTCTGAAAACCTGGCATGGCCCATGAATTGAAATAGAAAACTCAACTGCCAGAGCTGTCTATCATTCCATAAAAAATCCATTACCTGAAAATGGTACTTACCCAAAGTCTCTACTAAGCTTCATTTTGGGAGAGCTTTAACTCTCTTCTGAATTTCCAATAACTCACTCAGCTTTGCCTTGGTGGGATATATGTTTGCTGATATCTAGTGTCTACATATGACAGGTACCTTAGGTATATAGCGATCACCGGCGATCATTTCTTTCACTGTCCAATAGTGTTGCTCGCGAATATTCGCAATTCAAATATTATTCGCGAATATCGCATATTCGCGAATTCGCGAATTTCGCGAATATAGCGCTATATATTCGAAATTACGAATATTCGTTTATTTTTTTTAATTTTTTTTCTTCACAGTACACATCACAGTGATCATCCCTCTCTGCTTCCAGCTAGTGTGGTGTAAAGAAGGCTCTAATACTACTGTGTGAGACTGGCGCGCGAAAATTCGCATATGAGAATATTTAGCATATGTTAATGTTCGCATATGCGAATTTTCGCGTGTGCTAATTACGTATATGCTAATATTCACATATGTTAATTTTCGCATACGCGAAAATTCTCATACACAAAAATAAAACGAGAATATAACGAATATGCGAATATTTGCGAATATATGACGAATATTCGTCCATATATTCGCGAATATTCGCAAATTCGAATATGGCCTATGCCGCTCAACACTACTGTCCAACAATAGACACACATAGATTGAAATGATTCAACAGCCTACATTTAGGGTGAAAGATGTGAAAAATTTTGTTAGACTAGGAGGACTTCTGAGCCCAGATTATATATTTTTCAAATAACCAGTAGTCAGGAAAATGCAGTTAGTGCAATTTTAATTTAAAATAAAAGAAGATGATGACTGTATTTTAATGAATATTTGAGGCTTTTGTTTGTTCCCTAATGGCAGGTGGAGTAATGAAAATTAGGCGTAATGGAATTCAACATCCCAATTCTTTGCCCTTCTGGAAAATAAACCTGAAATAAGCATTCCAGCTTGACATAGCATGCATGTTTCTGGGGAATTCAGTGAAGATAGTTGAAGGGTTGTCCAGGATTAGAAAAACACAACTTTTTTTTGCAAACACAAACCTACTCTTGTCCAAAGGTTGTGTGTAGTACTTTAACTTAGTCCCATTCACTTCAACGAAGTTAAGCTGCAATGTCACACACAATGGCCCTCATTTACTATTCTAAACCCGACTTGTTTTGTCGTTTTTTTTTGGCTCATCTTTGTCTGCGACATGTCGCAGACAACATGCGCCAGTCTGCGCCATTTTTTCCCGACGGACCCGATGTGGATTCTCACAAACCCGAAAAAGGGGCGTAACCCGACATTTCTGAGCTTTACCACGTATTTATAAAGGTTTCCAACGCGAATTTGTTGAATTGTTGTGGATTTTTTCCCGACAACTCCCCGACAAGAGGAGTTGGAAACCAAAACCAACAAAACCCACGTGCGACAAACAGGATGCGACATAATAATAAATACCAGGGGAAAAAAGCAGTCGGGTAAGAAAGCAAGATAGACTTTCAACCCAATTTTCTAAGTAAATGAGGGCCAAAATCTGTGGTCAGGAGTGGTGCTGTTTTTGCAAGAAAGAAAGTTTTTCTAATCCTGAACAACCCCCTTAAGGGTTTGATTGAAAGTTATCTTAGGTGGCTTTTAATTTGCTGATTATTTCTGTTTCTATTAAGCCTTGTCTTTAATTCATCCAAAAGTAAATCTCTTTTAACTATAAGAGAAGAGGGATTTTGTGGATAATATTGCATACAAAACAACTTAGTCATTTGCATGTATGTGTGTATTTGAGTGTATGTTTATATGTATGGGCATTTAAGTATATGGGGGACGTTTATCAATGTTGGTGTATGTAGATGTTTTTTTGCAGATCGTTTTTGTTGGTCTAAATTTGGTGCAATTGCACCAAATTTACCATACTTGTGAAAGCCACATGATAAATTTTGTGCAAAGTTCTAAATCTCAACACAGTTCTATTTATGCACCTGAGCTGCACCTCACAGGAAAAGTGGACACAGGGATTTTGCTCTATTGCTTTGAGGCTCAGATTCCATTCAGTTATTTTGTCCACCAGCAAAAATGCTAGAAGAACTGCCTCGGCTTTTTCCTGCATTTTTGCAGTTTTTCTTGCGTTTTTGCTGATGTGTGGAAACAGTCATTTTTGTACCCTGTGGCCATTTTTTTGCTGCCTTCAGGTACCACGCCATGGGTCGGATGCAAAGCGGCAGGCCCACGGAGTGTAAGGAGGTGAGGAGTGATGTTTAGCATATACATATGCAGGGTGCATAGCATCACTACTACCTCCCCTGGCTGTATAGTATACAGGGGTGCATAGTGTACCCATGTATACTATACAGGAGCCCAGCAAGTAAAGAGTTAACCCACATTGCTGCTGAGCAGTTCTGGGTTAAGTCCTTGTGCGCTATCCTGTATATACAACCATCTATAGATGACTGTATATACAGGATACAGTAGGCAGACATCAACAATTGGAGGCTCCCTGTTTAGGAACACACTGCAGTATGGGCGCACTCCCCAGGGGAGAGTGCCAAAAATGTAATAAACTTTTTTACATTTTTTTATTTTCTACTCAGTTCAGATATGTGATTGCGGAGGACTATGTCAGATTTTGTGGATTGCGACGATGACCAGCGTTTTGTTAATTTCAATAAAAGGGTTAACGAAGGCTGTCAGGAAGCATTTAAAAAAAATTTTTTTTGCAATGTGTCGTGTTTTTTATAATTGAATTATCAGGCTTAGTAGTGGAAGCTGTCTAATAGACGGAATCCATTACTAAGCCGGGGCTTAGCGTTAGCCCCAAAAACAGCTAGCGCAAACCTTCAATTACTACCCCAGTACCCACCGCTGCAGGGGTGCCGGGAAGAGCCGCTACCAACAGGCCCGGAACAGGCTGGAGGTATTTAGGCTGGGGAGGGCCAGTAACAATGGTTTCCCTTATTTTCAGTATCAGACAGATAACAACCAAGCAGCAATGGCCAGATGTTACCAGGGCTGGCAAGGACCATTGTTACTGGCCCTCCCCAGCCTCAATAACACCAGCCTGTTACCGCCTAGGCCCAGGAGCGGGCCTGTAGATACCGGCTCTTCCAGGCACCCCTGGGGCAGTGGGTACCGGGGTAATAATTGGAGGTTAGCGCCAGCTGTTTTGGGGGCTAATGCTAAGCCCCAGCTTAGTTATGGATTCCATCTATTACACAGCTTCCACTACTAAGCCTAATAATTCAATTATAAAAAACAAGACACATTGAAAACCCTTCCCACAGCCCTCATTAACCCTTTTCTTGAAATAAAAAAAAAACACTGGTCATCGTCGCAGTCCACCGAATCTGACGTAGTCCTCTGCATTCACGTATCTGAAATGAGAAGAAAATAGAATAAAGGTTAGTACATTTTTGGTGCTCTCCCTTGCGGAGAGCGCACATAATGCTGTGTGATCCTAAACAGCGAGCCTCCAATTATTGCTAAACTAAAACTTCCATCATGGGGGGCTGTAGTTAAACAACAGCTGGAGTCTCCCTGTTTGGAAACACATTGACAGAAAGGCTCTGATCCCATTATGCAAAACGCCTAATGAGAACATAGTCAGGTCCGGACTGTGTAGCCCCGCCCCCTAATGACGTCATCACTAGGGGTGGAGAAGTAAAGGTCGCAGGGGTGAGCACCCCTTTCGATCTGCCCCTCAGCCCCTGGACTATAACTCCCATCATGGACAGAGTCTGCCCCATGATGGGAGTAGTAGTCCAAGGGCTGAGGGACAGATCGAAAGGGGATCTCACTCCTGAGACCCCTTCAACCTTTCCTGCTCAGCCTCCTGGTGATGATGTCATCAGGGGCGGAGGTACACAGTCCAGGCCTGACTCTGTTCTCAGAGTTTTTGTGTAAAAAAAAAAAAAGAAAACGCAGCGATTCTACAGTAGAAAGTTCTCAATGGTAAACTTAACTGTAGACATGGTTATGAAAAATTCTATGAGATTTTGCACAAAAAAATTCACAAAAAAACTCTTGCGCAAATTTTTTTCCTTTAAAGAATATACCAAAAAAAGCTCTATATATAATGATAAATTCCCCTCTATGTGTATATGTATGCATGAATTTGAGTGTATATGTAGGGGCATTTGAGTATATGTGCATACGTATGCGTGTATTTGAGTGTATATGTAGGGGCATTGAGGGTATGCGTATATGTATGCGTGTATTTCAGTGAAATGTTTATATGTATGGGCATGTGCATATGCATGCGTGTAGTTGAGTGTATATGTAGGGCCATTTCAGTGTATGTGTATATGTATGCGTGTATTTGAACGTATATGTATATATGTATGGGCATTTCAGTGTATGTGCACTTCAATTTATGGTAGCATGAGCAAACTATTCTATGAAATGTCAGCATTGTCTCTAACAATCAAGGGCCGGTTCTGCCTAAAGGCAAAATAGGCACCCGCCTAGAGCGCCCTCTTGATGGGGGTGCCGCTCTGCCTGCTGCAAGAAAGTTAGTACTCAGCCAACATCTGAAGCACCCACCGCTCATCCGAAGCACCAGTCCAGCCAGCACCACTGTCGCACCCCCTAACCGAATTCTCCCCCCCCGGTACCATAATAATCAGCATTCTTCAGCCTGCTGGAGGAGCACAGTGCCATCTCTGAGGCAGACAGGCAGGTCATCGCATGCGCCTCTATACATCTGCCCCAACCATCTGCCTCTCCGGAGCGATCATGTCGGTCTGCCTCAGAGGAGTACTGCTTTCAGCGGCAATGTGCTCCTCAGAGGTAGACAGGCATGATCGCTGATGTCCTCTGCCTCATGGCATCACAACTCCATCTCTGCCCCTCTGCCACCGCTCAGGCTATAGAGGACAATGATGCCACTACTGACAGCCAATGGGGGCTTGTGTGTGGATTCTCACAGCATGTACAGTGCACGATTATGTATTTTTGTTACAGCGTGTCAAGAGAGACATGAGAAGGAGTTTTTTTTACAGTGTGTCACCCCAGTAGTAAGTAGATTACATAAGGAGGGGGTTTGTTACAGTGTGTCACCCCAGTAGTAATGAGATTACATAAGGAGGGGGTTTGTTACAGTGTGTCACCCCAGTAGTAATGAGATTACATGAGGAGGAGGTTTGTTACAGTGTGTCACCACAGTAGTAAGGAGATTACATGAGCAGGAGGTTTGTTACAGTGTGTCACCCCAGTAGTAAGGAGATTGCATGAGGAGGAGGTTTGTTACAGTGTGTCACCCTAGTAGTAAGGAGATTACATGAGGAGGAGGCTTGTTACAGTGTGTCACATTAGTAGTAAAGATATTACATGAGGAGGGGGCTTGTTACAGTGTGTCACCCCAGTAGTAAGGAGATTTCATGAGGAAAAGATGGGTTACAGTCTGTCACTCTAGTAGTAAGGAGATTACATGGGAAGGGGGTTTGCTACAGTGTGTCACCCTATTTTTAAGGTAACTACATGAGGAGGAGGGTTGTTACAGTGTGTCACCCAAGTAGTAAAGTGATTACATGAGAAGGAGCTTTGTTACAGTGTGTCACCCCAGTAGTAAGGAGATTACATAAGGAGTGGGATTGTTACAGTGTGTCACCCCAGTGGTAAGGTTATTACATGATGAGATTTGTTACAGTGTATCACCACAGTAGTAAAGATATTACATAAGTAGTGGGATTGTTACAGTGTGTCACCCCAGTAGTAAGGAGATTACATAAGGAGTGGGATTGTTACAGTGTGTCACCCCAGTAGTAAGGAGATTACATGAGGAGGAGGTTTGTTACAGTGTGTCACCCCAGTAGTAAAGAGATTACATGAGGAGGGGGTTTGTTACAGTGTGTCACCACAGTAGTAAGGTGATTACATGATGAGGAGGTTATTTACAGTGTGTCACCCCAGTAATAAGGTGGGGCATATCAAAGGGCAGGCCAATGGGCGGGGTCAAGGGGGGGCAAAATTAGCTTTCGTCTAGGGTGGTAAAAATCCTTGCACCAGCCCTGCTTACTTATACTAAATTATTATAAACATTAAGGGGGACATTTATCATGTCGCACCAGTAGTGCAGACCCTCTAAAGTCGCACACATTTGCACCGAATGGGGCTGTTTGAGCAAACAGACATTACTGCACAAAAATGTGTGACTTGTGGAGAGGATTTGCGTTGCTCACACCAAGGGGACATTCAGTGACCATGAAGTAGGCTGGAAGAAAACTTGGCCTCGCATGGAGGGGGCATGCTGGGGGTGCAACCTCCTTACATTTGACTTTAGTGCCAATTTGTGACACTACTGTAAAGTCACAGAAATATACACCACCTTAATTGGTGGCATACGGTATATTTGTGTGCTGGGTGCAATGGAAGCCAAGGAGCCACCAGATTTACTTAGAGGTGTGCCCAGCAGATCGGGAATGGGTTGGGCTTTATTTATATGCAGCGGACAAAAAATGCTGCGAATGAAACATGTCCCCCTGAATCCTAATAAAAAATTTACAATAAGTATCTTAAAATAAAATTATAATATAGCTGCTACTTTGTTTTTAATTTTCATTTGTAGCACAAAGCAGGTAATTATTTTGTACAGTGTTACTTACACCCTGAATTATTTAAACATTCTTAGATGATTCTCCTAAATTTGTAAGCATTCCAAAAAGAAACAGAATTTCCTGTTCTGAATCCTAAATAAGTTATTAGCAAACCAGTAATTACCCCCAAATTAATTACAAGGTCAGATTATAATGGTCAGAACAAGGGCCATGACCCATCTCTCTGCCAGTTTAACTGTAATTGTTGCAAATTATAGGATCATGCTGGATGCTTCCACAGTCCTCAGTATTATGTGTCTAATTAATTCAGACATCTGCATATGGCTTCTGCAAGATCTGTTTTCTTTATTTTTATATACAGTTCTTCGCCATTATCTGCGGGCATTCTACTAGATAAGTAGAAGATGAATTATAATTACACAAATAAAATAACAGTGTTGAAGTACTTCTTGATATCTGATATCAGCCTAGTGGAAGGCCATTGTATGCAAAATGTCAAGCAGAAAACAAGTTACTACTTTACTGCGCAGTTAGCATGTTGAGTATGCAAGTTATAGTTTTTTGCCGACAAATTGGAAAACTGCACTTTCAATAGTTAAAGGGGTACTCCGCCCCTAGACATCTTATCCCCTATCCAAAGGATCTCCCTGCTGCACCCGGTGTTCGTTTAGAGCGTCGGGTGAAGCGCCGGAGGCTTGTGACATCATGGCCACACCCTGCTCATGATGTCATGGCCATGCCCCCTCAATGCAAGTCTATGGGAGGGGGAGTGATGTCCGTCACGCCCCCTCCCATAGACTTGCATTGAGGGGGCATGGCCGTGATGTCACGATCCTCCATGTCTCCAGTTCGCTCCATGCACCGGATGTCTGGAGTGCCACAGCCAAGATTACGGGGGTCCCCACGGTGGGACCCCAACGATCAGACATCTTATCCCCTATTCTTTGGATGTCTAGGGGCAGAGTACCCCTTTAATGATGATGCAGAATTACTCGCATTAAACATTAAACATCCTCTGCCATCCTAACTAGACTGTTAAACAGTATGTTACTAAGATTGACAAGTAATATTATTTCACAGTGTAAATGTAGCAGGGTCAATTATTTTATGTAACTATTTGTCTTGTGCACCATGATAATTTACTAAATCATAACCCTCATTCCTTAGGTTGGTTATAGATATCAGATTTTTATGTTTTTGTTTTTTCCTCTACGTTTTTCTAGGAGACATCAACTCTTATTTTTCCATCTACAGATCCATGTGAGGACCTTCTGTAATGAAGCCTCACTTGTATTGTATGGAAAAACTGACATGTTGGGGGGATTTATCACAGGCGGTGTAGGTAAATGATTTTTATACACCTTTAGGGTGCGTTCCCACAGGGCGTGTACGCAGCGTATTTGACGCTGCGCAAAATGTATGGAAGCAGCGGTAAATACTCTGCATATTCCTTGCTCACTATACACACAGGGGTTTCCGGCATCAGCCCTATGTGTGTAGTGAGTGAGTTTTGGAGGTGGGGCCGCGTGTCGGCATGTCTGTGACGCGCGGCTCCGCCTCCAAAACTCACTACACGCATAGGGCTGCCGCCAGAAAGCCCTGTGTTTATAGTGAGCAAGGAATATGCAGCGTATTTCCCGCTGCTGCCATAAATTTTGTGCAACGTAAAATACGCTGCGTATACGCCCTGTGGGAATGCACCCTTAATTTGTATAGTGGAAATGTGAACGTGCACCAAATTAACTAGTAATTACAGTACACCACTTTGTATGGGTCCCCATCCTGTATTTTATAGGGTATAGTTTTATGAGAATAGGAGTTTGCCCTGGCTAGATAGTAAGCCCATGTCCTCAGTTAATAAGGTAGTTTATATATAGGGACACCTAGAAGATCCGTGAGTGGGATAATCCTTATAAGCATGACTATTCCGCCTAAATTTATGGCATAGATTAGGAATTTAGTGTATGGCTCTACAGGTCCATGCTCCCCCTCCCTCCAGTTGTCCCTTCCTGAGTGCCCCTCTGAGCCATTGGGCATAGAGCATTGACATTTAGAAGTTCAGGTACTTATGTAGTGTATCGGAATTTTACATACTGTGTAATTTGCTTTATTAGTTGTATTATTTGATTAGGTTTTGGTAGGGTTCTTCCTCTTTTAGGTTGGTTTCTTTTGGTTTGTGATTTGTATTTTGACTTTTATGAAAGTACTAGCTGAGTACCCGGCGTTGCGCGGTTTTTCCTTCCTAATCCTTGTTGGGAAGGAAAATAAACAAAGGAGGAAGCTTTTGACTTCATATCCTGTCCTCATATATTGTTGTCATATCCCAACCAACTATCCCGTCCTCCTATCCCGACCTCCTATCCCGTCCTCCTATCTCGACCTATCCTGTCCTCCTATCTCATCCTCCTATCCTGACCTCCTATCCCGTCCTCCTATCTTGACCTCCTATCCTGATCTCCTATCCCGTTCTCCTATTTTGACCTCCTATCTCGACCTCCTATCTTGACCTCCTATCCCGACCTCCTATCCCGACCTCCTATCCTGACCTCTTATCCCGTCCTATTATCTCGACCTCCTATCCTGACCATCAATCCCGACCTCCTATTCTGACCTCCTTTCCCGTCCTCCTATCTCGACCTCCTATCTCGGCCTCCTATCCCTACCTCCTATCCCGTCCTCCTATCCTTATCTCGACCTCCTATCCAAACCTCCAATCCTGACCTCCAATCCCTACCTCCTATCCCGTCCTCCTATCCAATCCATCTATCCCAACCTCCTATCTCGACCTCCTATCCTGACCTCCTATCCCATCCTCATATCCCCTGCTCCTATCTCGACCTCCTATCCTGACCTCCTATCCCGACCTCCTATCCCGTCCTCCTATCCCGTCCTCCTATATCGTCCTCCTATCGCAACCTCCTATCCCGACCTCCTATCCCGACCTCCTATCCCGACCTCCTATCTTGACCTCCTATCCCGACCCATAATATGTGTACCAGGTATTGAAATATCTCCAGCCGTACGGAAGTTATGTGGGAACATACATTTCCCATTGATTTGAATGGGACTTTAAACAAAAGCCCGGACCCTCACAAATGGGGTAGTTAAGGGTTAAATCACATATCCTATGTTGTTGACATATAAGTAACATGTGTGCCAAGTATTTTGGAAATATCTCCAGCCGTTTGGAAGTTATGGAGTAACATATATTTCCCATTGACTTGTATAGGAACATAAACATAAACCCCGGCCCTCGCAAATGGGGGTGAGTAAGGGTTAAATCACCTATCCTATGTTTGTTGTTGACATATAAGTAACATGTGTGCCAAGTTTCATGTTAATATCTTTAGCCGTTTGGAAGTTTTTGTGGAACATACATACACATACATTCATACATACATACATACACAAACACACATACGTTGAGTTTTATATATATATGTACATATATATATATATATATATTAAACCTTCCTTGCGCTAATAAAAGTTAAATTTAAGTCTCAAATATGTGGAATTTCTGTGCCCATTGTAGGCGGAGCTATTTGTTTTAAATACCTGTAAATACTATCCCCTGTATCTATGATTAAGGCGTCAGAGGGGGAGGCTTCTAACCTTGAACATGTTGGATTGCACCTTATTTTGTATCGTGGATTTTAATGGATTAAAATAAATGGACATTTTACCAGTGCTGTGAATACCTTGGATTCTTTATCTTCAAGACGGTGGAGGAGGACTGACTGCACGTGCACGGCGGAGGTGAGCGCTATCCATACTACGTTTTTTCTATTTCTGCTTGTTTGGATTTTTTCTTTGGGATTAGCAGCTTCCTCCCAACCATTTGTCTAACCAGGTGCAAATCCTAACAATTGGTTACCATATCTACAATGGACGAAGGAGCTATGCACTCCGGACAGGGATCTGGACATATATTAAAAATTGTTGATGATTGTTCAGACAGACTTTCTAAACTTAAAGATATCATAAAAAAGAAAGATGTCCAAACTACAGATGTTGATATGGTTAAACAAATGAGGGAGTTGGAAAAACTGATGTAAAAAGAAATGCGTATTTGGTGGGATCTCAGTAAGACACAAAAGTATATTGAACACAGTCTAGTACCTACAGGTCTTCACTAGGGATGAGCCAATCAAATCTGATGAATCCGAAAAATTCGATTTGCAACTAATGCGAATATCGCCGCTATTTGATCGCGCAAATTGCTTCATTAAACTCAATTTAGTGCGGGCCAGGCTCCAGGGAATCTAAAATGGCAGATCCACATATGAGTACATGGGGCAAGGAATCCCGGGAAGGTGGGAAAGGCAGGTAGGCGGGATGACCCTTAATCACATGCAGCATGCAGCCTATCACCTGCCAACCACCCCTGTGATGTCACATCCCTATATAATCGGCAGCCATCTTGCAGCCAGTCACTTCAGCCTTTTATTGTAGAGAGAGAGAGAGAGAGACAGCAGTGTGTGTTGCACAGAAAAGCATTTTTACAGCAGCGATTCACCTCCCAGTCACATCAGCGTTCTGTTGCAGAGAGAGAGAGGGACAGAGAGCAGTGTGTGTTGCCCAGAAAAGCTTTTTTTACAGCAGCGATTCACCTTAAGCCCAAATCCAGCTTAGAAGCACTGATAGGGAAGGGAGAGAGATTTAGAGAGAATTTTGGGTGTAGTACCCAGCGACTGTGTATTGCAGCACTGGTGTGTACAACAACTGAAAAGCTAATAGTAGCCAGCCAGTTAGGGTGAGAAGAGCACTGAAAGCATATTGTCCTCTATTAAGTGTAACTTGTGCGTACATCTAAGTGGTGTACTATTTTGTTCCTGTTAAAGTCTTAAGAGCCTAGATACTGTGAAAGGCCAGGCAAAATTACACACCTGCTGGTGTTGTAGACAAATACTGTTTTAAGCGTACTGGAGCGCATTGTCCTCCCCTCATAAGTGCATACCACATACGTACATCTATGTGGTGTACTATTTTGTTCTTGTTAACCCCTTAAGGACCCAGGGTTTTTCTGTTTTTGCACTTTCATTTTTTCCTCCTTACTTTTAAAAAATCATAACTTTCAATTTTGCACCTAAAAATCCATATGATGGCTTATTTTTTGTGCCACCAATTCTACTTTGTAATGACATCAGTCATTTTACCCAAAAATCTACCGCAAAACGGAAAAAAAAATCATTGTGAGACAAAATTGAAAAAAATTAAAATAAACACCATTTTGTTAATTTTGGGGGCTTCCGTTTCTACACAGTACATTTTTCGGTAAAAATGACACCTTCTCTTTTATGTAGGTTTGAATTTGTCGTACTTCTGTAAAAAATCATAACTACATGCATGCAGGAAAATTTATACATTTAAAATTGACATCTTCTGATCCCTATAACTTTTTTATTTTTCTGCGTATGGGGCGGTATGAGGCGTCGCTATTAGAATCACTGCTGCAGAGCATCTGGATGTGGCAGCAGGGTCAGGAGACCATATGGCGTCACAATTGAAGAGATTAAAGAGATTTACTTTTTATTTAATTTAATTTAAATTTATTTTACATTTTAACTACCCCCTTTTAAATCCACCCTTGATGACCTTGTCACATATAATACTACCTCTTTTTTTATAGCACTTTTATCACAGATTTTAGTGTTTGTGTTTTTTGCACTTGTATGTTCTGTAATCAAGACTGTAGCTCTGATGAGGCGAGTGAGGTGATCCCCCTCAGGTGTGCTGTTGCAAGGGAGTGCAAGGGGGGTCCAGCACACATTGCACTGAGGCATTGATTCCCAACCAGGGTGCAAGGACACTCTGGTGGTAAATATTGCGTTAACATTTTTTGATTTTTCTGCCCAGGCCTGCACACCTGTGAGTCACAGGCGTGCAGGCCAGGCAGGAGGAAAGTCTGTGTGCATTGCCGGGACGGGTGATGCGGCAGCTCCAATCCTCGTGTATCCTTCCTCTCCTTTGGAGCAGTTCTGGACTCTGGATTCTCCCTGGTCCCTCAGCAGAATGATGTGGATGGAGGGAAGGAGCAGGGGCAGTGCTGACAGAGGTCTACTCAGCTTCAGGTAGTGCACCCCCACCCTTTTTTCACTTCCCTACACCTCTCTCTCACCCCTCGTAACCTCTCTGTAACCCCTGGACACCCCTCTGTTATCCCATACACCCTTCTGTCACCCCTCTACACCTTTCTGTCACCCCTCTAAACCCCTCTGTCACCCCTGTACACACCACGGTTACCCCGTAGACCCCTCTGTCACCCCTCTACACCCCTCTGTTACCCATGTACACCCCTCTTCCCCCCTGTCTTCCATGTACACCCCTCTGTCACTGTGTGGGATAAGGCTGGAGGCATTGTGTGTGGGGAAGGCTGGAGGAATATGGGTAAGGCAGGAGGCATTGTGTGTCTTGTGGGGGGGCTGGAGGCATTTTAGTGAGGCTGGAAACATTGGGGGAGATTTATCAAAACCTGTGCAAAGGAAAAGTTGTTAAAAATGAAGGAAGCAAGCTGATTGGTTGCTATGGGAAACTGGCCAACTTTTCCTCTGCACAGGTTTTGATAAATCTTTCCCCCTTGTGCGTTGTGGGAAAGCTGGTGGCATTGTGTTTGGAGGAGGCTGGAGTAAGTTGTAGGGAAAAAGGGAGGATAATGCTGGAAATGTGCAGAGCCTAATACTAATATATATATATATATATATATATATATATATATATATATATATATATGTCGCAGGTTCTGCCCAAGAGTTTTGGCTGGAACAGATTATCACAAATGGGAAGATTTATCAAAACCTGTCCAGAGGAAAAGTTGCCCAGTTGCCCATAGCAACCAATCAGATTGCTTCTTTTATTTTGCAGAGGCCTTGTTAAAAATGAAAGAAGTGATCTGATTGGTTGCTATGGGCAACTGGGCAACTTTTCTCCTGGACAGGTTTTGATAAATCTCCCGCAATGTCCTTTGCCAGATGGGGAAGATAAAAAAGAGAATGACTCTGATCAGTGAATATGTCATTTATGAGTCGCTACATAAAACCATACTGTAATCTACATAGGAAAAACATTAAAAAAATTATTCGGTAAGGGTGTTCTGCTAATTTTTTTTTTAAGGGGTGCCCCAAGCCAAAATGGGGAAGGGGGGGGGGGGGAACCACAATTTTCTGTTCTCGCCTCAGGATCAAAAAGAGCTCTCTCTGTAATGCACATCATGTAACAATGTTTAGCACTTATCTGATTGCTGTTATAAGAGCCTTGTAGTTTGCAGACTTTGTTTAACCCCTTAAGGAACAGGGTTTTTTTCCACTTTCATTTTTTCCTCCTTACCTTTTAAAAATCATAACTCTTTCAATTTTGCACCTAAAAATCCATTTGATGACTTATTTTTTGCACCACCAATTCTACTTTGTAATAAAATCAGTAACTTTACCCAAAAATCTACGAAGAAATGGAGAAAACAATCATTGTTCGACAAAATTGAAGAAAAAACACAATTTTTAAACTTTTGGGGGCTTCCGTTTCTATGCAGTAAATTTTTTCAGTAAAAATGACACCTTATCTTTATTATGTAGGTTCATACAATGAAAATGATACCCTAATTATATAGGTTGATTTTGTCTTCTGAAAAAAATCATAACTACATGCAGGAAAATGTATACGTTTAAAATTTTAATATTCTGACCCTTATAACGTTTTTATTTTTCCGCTTATGGGGCGGTATGAGTGCTCATTTTTTGCACCGTGATCTGAAGTTTTTAGCGGTTTGATCGCTTTTTATAAATTTTTTCATGATATAAAAAGTGACCAAAAATATACTATTTTGGAATTTGGAATATTTTTGCGCGTACGCCATTGACCGTGCAGTTTAATTAACAATATATTTTTATAATTTGGACATTTCCACATGCGTCGATACCACATATGTTTATTTTTATTTACACATTTTTTTTTTTAAATGGGTAAAGGGGGGTGATTCTTAATTTTATTAGGGAAGGGGTTAAAGGATCTTTAGTAACTTTTTTTCACTTTTTTTTTTTGCAATGTCATAGCCCCCATAGGTGGCTATAACACTGCGCACACTGATCTTTTATATTAATAATTGTCATCCCATAGGATAACATTGATTAATGATTCTGCTGCTTGACTGCTCATGCCTGGATCTCAGGCAATGAGCAGTCATTTAACGATCGGACATGCTGGAGGCAGGCAGGTAGGCGGTCCCAAGCAGCCGACTGAGCTAGCCGGGGGTAGTTTACTTTCACTTAAGACGCAGCAATCAACTTTGAATGCCGCATCTAAAGGGTTAATACTGCCCGGCACCGCGATCAGTGCCACACGTTATTAGCCACGGGTCTACCAATGGCCAGGCCCGACCCGCTATGCAGCGTGGCCCCACGTTATAGAAAGGGAGCGGACTCAGGACATACAGGTACTGTTGTGTTCTTAACAAGTTAAAGATGTTTTATAATTTATGAAAAGTAACTAATAATAAATAAAATAAAAAGTAAATAATCATAATTTAACATCCTAATAGGCTATAGATAAATAAACACTTATTTACATAAATAAAAAGCTACACAGATGTCTGGATTGGATTGTGAATGTGGGAGATTTGTAGGATAGCTTGGATATGAAGAGTGCTGTAGAAGTGACACTAATAGGAAAAAATTCTTACAAAAACATCATAGGTGTTCATAGCCATTAAATCATTTAATGAAAGTGCTGATTTGACTCTAAGTTTGTATTTATAATGTGAAAGTGTCCAAAACATTTTATTGTGTTTCATTCAGGCTTCAGTTTTCAAGAACTTTTGTAGTTTGCCGACTTAGTTTACAGACGTTTTATAATTTATGAAAAGTGACTTGGACAATTTTCAATAATATTTAATATAATTGAAATAAATAATTGCTATACATAAAGCCAGGTAAGAAGTCCAGAATGGAAGGTAACTCTTGCCACTACATTCTCATGGCATGAAGGACATTTCCAAAAGAATCTGCATGTCATACTGAATAACAGTATTATTTCACTAATCCAGCACAGTCCCTATGCGTGTTAGGGCAAGGCAAAGTGTTCTACACCCCTATGGAGGCTCTCTGTAGCCCAGAAATAGCCGTTTTTAATAGCGATTCACCGTGAATAAATTTGGATGGAATTGAATTTTTTTGGAAGATTTGGCAAATCGTCTGAAACTAATTTTTCCAAAATTTGCTCACCTCTAGTCTTCACCTTAAGAAAATTCCCACTACAATATACTCCGAAATTTTTGTTCAAAGATGCAATGATATTTTAACCGACTCTTTATTACGTTTAATGATATTAATCACAGATTTTGAGGAAGAGGCTTTGATTCATACAAGTACAGATAATAAAAAACTACAAGAGAATCTGCAATGATAAGAGACGAATAAAGAATTCCAGGAATTGGGCATATCTATTAAAGAAAAAATGTCTGAACTGGAGGACAAGTAAATTTTAACAAGATGTGGTGGACTTTTCAACTAATATGACCTATGAATGTGGTAGATGGGAAAATTTCAGCTCAGCTCAATCCTCAAACATTCTAAAAATCGACGTAAAAATAATAATTTAAAATAAAAAAAAATCTAAAAATTTCACTTTCAGCCAAACCAAAACTGAGGATGATTCCACAGATGATCCAAGCCATGTTTCAGATATATCCACAGATAATGACACTACTGTAAAAAAACCCAAAGCCTACCTCTTATTATTCTAAAACCAAACCTAAATATGTGAAAAAAGTGAATGAAAAAAAAGTCCTCAAAAAACGGACAAGACGAGGAGACCAAAAACACCACACCATACTCTCAGCGGGTGCAAATCCAAGCAACAGAGATAAATGTGGTCAACTTATCATCTTATATTGTGTTTGATGTCCAGGTCAGCCTCTTATCTAAAGTTTTATCATATGCACCTATGTATCATTTTGATTTGTATCAAATTATAAAGGATGTTAATTGTTTTTCTAGATTTATGACAGTGAAAATAAAGTTTTTTTGATCCAACCGCACAGGAAATGCAATCAGTTCCACCTCAATCTGAACTATCAAATAGAAATCCTTTTGAAGATGTTGGCACTCTTTCATTTCAGGATTGCATTGTCCTCAACTCCCTCAGATCTTTAAATGATAAATCGGATTGTGATAATAAAACTGAGGATTCCAGATCTATGGAGTTTAAGAATCCATTGTTTTATCAAATACAATCCAAATGTGAAGCATTGGATCATTTTCAAGAATTGATATACAAGGAACTTGTTCACTTACATAGAGGTATGAAAACTGATGTACATTCTGCGGAATAATGTAAAAAGAACTAAACTAAAGCAGAAAGAAAGGCAATTTCGGTACTAAAAGAGAATGATGATTTATTGGTACGATCGGTCAATAAAGGCGGAGCTGTGGTTCTATTAAACGTCAATCAAAGATCTTTATATTAGAATAAATGAAAATATGTTAAATGATGATAGAACCTATGAACTTCTTCAAAAGGATCCAACTATAGAGTACCAGTCGAGATTAAGACATCTACTGGAGGAGGGACTAGCGCTGTTGGTGCTAACACAAAAGGAATTTGACTTTTGTTTAATGTTTCTCCTATTACCCCTATTTTTCATTCATTACCGAAGATTCGTAAGAGCCAATTCCCGCTGCCATTAAGACCTATCGTGGCGGGAATTCGCTCTTTAAATGAATCTTTACGTAAGAGGGTTGATTAATTTTTTCAGCCCCCGGTGAAACGCACATTTGGATATATTTGGGACACCAAGCATCTGCTTGGTGTCTTGAAGGATATACAGTAGTATCTAATTATAAGTGGCTTATGTGTGATATTGAAAACTTATACATGTGTATCCCCCTAACTTGGCTTTGATAGCGAGTTCCATTTGGATAAATATTCTAAATACAATGTTGATTTAAAAATATTTATTCTTTCAGTTATTCAATATCTACTGACACATAATTTTTTTATGTTTATCTCCAAATATTATTTACTGCAAGTAGGAGCCTCTATGGGCACAGAATATTCACCTTCACTAGCTATACTTTATGTAGCTTGGTGGAAGGAGTTACTTTTGTTTCAGGCACTTAATCCCTTTGTTACAGATGTGTTGTGGTACGGTCGCTAAATAGATGATATTATCATTATCCGGACATCTGATGTAGTGGCCGTACCATACTTTATACAATATCTTAACAGTAATCCCTGTGCACTCAGATTATGTCCTACTGACATTACTTTTCTTGATGTTAAATTGCAAATTATGGAACAGAAAATTGTTACTTCTACTTTCAAAGCCAACAGCTGACAATTCTGTGCTACACGCAAATTCATGTCACCCCAGATATATTATTAAAAACCTGCCATATGGGGAATTTATTTGTAGTAAAAGAAACTGCTCCTCAGCGGTTATATTTGATTCTGAAAGCATAAAACTATTGGAACGACTAAAACAAAGAAACTACCCTGGTAGTTTGATTAGTGCAGCTTTCGATAAAGTGAAAACTATGAATAGAGATGATTTGTTGTGTGATAATAAATCAAAACGTAAAGGAACTTTAACAAACAAATATCCAAAAGAGTAGACGGTTTTGTAACGACTTTCAGTAAACAGTAAAGCAAGATTTAAAATATTGATTCCAAATATCTTCCTATTTTGGAACAAGATGTTACATTAAAATCTGTCATTAGTAAAGGTTGCAGATTCTTTGCGAGGCGTCCTCCGAATCTGCAATCTATTTTAGCACTCTCACATATGCAGGAGAATAACACTAAGAATACAAGGGTTAGTGTGAAGGGTTGCTGTAAATGCATCGGTAATCAAAGCGGTTGCTGTGCGTTTATGAATAAAACCCAGAAAATTAACTATACAATTGCAGGTTTGTTATATACTATTCCCTCTTTTATAAATTGTAATACTACTACATGGGCTATTTATAACATTTATTACAATGTGCGAGTTGCAATTTAGGTTATGTGGGTTGTACAAGTAGATAAATAAAGGATAGATTATGGGAACATATCTATAGAGCCACTCATGTCACTAGAAATCCTTCTAATGTCTCCAAGCATTTTGCACATACTCACTCAGGCGATGTCAGCACCCTTTTCATAACTGGAATAAAAAGGGTTACCAAACCGCTATGAGGAGGAGACAGACGAGCTAAATTGCTGAATCGTGAAGGTTTCTGGATTCTCATGCTTGATACCTCGACCCGAAAGGCATGAATCATAGGTTAGATTTGGTTACGAGTTATTGAATTATTTTGTATTTTTTTGTATTTGCTGTGTTCTTTTATGTATGTGGAATTTTTACACCAATTGTAGGTGGAGCTATTTGTTTTAACCTCTTAAAGATGCAGGGCATACCTGTACACCTGCGCCCGCTACCTTTCTATAATGCGGGGTCACAGCGTGGATAGGATACACGAATGACTGCTTCGTGCC